>NC_134900.1:35289720-35317220 GCF_041734735.1 Babylonia areolata
AAATAAATGTAGCCCTGTCAGTTTCTCACCTGTGTGTGTGTGTGGAATGCATTTTTAACCATCCTTGCTTCATCGTGAAAATCACTTCGTAAAGATACCTTATTATAATGTCAGTATTAACGAAATAAATGTCGCCCTGTCAGTTTCTCACATGTGTGTGTGTGGAATGCATTTAAACATCCTTGCTTCATCATGAAAATCACTTCGTAAAGATACTGATTATAATGTCAGTATTAACGAAATAAATGTAGCCCCGTCAGTTTCTCGCCTGTGTGTGTGGAATGCATTTTAACAATCCTTGCTTCATCATGAAAATCACTTCGTAAAGATACCTTATTATAATGTCAGTATACACGAAATAAATGTAGCCCTGTCAGTTTCTCACCTGTGTGTGTGTGTGTGGAGTGCATTTTAACCATCCTTGCTTCATCGTGAAAATCACTTCGTAAAGATACCTTATTATAATGTCAGTATACACGAAATAAATGTAGCCCTGTCAGTTTCTCACCTGTGTGGTGTGGAATGCATTTTCAACCATCCTTGCTTCATCATGAAAATCACTTCGTAAAGATACCTTATTATAATGTCAGTATACACGAAATAAATGTAGCCCTGTCAGTTTCTCACCTGTGTGTGTGTGTGTGGAGTGCATTTTAACAATCCTTGCTTCATCATGAAAATCACTTCGTAAAGATACCTTATTATAATGTCAGTATTAACGAAATAAATGTAGACCTGTCAGTTTCTCACCTGTGTGTGTGTGGAATGCATTTTCAACCATCCTTGCTTCATCATGAAAATCAGTTCGTAAAGATACCTTATTATAATGTCAGTATTAACGAAATAAATGTAGACCTGTCAGTTTCTCACCTGTGTGGTGTGGTGTGGAATGCATTTTAACCATCCTTGCTTCATCGTGAAAATCACTTCGTAAAGATACCTGATTATAATGTCAGTATACACGAAATAAATGTAGCCCTGTCAGTTTCTCACCTGTGTGGTGTGGAATGCATTTTAACCATCCTTGCTTCATCATGAAAATCACTTCGTAAAGATACCTTATTATAATGTCAGTATACACGAAATAAATGTAGCCATGTCAGTTTTCTTCCCTCTTTGTCGTCTTTATGCAGAACAATAGAACCTTTCCATGAGCAGCGGACAGAAACCTCACCCAAGCCCTCTCAGATCGATAAAAGTAAGACAACGGAAAGACATACGATGGTTATAAACTATATCTTCCCTTCGTCGCAGTTAAGGAGACAGCCCCCTCCCCAGAGGAAATCTTGACAGGTGATCAACTTCTCTTTCTCTCTTGCACACGCACCACACACACGCGCGCGCGCGCGCATCTGTTGAGTCGTGTCTAATGATGACGTGTTTCTTTTCGTATTCTGCGTCGTTTTATATTATGACGTAGTTATAACGTTGCTTTAAAAAAAAGAAAAAAAAAAGTACCTAGCATGTTGGATTTTTTTTCTTTCCTTTTTAAACTAGAAAGTTGACCGAGTGAGTGGATTAATGTTAAGTACTTCAAGGGTTTAAAGTTTATCTCCCACTGGCTGGGGGTGGGTAGGCGTACGGGGGCGTGGGGTGTGTGTGTGTGTGTGTGTGTGGGGGGGGGGGGGGGGGTGCACACGCGCGCGCACTAGGGTATGAGAGTGTGTATGTGCATGTGTTTATTTTTTTTTTTTTTTTGTGAGGAGGAGGCGTCGTGGATGTGAGACAGAGATTCACAAACTTACTCATCCACTGCGTATATAAATTATATACATGCGAAAGGGGGCGGGGTGGTGGGTGAGGGTGGGGGGGAGGGGATGTTTGTGTATTTGTGCGTGGGAGTGCGCAGGCATGTGTTTCGAAATCGGCGTTTGTGCGTCAGCGTTCGCTGTGGTTCGGAATCTGGGCGAAAATGTACGCGGGGATGTACCTACATGAGCGCACACGCTTGCACTCGTATATACGCACACACAGACACACACACGTCCACGTACGTACGCACACACACACACACACACACCAGTTCACCAGCTTGTCTGTCTTTTTCTCCCTTCCTCCTTCCCTCCCTCCCTCCCTCTCTCTCTCTCTCCCACAAACACACCTTCCCTCTCCCTCCCTTCCCCCAGTTCTTTTCTCCTCTTCCTATACCCTTCTCTCTTTCTCCCTTGCCCAGATAATAAATACATTCCAATAATCTAGACCTCCCAGCCCCCCCCCCCACCCCCTAGTCCCCCCCACCCCCGTCCTAACTCCCCACCCTCCTTTGCTACAAACCCACACATCCCTCCCCTCCCCACACCCCCTTCCTCTTCCCCCTCCCACTTCCTCTCTCCCTCCTCCTGGCCCCAGTCTTCTTCAGCGAGAGAGAGCTATGCGACTGCGGAAAGAGTTTTTGTCGTTGTAGTAGTAGTAGTTGCTCCCCAAGAAACTGCTGTACGGCGAACTCCAGCATGGCAAGCGCTCCCATGGAGGCCAAAAGAGGCGCTTCAAAGACACTCTCTGAAGGCCTTCAACGTCAGCCACGACACATGGGAGCTGAATGCAATGGACAGACCAAAGTGGCGTTCAGCTGTCCACAAAGGCGCCAAATCCTGTGAGGCCAGCAGAATCGCTGCAGCATGCAGAGCAACGCAGACAGGCCAGGAAAAGCAGTGCCAGCAAGTCCCCCGACAGCCGCCACCCCATCCCCTGTCCACCACACTGCATCAGAACCTTCCGGGCGCGGATTGGCCTGATCAGTCATCATCTGCGCAACCCACAGAGCCCAAACCCACCCACCCCCAGGATGACTAGATGGTCCTCGTCGATCCCGACGGACGAACCACACAGTTGTTGTTGTTGTTGTTTTTCCCCCTCACTCTCCTGCTCTTGACCTTTCTCCTTCTTCGGGACCTCCTGTGATGATCCCTGCGCTCTCTGAACGTCGATAACCCCCTGGTTTGTCCTCACATCTCTTGCCCCCTCTCTTTTTCTCTTTTCTTTACTTTCTTTTCTCTCTCCCCCCCCCCCCCCCCCTGTTCTTTCTGCTGATTAATACAGCTTCTATTTACTTCTTGCCTTCTTTACACCTCCCACTATCATTTCATATGCACTGATCACACACAGTCCTTGAAGAAGGACCTGTTTTGGTCACAAATGTCAACATTTTTTTGTTTTTTTGTTTTTTGTATTTATCCAAGTGTCTTATTTCACAATCCACATTTTTGTTTCATTATTATTATTATTATTATTATTATTATTGTTGTTGTTGTTGTTTTATTCATTTATTTATTCTATTTTTATTTTTCATTAATTTTGTTTGTTTGTTTTTTTTTTTGTTTTTCTATTTGCAGTCTTTTCTTTTCCATTTTCCTGTTTGCCATTTTCACAGACTCAGCAGTTTTGTTTTTTGTTGTTGTTGTTTTTGTTTATGGCCATACTTTTGTGGAAACCCCCCCCCAAAAAAAACAAAAAAAACAAAAACAAAACAAACAAACAAAACCCCCCCCCCAAAAAAAAACCCAACTCCAAACCCCCCAAAAAAACCTGTTGTGTGTCAGGGGGCTGCTGAGGCACAGAATCAGTCAGGCGACTGACTAGCTGGTACTTGTGATCCAGTGTTGCTGGTTCACAAGCGATCAGGGTTCGAGGCCCCCCCCCCCCCCCCCTCACTCGTTTCGGCACGGTGTTGTTGTTGTTGTTGTTGTTGTGGTGGTTGTTGTTGTGGTGGTGGTGGTTGGTGGTGGTGGTGGTGGTGGTGTGTCCTTGGACAAAAGCACTTCTCGTCCTTCTCCTCAGACTTTTCCTCACCCCTCCTTGTTGTGAATGGTTGTGTGTACACACCTGACGTGGGGTTGTATTGTATTGTATTGTATTGGGGGAAATAGAGGAGAGAACTTGGGGGTGGGGGAGGGGCGTTAGGGGGGGGCAGGGGGTAGAGGGGGGGGGGGCTCCCCCCCCCCCCCCCCCCGACTTGCCTTTCCAATACCCAGCATCAGAAGACGCAGTGACTGTGAAGTCACTCACTAGTGACCCACCCGACCGATGGCCGTGTTTTGTTGCTCCTTTTAAATTATCATTATTAGTAGTATTTTTATGTGTTTATATATTATTATTATTATTATTATTATTATTATTATTATTATTAATTTTTTTGTAATATTTTTTTAATAATTTTTTTATATTTTATTTTATTTTCATTATTATTATTATTATTATTATTATTATTATTATTATTATTTATTAGTAGTAGAAGTAGTAGTAGTAGTAGTAGTAGTAGTATTTATTGATTGATTTTTTTTTTCTCAAGGCCTGACTAAGCGCGTTGGGTTACGCTGCTGGTCAGGCATCTGCTTGGCAGATGTGGTGTAGCGTGTATGGATTTGACCGAACGCGGTGACGCCTCCTTGAGCTACTGATGCTGATATTGATACTGATGGCCGTGTACGCTGTGTGTGATCTTTTAACCTTTCAGGTGTGTCAGCATGTGCATGCTATTCGATCCGCTGGCAAACAGGGGGGTGGGGGTGGGGGGGTGTGGGGGGGGGGGGCAGAGAGGTAGCTATACAGACTGTAGGTCAGAAGTGGGGTGAGGTTTGTGGGGTGCGGGTTTGGGGGTGGGGTGCGTGGTGTGTGATAAGATTAGCGTTTATTTTGCGTTCTTACAGCTTGGTAACGCGAGCATTGCCTGGCAGGGTTTTTTTTTTTGCTTGTTTTTGTGTGTGTGTGTGTGTGTGTGTGTGTGTGTGTGTGGTTTCGTTTCGTTACCCCCCTCTCTCTCTCTCTCTCTCTCTCTCTCTCTAGCTATCTCCCCCCCCCTCTCTCTCTCTCTCTTCCTCCTTCCCTCCCTCTCTTTCTCTCTCTCTCTTCTTTCTTTTTTCCGCTGTGTGTATTTCTTTGTTTTTTCTGTCTGATCTTTTCTTTTCTTTCTCGCTTTCTTTCCTTCTTCTGTCCGCATTTCTTCCTTTCCATGTTTCCGCATATCTTTCTTTCTTTTTTTCTTTTTTTTTTCTTTCATTCTTCCTTTCTTTATGTCCACATTTCTTTTTTTTCTTTTTTTCTTTTTTTTTGATGCCTGTGTTTCTATTCTTTCTGGTAGCGTTGCTTCCTTTCCTTTTGTCCTTATTTCTTCCTTTCTTTTTTTTTTTTTTCCTTTTTCTGTCTTTGTTGTTGTTGTTGTTGTTGTCTTTTCTTTTTCTTTTGTATTATCTTCTTCTTTATTCTCCTTCTTTCCGCCTTTCTTCGAATTTTGCTTTCTTTCTTCATGTATTATTTTTTTTTATTATTTTTATTTTTTTTTTTTTTGTCTTGTCTTTCTATCGTTCATTCTTTCTTTCTTTCCATTCTTCCTTCCAGTGACATCTCCAGATTTGTCAGAAGACCAACTAGGCTTTGTTTCGAACTCTTTCGTCCTGCATTCATTTTCTTTGTTTCTTTCTTTTCTTTCTGTTCTTTTTTCTTTCTTTGTCTTTTTTTTGTTTTGTTTTTTTGTTTCTTCCTTTTTTTTCTTCGTCTGCTTCTTCTTTTTTTTTTCTTTTTTTTTTTTTTTTGTTTGTTTGCTTCGGGAGACTCGAACTCCCTAGTGCTCGAAAGTCTTTGTTGATTTCTCTGGTCTTTTCGTCTTTATCCCCCCCCCCCCCCCCCCCCCCCCTTTTTTTTTTTTTTTTCTTTTTCTTTTTTTCCCCCTTTTCCAGTTTGTCTTTATTTCTTTGTTCTTCACCCCCCCCTCCCCCCTTTTCTTTTTTTCCATGTTTGCTATCACGTCAGCTTTATTTGATTGTCTTCATTTCTTTCTTTGTTCTTTCTTTCATTCTTTCTTTCTGTCGTCTTCTTCGTTCATTCTGTCTTTTGTCTTTGTAGCTCTTTATTTTTCATTCTTTTTTTTTTCTTGTCTTTATTTTTCCATTGTATTTTTTTTTCTTTGGTATTTCGTGTCTTTTCTTTCTTTCTTTTTTTTTTTTTTTTTTCCTTTTCTTTCTTTTGGTGTTTTTTTCTTTCTATCTTTCTGTCTGTCTGACTCTCTCTGTCTGTCTTTTTTATCCTGGTAATTTTTATTATTTTCATTTTTGTCCTTCCTTTTTTTTTCCTATCCTTCTTTCATTCATTCTTTCTTTCTGTCCTTTTTTTTCTTTCTTTCTTTTTCTGCCTTTCTGACTTCTTTGTTCTTTCTTTTCCTTTTTCTCCTTTCTTTCCTTTCTGACTTGTTTCTTTTTTAAAACTTTCATTCTCTTTCTTTCTTTCAATCTTTCTCTCTCTCTCTGTGTGTGTGTGTGTGTGTGTGTGTGTGTGTGTTTGTTTGTTTTTTTTGTTGTTGTTGTTGTTTTTTTTTTTTTTTTAACATTTGTTGTTGTTGTTGTTTGGGTGTAGTTGTTCTTCTTTCCTTCTGTCTGGCATGGTAAAGCGAGTTCATGAGGAGGTCGGTGGTTGGTGTGTGTGTGTGTGTGTGTGTGTGTGTGTAGGTGGGGTTGCGGACGTGGGAGGGGACTGGGAGAAAAGGGTGTTGGAAGACGCTGGGCACAAGCCCAGGAAGGTCGTTGAGTGCTTGTTCATTCGCGTCAGGGCTGTTGTCCCTTCCGCCTTGGGCCATCTGCAGTTTAGCTGGCGGTAGTGGTGGTGGTCATCTACTGTATGTGTGTGTGTGTGTGTGTATGTGTGTGTGTTGGGGGGTGGGGTGGGGGGGTCTGTAATAATTATGCTTATGTGGGGTGGTCTGAGAGCGAGTTGTGAGAGCAGGAGGAGAGTATTCAGTGTGTGTGTGTGTGTGTGTGTGTGTGTGTGTGTGTGTGTGTGTGTGAGAGAGAGAGAGAGAGAGAGAGAGAGAGAGAGAGTTTTCCGTTTAATAAATGCCAAGGACTCGATAAAATTGTCTGAGCAACAGACGCCAAAAGCAAGAACCGAACCGTACAGCACCAGCATTAACATCAGTAGCAGTAACAACAACAAAAAAATAATAATGATGATACGATGGGGAGAAAAAGAAAGAAAAAGAAACATCTCGAAAGAGTATATAAATAAACAAATACATAAATAAATAAATGAGATATAGTACCCATATATATATATATATATATATATATATATATATATATATATATATATATATATATATAGTGCGCTCAGAGTTGATTTCATCAAGATTTTGCGCCTAATACATACTATAATCATTATTACTATTATTATTATTATCATTACCCATAAGCACAACAGTCGACAAAGGCAACAGCGACTCCAACAGTGACGATAAAGAACGAACGGTCGAACGAACGAACGAACGAACAAATTAGTGGACAGACGAATGAAAAAGCCCTGATGAGTTAGCGACGGAACGAAGGAAATGTAAAGGACGACTATGAAATCAGTTATATCTTAGGTGTTCTCGGCCTGTGTGTCTCTCAATACAGGAGACACAAGAGTTCCGAACAGGACACACAGCGATACTGTTGAACAGTTATCCATCGACGATCAAGTCACTGGAATTATCAATTAGCCAAAAAAAAAATGAATTGGACGGCGCGAGATCACGCATTCTGGAGGGGTCGGGGGGTGGGGGGGACGTGAGGGGGGGGGGGGGGACGTCGGGGGATTAGGGTGGATTTGGTAGTTCGGTGCACGCTGTCAACAAAATTATTAATAATGAATTATATATATATAAAAAAAAAGCCGGCCTTCAAAGTTTTAACTACGAGGTGTCTTAAGTCCATTCAACATTGGCCAACATGATATTGAGGTGGGGGTGGGAGTGGGGGGGGTAGGCGTGATGTTGATAAAGAATAAAGCGTAAAGTGATTGATCGTAGCGAAATTGAGTAAAAAAAAAAAATTTCTCACTTAAACTACGTTCATGACTCCCCTGCTGAAGTATATATAATATATATATATATATATATATGTATGTATGTGTGTGTGTATGTGTGTGTGTGTGTGTGTGTGTGTGTGTGTGTGTGTGTGTGTGTGTGTTTATTTGGGGTTCGCTGTCTTGAATTTTTGTTGTTTGGAGTGGGTGAGGAGGGGGCGTAGGGGTGGGAGATTCACTGGCTAAGTACGACTCTCCCGATTTGTTGATTCTTAAGAAATTATTATTATTATTATTGTTATTGAGTGATGATTTTGTTTGAAGGTATGGAAAACGAAGTCTCAGTGGCTTCAAGTTTGTTGGCACTTCCTTGTATCTGATTCAGGCTGAAGGATGTGCCTGTATAATATAACCCAGAGACATGAGTAGGACGCGCGTCAATCTTTCTCTCTCTCTCTCTCTACTTCTTTCTTTCTCTCTCTTGATCTGTCTCTACATACATTCTTCTCACAAACACATGATGAAGAAAATGTACCATTTTCACCAGAGGGTAAAAAAAAAAAAAAAATAAAAAAACAAACAAAAAAAACAAACAACCTCCAGTGATATACCTCGTCAAGAAACAGAATGGACGGAAAACTTTTTGTCAGTCAAGTTTTTTTTTTCCTTCTCTCTCTCTCTCTCTCTCTCTCTGTCTCTCTCAAAGCCAGCAGTAATACATGAAATATACAGCACAGGATTCGAAAACAGCCTGCTTAATCTTCTTCAGTGTAAGAACGAATCGGAATCTTGTAGTAAGTAGGTGACAAGAGAAAGTAAACTGGTCGTTCGCTCCGTGCGAAAACGAAGGTGGATCGTGCCAGATTGCGCCTCTTCTGACGGTAATGGAACAGTGTAACGTCATTTTACGTCGGAAGTGACGTGAATGTTCTCGGTTATTTGCTGTCTAATGTCATGTCTGTACTTTGCAGCTGCAAAGGCTATACATTGCCAAGAACGGCGGGGTTTATCTGTTGCTTTAAGAAAAAAAGGAAAAAAAAGTTCTTTAGAATTGAGCTTCAGTGTGTTTGTAGTTGTAATAGTGTGATGTGTGAAGGATTTTTTTTTATATATTATTTTCTCTCACTCTTTCTATCTCTCTCTCTCTCTCTCTCTCTCTCTGTGTGTGTGTGTGTGTGTGTGTGTTCTTCTCTCTCTCTGTTTTTCTCTTAATCTACCCCCTCCTCCCTCCTACTCTCTCAATATCATATCTGTTTGTTTATTTATTTATTTATTTTTTTACTTATTCATTTTTGTTACATAATGTACGTTATATAGGCTTCAACACCGAGTGTGTTCCATTTCATTTAATGTCTGTCCACTTTAATTAAGTGATATCAGCGTGTGTGTGTGTGTGTGTGTGTGTGTGTGTGTGTGTTCTTTCTTCGGGTGGTTTTTTTTTTTTTTTAAATTTTATTTTAGATTTACATATAATCAATTTTCTTCTTCTTTTCTTTTAATATGATGGTCCTTTCTTCACATTAGCTTGGGGCCAGTCGGGAGGTGCAGAGGGGGGCGTGGGGGGGGGGGGGGGGGAGTGGGGGGGGGGTGGGGGTTGGAGAAGGGATGGAGAGACAAGACAGGACACAGAACGAGATCTACATGTATGATGTACGTACACAGGAGCCAGAGAGACAAAAAGTCCACCTCAAACCAGTTAGCTACTCCATCCATCAAGGCCCAAGACTCCCCGCACTCCACTCGACTCGTTATTAGGCTGCAAACAGAAGATTTCGGTACACACGCCAAGAAGCCTTGTGTGCGGAAAGGTGGTTTTCTTTTTTTTAATCTTTTTTTTTTAAGCATTAGCTACCGTATTTGGCACATGGAAAACGGACGCCCATAGTCTGACGAGCCATGGCACCCCCCCCCCCCCCCCCTCCTCGTCTCTCCGTCTCCCCAACACACACACACACACGCACACAGACACAGACACACACACACACACACACACACACACACACGCCCTTTCCTTTCATAATGTATATAGTCGGGATTGCCGATGGTCTCCTTCCTCTCTCTCTCTCTCTCTCTCTCTCTCTCTCTCTCTCTATATATATATATATATATATGACTGATACCACCACTTAGCAGCTGAACAGATGAGAACAAAAGTGGACCTCACCTTTTTTTTTCCGAGTTGTGTGGAAGTTGCTAGACATGATATAGAACATTATCAGAGCAGTCTGGACGATTCTCTCTCTCTCTCTCTCTCTCTCTCTCTCTCTCTCTCTCTCTCTCTGTGTGTGTGTGTGTGTGTGTGTGTGAACTCAGAACTCAGAACTCATTTAATTGTCGTAAAACCATCATAGGAATTATGGACACTATAAACTAAACACAACAAGCAAACAAAAAGTAAAAGCAATAAGTTGTGAGCACATGCAGGATATTCCATGATATAGTTATGGACTGCGAACTTTAAAGCATTCATATATGTATTTTGCCAGTTCTGGTTGGAAATAATTTTGTGGCAACAGAGAACTCGGCCTTTGGATTATTGTGTTGCCAGTGCCATCTGGCCAATGATTCGAAGACTGGGAATTAACTGTCACAAGTAGGTGAGACCTCAAGTCAGAGTACACACTACACTTGTCCAGAAAATGCAGTTCATCCTCTATAACTCCACATGATTCACATAGCCGGTCTTTCCTAGTTACGTTGTAGTGACGTCCACGCTCAATTTCAAGTTCATGTGCACTTATTCGCAATCGACATAGTGCTCCTCTGTGTTTAGTATTTTTGCAGCTGATCAGGTAAGGTTGTAATGTATAAGTATTTGCAATTTTGCAATAAAAGGAGAGCCTTGAAATGGTCTCGTTCTTTCTGCTGTTCCAATATTGAACATATTTATCCTGTAGTTTATTCAAGACTGAATATTTTAGTCGCTTAATGCTGAGTGTGCCTTGGTTCTCCCACACGTGGGAGAATCCAATTGAAACCAGTATCTTTTTGATAAAATTAAGCCAAGGAACTTTTTCCAATGAATCCATCGATAACATATCATCATATGCTTGCCTCAAATAGCTATCTTCTTTTGATAAAATGAGATGACCTGACACACTGCGGTCAGAGAAATGGGGTATCTGCCCAGCTCTGCCAGGACTGGTAACTTAATTGATCTTTTGTGTACTACAGAAGTTGACATGTACATTTTCTGATGGGCATTTTGCGGAGAGAAAGGCATCAAATTGGTTGAACAGCATAGAGGGCGTGGAGAAGTTTGTCGCAGTTTGATTGAATGGAAACCACACCTCAGCGCCGTAACTGAGAATTGGGGTGACTAAAATGTCAAACAGTTGGGTCATTTATACCAGTACTGGTAGATGAATGAACAATTCGATAGGACAGTGATCTGAAAACATGGTAAGATTTTTGACCTTGCATTAATTTCATCACCTTTCGCATAAGGTCCTGGGAACACGTAAAGTAATCTACGACACTTTTCCCTGTGGTAGCTGTTGAGTGACTGTGTATCTGTCACAAATTAGTTGAGCCAAGGCATCGCCTCTCGTTTCCTCTGCCAGCTGTACCTGCTCAGCTAGGGTCGTCATGGCTGCTTCGATGTTTCGCAGCACTGTGGTGGTTTCCTTTTTGTATGTGGCCCAGGCTATGGTCAGTTTTTTGTGCAAAAAAAAAGTAGTAAAAATTTTTAATAGTGGAGTGTGGCCCAGGCTATGGTCAGTTTTTTGTGCAAAAAAAAAGTAGTAAAAATTTTTAATAGTGGAGTGTGGCCCACGCAATGGTCATTTTTTGTGCTTAAAAAGTAGTAAAATGTTTTGTTATAATAGTGGAGTGTGGCCCAGGCTATGGTCAGTTTTTTGTGCAAAAAAAGTAGTAAAAATTATGTAAATAGTGGAGTGTGGCCCACGGCTATGGTCAGTTTTTTGTGCTTAAAAAGTAGTAAAATGTTTTGTTATAATAGTGGAGTGTGGCCCAGGCTATGGTCAGTTTTTTGTGCTTAAAAAGTAGTAAAATGTATGTTATAATAGTGGAGTGTGGCCCAGGCTATGGTCATTTTTTTGTGCTTAAAAAGTAGTAAAATGTTTTGTTATAATAGTGGAGTGTGGCCCAGGCTATGGTCAGTTTTTGTGCAAAAAAAGTAGTAACATTTTTTAATAGTGGAGTATGGCCCACGCTATGGTCAGTTTTTTTGTGCAAAAAAGTAGTAAAAATTTTTAATTGTGGAGTGTGGCCCACTCAATGGTCATTTTTTTGTGCTTAAAAAGTAGTAAAATGTTTTGTTATAATAGTGGAGTGTGGCCCAGGCTATGGTCAGTTTTTTGTGCTTAAAAAGTAGTAAAATGTATGTTGTAATAGTGGAGTGTGGCCCAGGCTATGGTCATTTTTTTGTGCAAAAAGTAGTAAAAATTTTTAATAGTGGAGTAGGGCCCATGCTATGGTCAGTTTTTTGTGCAAAAAAGTAGTAAAAATTTTTAATAGTGGAGTGTGGCCCACGCTATGGTCAGTTTTTTTTTGCTTAAAAAGTAGTAAAATGTTTTGTTATAATAGTGGAGTGTGGCCTAGGCTATGATCAGTTTTTGTGCAAAAAAAGTAGTAAATTTTTTTAATAGTGGAGTGTGGCCCACGCTATGGTCAGTTTTTTTGTGCAAAAAAAGTAGTAAAAATTTTTTAATAGTGGAGTGTGGCCCACGCTATGGTCAGTTTTTTGTGCTTAAAAAGTAGTAAAATGTTTTGTTATAATAGTGGAGTGTGGCCCAGGCTATGGTCAGTTTTTGTGCAAAAATTTTTAATAGTGGAGTGTGGCCCACGCTATGGTCAGTTTTTTGTGCAAAAAAGTAGTAAATTTTTAATAGTGGAGTGTGGCCCACGCTATGGTCAGTTTTTGTGTGCAAAAAAAGTAGTAAAAATTTTAATAGTGGAGTGTGGCCCAGGCTATGGTCAGTTTTTTGTGCAAAAAAAGTAGTAAATGTATGTTATAATAGTGGAGTGTGGCCCAGGCTATGGTAATTTTTTTGTGCTTAAAAAGTAGTTAAATGTTTTGTTATAATAGTGGAGTGTGGCCCAGGCTATGGTCAGTATTTGTGCATAAAAATTAGTAAAAATTGTGTTTTAATACTGGAGTGTGGCCCATGCTATGGTCAGTTTTTTGTGCTTAAATAGTAGTAAAATTGTTTGATAGTGGAGTATGGCCTACGCTATGGTCAATTTTTTTGTGCAGAAAAAAGTAGTAAAAATTGTGTTTTAATACTGGAGTGTGGCCCATGCTATGGTCAGTTTTTTGTGCTTAAAAAGTAGTAAAATGTTTTGTTATAATAGTGGAGTGTGGCCCAGGCTATGGTCATTTTTTTTGTGCAAAAAAAGTAGTAAAAAAATTTTAATAGTGGAGTGTGGCCCACGCAATGGTCATTTTTTTGTGCTTAAAAAGTAGTAAAATGTTTTGTTATAATAGTGGAGTGTGGCCGAGGCGATGGTCAGTTATTTGTGCTTAAAAAGTAGTAAAATGTATGTTATAATAGTGGAGTGTGGCCCAGGCTATGGTCATTTTTTTGTGCTTAAAAAGTAGTAAAATGTTTTGTTATAATAGTGGAGTGTGGCCCAGGCTATGGTCAGTTTTTGTGCAAAAAAAGTAGTAACATTTTTTAATAGTGGAGTATGGCCCACGCTATGGTCAGTTTTTGTGTGCAAAAAAGTAGTAAAAATTTTTAATTGTGGAGTGTGGCCCACTCAATGGTCATTTTTTGTGCTTAAAAAGTAGTAAAATGTTTTGTTATAATAGTGGAGTGTGGCCCAGGCTATGGTCAGTTTTTTGTGCTTAAAAGGTAGTAAAATGTATGTTGTAATAGTGGAGTGTGGCCCAGGCTATGGTCAGTTTTTTGTGCTTAAAAAGTAGTAAAATGTTTTGTTATAATAGTGGAGTAGGGCCCATGCTATGGTCAGTTTTTTGTGCAAAAAAGTAGTAAAAATTTTTAATAGTGGAGTGTGGCCCACGCTATGGTCAGTCTTTTTTTGCTTAAAAAGTAGTAAAATGTTTTGTTATAATAGTGGAGTGTGGCGCAGGCTATGGTCAGTTTTTGTGCAAAAAAAGTAGTAAATTTTTTTAATAGTGGAGTGTGGCCCACGCTATGGTCAGTTTTTTTGTGCAAAAAAAGTAGTAAAAATTTTTAATAGTGGAGTGTGGCCCACGCTATGGTCAGTTTTTTGTGCTTAAAAAGTAGTAAAATGTTTTGTTATAATAGTGGAGTGTGGCCCAGGCTATGGTCAGTCTTTTGTGCAAAAAGTAGTAAAAATTTTAATAGTGGAGTGCGGCCCACGCTATGGTCAGTTTTTTGTGCAAAAAAGTAGTAAATTTTTAATAGTGGAGTGTGGCCCACGCTATGGTCAGTTTTTTTGTGCAAAAAAAGTAGTAAAAATTTTAATAGTGGAGTGTGGCCCAGGCTATGGTCAGTTTTTTGTGCAAAAAAAGTAGTAAATGTATGTTATAATAGTGGAGTGTGGCCCAGGCTATGGTAATTTTTTTGTGCTTAAAAAGTAGTAAAATGTTTTGTTATAATAGTGGAGTGTGGCCCAGGCTATGGTCAGTATTTGTGCATAAAAATTAGTAAAAATTGTGTTTTAATACTGGAGTGTGGCCCATGCTATGGTCAGTTTTTTGTGCTTAAATAGTAGTAAAATTGTTTGATAGTGGAGTATGGCCTACGCTATGGTCAATTTTTTTGTGCAGAAAAAAGTAGTAAAAATTGTGTTTTAATAGTGGAGTGTGGCTCATGCTATGGTCAGTTTTTTGTGCTTAAAAAGTAGTAAAATGTTTTGCTATAATAGTGGAGTGTGGCCCAGGCTATGGTCAGTTTTTGTGCAAAAAAAGTAGTAAAATTGTTTAATAGTGGAGTATGGCCCACGCAATGGTCAATTTTTTTGTGCAAAAAAAAGTAGTAAAAATTTTTAATAGTGGAGTGTGGCCCACGCAATGGTCATTTTTTGTGCTTAAAAAGTAGTAAAATGTTTTGTTATAATAGTGGAGTGTGGCCCAGGCTATGGTCAGTTTTTTGTGCTTAAAAAGTAGTAAAATGTATGTTATAATAGTGGAGTGTGGCCCAGGCTATGGTCAGTTTTTGTGCAAAAAGTAGTAAAAATTTTTAATAGTGGAGTAGGGCCCATGCTATGGTCAGTTTTTTGTGCAAAAAAGTAGTAAAAATTTGTAATAGTGGAGTATGGCCCACGCTATGGTCAGTTTTTTGTATGTGGCCCAGGCTAAGGTCAGTTTTTTGTGCAAAAAAGTAGTAAAAATTTGTAATAGTGGAGTGTGGCCCACGCTATGGTCAGTTCTTTCTTGCTTGAAAAGTAGTAAAATGTTTTGTTATAATAGTGGAGTGTGGCCCAGGCTATGGTCAGTTTTTGTGCAAAAAAAGTAGTAAAATTTTTTAATAGTGGAGTATGGCCCACGCTATGGTCAGTTTTTTTGTGCAAAAAAAGTAGTAAAAATTTTTAATAGTGGAGTGTGGCCCACTCAATGGTCATTTTTTTGTGCTTAAAAAGTAGTAAAATGTTTTGTTATAATAGTGGAGTAGGGCCCATGCTATGGTCATTTTTTTGTGCAAAAAAGTAGTAAAAATTTTTAATAGTGGAGTGTGGCCCATGCTATGGTCAGTTTTTTGTGCAAAAAAGTACTAAATTTTTAATAGTGGAGTGTGGCCCACGCTATGGTCAGTTTTTTGTATGTGGCCCAGGCTATGGTCAGTTTTTTGTGCAAAAAAGTAGTAAAAATTTTTAATAGTGCAGTGTGGCCCACGCTATGGTCAGTTTTTTTTGCTTAAAAAGTAGTAAAATGTTTTGTTATAATAGTGGAGTGTGGCCCAGGCTATGGTCAGTTTTTGTGCAAAAAAAGTAGTAAAAATTTTTAATAGTGGAGTATGGCCCACGCTATGGTCAGTTTTTTTTGTGCAAAAAAAGTAGTAAAAATTTTTAATAGTGGAGTGTGGCCCACGCAATGGTCATTTTTTGTGCTTAAAAAGTAGTAAAATGTTTTGTTATAATAGTGGAGTGTGGCCCAGGCTATGGTCATTTTTTTGTGCTTAAAAAGTAGTGAAATGTTTTGTTATAATAGTGGAGTGTGGCCCATGCTATGGTCAGTTTTTGTGCAAAAAAAGTAGTAAAATTTTTTAATAGTGGAGTATGGCCCACGCTATGGTCAGTTTTTTTTGTGCAAAAAAAGTAGTAAAAATTTTTAATAGTGGAGTGTGGCCCACGCAATGGTCATTTTTTTGTGCTTAAAAAGTAGTAAAATGTTTTGTTATAATAGTGGAGTGTGGCCCAGGCTATGGTCAGTTTTTTGTGCAAAAAGTAGTAAAAAATTTTAATAGTGGAGTAGGGCCCATGCTATGGTCAGTTTTTTTGTGCAAAAAAGTAGTAAACATTTTTAATAGTGGAGTGTGGCCCACGCTATGGTCAGTTTTTTTTTGTTTTTTTTGCTTAAAAAGTAGTGAAATGTTTTGTTATAATAGTGGAGTGTGGCCCAGGCTATGGTCAGTTTTTTGGTGGAAAAAA
This sequence comes from Babylonia areolata, assembly GCF_041734735.1. Taxonomy (NCBI): domain Eukaryota; kingdom Metazoa; phylum Mollusca; class Gastropoda; order Neogastropoda; family Buccinidae; genus Babylonia; species Babylonia areolata. The sequence continues at coordinate 35,306,032 of NC_134900.1, forward strand.
GTAGTAAAAATCGTTTTAATAATGGAGTGTGGCCCACGGTATGGTCAGTTTTTTTGTGCTTAAAAAGTAGTGAAAATTGTGTTTTAATAGTGGAGTGTGGCCCAGGCTATGGTCAGTTTTTTGTGCAAAAAAGTAGTAAATTTTTAATAGTGGAGTGTGGCCCACGCTATGGTCAGTTTTTTGTACTGAGTAGCACGCTCTGTGTGTGTGTGTGTGTGTGTGTGTGTGTCCGTGGTCGAGCGTGTTCAGCCGGAGCAGGGATGTCGGAACGTTGTTCGCTCAGGGAATTTCGGTTGTTGGGCAGTGCCGGCTGCCTTTTGCGCACACACACACACACACACACACACACACACACACACACACTCTCTTTCTTTCTCAAACACAGACGTTCATCCCTCCCTCCACTCCCCCCCCCCCTCCCGCCCCTTCTTCCACTCTGCCTGCTCTCCCCCCTCCCCCCCCCCCCCCCACGCACACACATACATGCAGCCACCCCCACCCCCCGCTCCCCCCGTCTAACCTCTTTGCCCCACGACCATACACACCCCTCCCCTACACCCCCACCCCACCCCACCCCACCCCACCCTCCACACCCCCTACAGGGCCCTTTTCATCCTTGCTTTCGCCTATAACCTCCAGCGCTCTTTATTGGTAAACCAATCAAGCCAGATACAGTCAGTCTGGAGATCGATCAGCAGCAACAGCAGCAACAGCACAACAGCAACAGAAAGCAGAAAGCAGCAACGTCCAGCAGACGGTTTCACAGCAACGCTGCACATGGGCGTTGGTTGGAGGGGCAACAGGGGAGGGGGGGGGGGGGGGGGGTGGGGGTGGGTGGGGGATGGGGGTAGTCGACTGTGAGGGTTGGTGTGCGGAGATTCAGATTCAGATTGTTTGGATGTGTTTCCGGCCATATATATATATGTGTGTGTGTGTGTGTGTGTGTGTGTGTGTGTGTGTGTGTGTGTGTACACATCGGAGAAGGGGGAGCGAGGGATGGGGTTGGTTGTGTGTGTGTGGGGGGTGGGGGGTGGGGGTGGGGGCGTGGGGGGTGGAGTGGGTAGTAATCCAATAGTGCATTTACAAAAACTATGTAGCAACTTCCTTTTGAACACAGTGTGTACGAACTAAAATTCTTTTCAGAGAGAGAGAGAGAGAGGGGGGGGGGGGAGTGGGGGGGAGGAAGTGGTGGAAAGAGGGTTGAGCCACAGGTGTGTAGTTAAAGACCCGTGATTGTGTGGGATTGAGATTGAGAGAGGGGTGAGCGGGTTGGGGGGGGGGAGAGAGAGAGATAGAGAGGGGGCGGGAGGATGAGTGGGGAGGGAGGGGGAGAAAGGTAGAGAATGACAGACAGAGAGGGTGGGGTGAGAGAGGGAGGGAGGAAGGAAGGGAGGAAGGGAGACACGGACAGACAGACAGACAGACGGACAGACAGGTAGTCGAGTACTGTGTGCATCTTATCATTCATTATCAGGGAAAGAAGCTTTGGGGGGTTGGGGTCGCCGACATTCCCCGCAATTGATAATGTGGCCTTGTGGATAGCTTCTGTATGATGATTATCATATTATGCTATGCGAGCACAGATAGACAGACAGACAAACAGAAAGAGAGACAGGCTGAGACACGGACACAGACCAAACCTCCCTCCCCCCTCCCATCCCATCCCCCCACCCCACCACCCCGCCACACACACACACACACACACACACACACACACAAGTTTCAAGTTTTAATTATCCTTTCACTCCTATTGGAGTATGGAGGATTACTGCAAAATACTCTTTTCGTGCCCATAACAAACATTTCCAAATACACAACAATGGCACATAAAAGTTGAGAAAACACAAATGTCTTTTAACTCCAAAAGTATAACTAGGCAACATTTGCAAATCTAATCATCTTACTTACAGCTAAAATGACTTTTTTGCCTCCTTTGAGCATATTACACACACACACACACACACACACACACACACACACACACACACACACACACACAAACGTGCACGTTCTCTTTCTCTGCCTGTCTGTCACTAAGTATGTCTCTGTCTGTCCCTCCTTTCCCTTTGTAAGCCACCACCCCCACCACCCCCACCCCCCACCCCGCTCTCTCTCTCTCTCTCTCTCTCTCTCTCTCTCTCTCTCTGTCTTTCTCTTTCTGTCTCTCCCCAAAATGTCAGACTGTTTCAGTCGATGGGATGGAGCCGTCATTTTTTTTCCTCTTCTTTTAACAATTGTCCCTCTCCTCACTGTCCTTAAGAATGCGTTCTTCAGCTGCGACCTGTCTGCCTGAACTCTCTCTCTCTCTCTGTCTCTCTCTCTCTCTCTGTCTCTCTGTCAATCTCTGTCTGTCTGTCTCTCTCCCCCCCTCTCCCTCTCTCTCTCTCACTCTCTCTCTCTGTTTCGTTCGTTAGTTCGTTCTGTCTGTCTGTTTGTTTGTCTGTCTGTCTGTCTATCTTCTCTCTCTGTGTCTCTGTCTCTATCTCTCCCCCACTCTCCCATTCTACCCAACCTTTCTTTGTTGAAGTAACAAAGTTGTTTTGTTTTTTTCCTCTTTATTTGAATTTTAAATGAAGAGACTTGAAATAAAGGCAGTACAGAAGTAGAAGGAGGAGGAGGAGGAGGAGGAGGACTATAGGCGAGCTTTTCAAACCTGTTTCCCCTTTCAAACACTCACCCCCCCCCCCCCTCCCTCCCTCCCGAATTCCCGCCCACCATCACCACCCACCTCCACCCCCACCACCACCACCCATTCCCACAAAATAACTCCCACAAAGTTTCCGGTTTCAATAATTCATCGGGCTTCGTTTTGGTCTCTTCAGTTAGCTGATTATGAAACACATTTCCTGATAACACTCGCAACACACACACACACACACACACACACACACGCTTGCACGCATGCACTTAACTCCCGACCCCACTTCCACCACTCCCTCCACCCCTCACCCCTCCAACCTCCACCCTCCCTTCCACCCGACTTCTCTCAACACACACACACACACACACACACACACACACACACACACACACACACAGAGGCAAAGAAAAAGAAAGAAAGAAAAAAAAAAAAGAACTGTTCTACACCGTAATGATTTCCAATTCACATGCCAGGAATTTCGGAAAATACGGCTCAAACGATCGTTTGAATGGGGATATTTGTCATGGAATTAATGATCAGCAAAGACAAACGCATTAAAAAAAAAAAGAAAAAAGAAAAAAAAGAAGACAAATAAAAGAATAAGAATTAAAAATTGTCAAAAACCTGCGACGAGACGACGGTGAAGACGAAAATGCAAGCGCCGCTCTCATCGTTACGTTATTCATGAATATTCACTTCCTTATTATGGACATGCAGATCCAAAGCGAGAGATGCCAAAACGGTCCCTTTGAGACCGCGCACTTGTCGGAAACTTCTCGATCGCAGATCTTAGTTCATAGCAGACGGGGGGTTGCGTCGTTCTTTCTCTTGAAACGTGCCCGTGATGGTGGTGACAGTTTACGAAGTACGATTCCACGGTGTCGTCCATTGTATTCGCCTTCGCCTGTTCCCCCCGATTCGCCTGTCACTGTAAATTGGTCATCCCGACTTGCCTTATTCACCTGTTCGCCAGTCACAATAAATTGGTTATCTCGAAACTTCTCTACATTCGCCAAGTCTGCCAGTTCGTTTATCTGCCAATAATACGGCAGTGTCCTTGAGAGTCCGGGTTCGAATCCCGCTCTCTCCCTTTCTCCCAAGTTTGACGGGGAAAGTCAAACTGAGCGTGTAGTCTTTCAGGATGAGACGACAAACCGTGGACGTCCACTGTGTGAAGCACGCCATTGGCGCACTGAAAAAACCCCCAAAACAAACAAACAAAAAAACCACACACACACAAAAAAAAAAAAACCAAAAAAAAAACCGTGACAACGAAAGGGTAAATTCACATCGAAGAAATCCACAATTATTAATGTATGCATGCACTCAAGGCCTGACTAAGCGCGCGTTTGGGTTATGCATGGTGTTGATCAGGCATGCGCCTAAGAGATGTGGTGGTGCCTGCCGCCTACATGGATTTGCCCGAACGCAGTAACGCCTCGTTCAGAGACTGAAACTGAACTGATCCCCCCCCCCTCCACCCTCCCCCTACCCGCCTGTTCTCAGTTCTAAGGGGGGTATGGGAGGGGGGCGAGTAGGAGGGGGGGCTGGGTGGGGGGGGGGGGGGGGGGAATCAGTGCTCTCAAAGGTGGAGTGAAAAAGATCCAAAGTCCTGGCGTTCCGATGGGTGTTGGAACGTGTGTGTGTGTGTGTGTGTGTGTGTGTGTGTCCTGGCTGTCTAAGAGGGGTGCGGTGGGGGAAGGGGAGTCTTGGTTATTCATTCTTCTTGCGTTCCGAGGGGGGAAGTCCTGGAACCAGTACTTCACTTCGCTACGGTTTTTTTTTTTTTTTTTTTTTTTTTTTTTAAAGAGCTTGGCGCGATCTGAAAAGTTCGAACAGAAGCTGCCGCGGCTGCGCGCGCAGCTGTTCCCATGAAGTTGGCGCGTGCACCGGAAATGAACGATTAACTTCTCTTTTTCCGTCTGTCTGCCTGCCCCCCTCTCCTTCCCCCCCTCCCTCACGCTCTGTCTTACTCTCTGTCTCCCTCTGTGTGTGTGTGTGTGTGTGTGTGTGTGTGTGTGTGTGCAGCCCCGTAAATCAGCAGTTAATTTCTGTCTCTCAGCCATCCTTCTCAGCCTCACAAGTCTCCGTCTCTCTCTGTGTCTCTCTGTCTCTCTGGTTCTGTTCCAGATTAGCTAATTTGAAGACTTTCTCTGAGGTGTTGGACGGACGGGAGCTGTGCAATAAGCCTTTGGAGTTGTTTTACTTGATTTATTTCTTCTTCGTCGTCTTTTTTTTTTTTTTTTTTTTCCCCCAAGGCGTTTTTGTTCATTACATCGGGCATTTCATTTTATTTATTTTTCAGGCAGGTTTGTTGTCTTCCTTGATTAAGATTATTTAAGAAGAAAAAAATCATTGTCGTTTTTTTCTTTCTTTCCATTGCATTCGTTTGTTGTTTTTTTTCGTTTTGTGTGTGTGTGTGTGTGTGTGTGTTTGTATGTGTGTGTGTGTGTGTTTTAAGATTTCCGTTGGATTTTTTTTTGATTTTTTTTAGCATCTTTCTTTCTTTCTTTCTGTAGATTAAAAAAATTCTTTCGTTCATTTCTTTCTTTCTTTCCTTACTTCTTTCTTTCTTTCTGTCTTTTATTGTTTTGTTAGTTTGTTTCTGTTTTTTGTTGTTGTTTTTATTGGCCGTCTATCTATCTTTCTATCTGACTATCTATCTATCTGTCTGTCTATCTATCTATATCTTTCTTTCTTCCTTTCTTTCTTACTTTCTTTCTGTGTATCTAACTATCTTGCTATATGTTATCTGCCTGCCTGCCTGCTTGTCTGTCTTTCTTTCCTTTTTTTTCTTTTTTTAATTTTGTAAACGGTTTTTGTGTGTAGCGTTTACAGCTTTGTTTACGCAAACGGTGGGTGCACATGTCTCTCTATCTGTAACGTCATCATCACTCTGTCCCCCCCCCCCCCACTCCCCTCCTCGGACCCCCACCCCCACCCCCACCCCTCACTGCCCCCCTTCGCCGCCACCACCACCCTCATTCCAACACACCCTTCTTTCTTTGTCTGTCTTTTCGATTACGCGTGTGTGTTTGGATGCTGTGTGTGTGTGTGTGTGTGTGTGTGTGTGTGTGTGTGTGTGTGTATGCGCGCGCGTGCGTTTGTTTATCTTCCCCAAATGTTTGTCACACCAGTCTCAAAAAACTCGCCCGACTCGGACGGTGTCAAAGCGACAATAATGAATATTTTCACCCGCAGAAAGCGACAGCAGCAGTAAAGACAAAAGACGGCAATCGCGATGATGATGATGATGACGACGACGATAATGATGTAATGATGATCATGATGAAAATCAGAACTACTGAGATGACAATAACAAGGGTGATCATCTGGAGGAGGATTGTGCTGCTGATGACGACCATGATTGTAATGATAATAAAAAAAATAATGATAAAAAGAAAACGCTATCTCTGAGCGCTATCTTCGGACCGAATGGCTTTCGATAAAAAAAAAAAAAAAAAAAAAAAAAAAAAAAAAATCACATACACACACACACACACACACACACACACACACACACACACAGAGTCTCTCTCTCTCTCTCTCACACACACACACACACACACACACAGTCACACACTCCGGCATGCAGTCATTCATTTCTTCACGAACGAACCTAATCGGTCGGGTCATTCAGTCATAAGTGAACGACATTGCAAAGACAGTGGGGAGACAGTGAAGCTGAGAACGGTTGGATTTTGGGGGGGGGAAAAAAAAAGAAAAGAGAGGGAGAGAGAGAGAGGGGGGGGGAAGATGGTGAAGGGGTAATGTGGATGGGTGGGGAGGAGGAGGAGGAGGGTAGGAACTGTGTGAGAGATTGTTGTTGGATGAATTTAGTGGAAGAAAGTGACGTGCACTACTCAAAATTAATCTCTCCCCCCCCTCTCTCTCTCTCTCACTCTCTCTTTCTGTGTTTCTTCCCCCTCTCTTCCCCACCTGGCCCCCCTCCATCCCTCCCTCTCTCTCTCTCTCTCTCTCTCTCTCTCTCTCTCACGCGCGCGCGCTCTGTCCGTCCGTCTCTTTCTCTGTTTTTTTTTTTTCTGGCCCCATCTCTCTCTGTCTTCCCCCTCCCTCTCTTTCTCTTGCTGCGTCTGTCCGCTCTTTCTCTGTTTTTCTGGCCCCACCACTCTCTCTTTCTTTCCCCTCCCTCCCCCCATCCCTCCCTCTCTCACTCTCTCTCTGTCTGTCCTTCTCTTTCTCCCTTTCTCTTTCCCTCTCTCTCTCTCACACACACTCTCTTTCTTGCCCCTCCTTCTTCCCCCCCCTCTACTTCCACCACACCCTCTCTCTCTCTCTCTCTCTCTCGCTCTGTCTGTCCGTCTCTTTCATTGGTTTTCTGGCCCCACCACTCTCTCTCTCTCTCAGTTGTACTGCAGTTCTATCCAACCATACACGGTAAAACGATAGCTTTCTGTTTGCAGTATCCTATGAATGTAATACACCTGCGATAAACTTGAGACCACCAGAGTTCGGTTTTGTAATCACATGTGGTGAAAAGATGCGTACGTACTGTTACAAAATGTACGAGTTGTTGGCGATGGTGGTGGTGGTGGTGGTGGTGTGTGCGAAGACTCTATATATAATTGATTTGAAAAAGGTAAAGTGTGTGTGTGTGTGTGTGTGTGTGTGTGTGCGCGCGCGGGCGCATCCCTATATCCTTCTGTCTGTCTGTCTGTCTCTCTGTTCCACTCTCTCTCTCTCTACCCCGTTCTCTCCTCACTTCTCTCCTTCTTATCTATTCCCCCCCCCCCCCCCTCTCTCTCTGTCTTTTGGCTTTCAGTCTGTCTCTCGATCTCTGTGTTTGTATGTGTGTCTTCCTACCCACCCACCCCCTCTCCCCTCTCTCTCTGTTTCAGCTCTCCCTCCCTCCTCCCCCCCCCAACCTCCCCGCCTCCCTCCTATCCATCTCTCCGTACGAAGCGTTCTATCGCTAGAACTGTGGTGGTTATTGAAGTGATTTGTTCTGCCGTGGATGGCTTAGTGTTTTACATTATTCATTCTTTTTTCTTTTCTTTTCTTTGTTCTTTTCTATTTCTTGTCTCTTCTACTTCTTCTTCCTTCCTTCTTCTTCTTTTTATTTCTTCCCCCCCCCTCCCCCCCGTTCCTGCCTTTCTTCTCTGTGATTGCGTTGTCCCGCCCCCCCCCCTCACCCCCCACCCCCTCCGCCCCCTCACCCCTGCTCCTCCGCACCTCCGTTTGTCTAGACACTGTCAGCTTGTATCTGTTTATTCATTCATTCTTTCTTTCTGTCTTTCGTGCTTCTGTTTATTTGTTTGTCTGTTCTCCGATTGTTGTTTAGCTATTGTCGCGCGCACGCACGCACACGCACGCACACACGCACAGACACAGACACACACACACACTGACACACACTAGCACACACAAATAGATGAACATCTGTGCTCTCATTTTCTTTCTGTTTGTCAGTAGGTATTTCAGTGTCCATCTTTCAAGCCTCCTCTGTGATCACCGTGGTCAGCGGTGGGTGTTATGTATGCGTCGTCCTTGTCTCAGCCCCTCAGTCGCTCCGTCTGTCTCCGTTCATCTTTCTGTCTGTCTGTTTATCTGTCTCTGTCTCTCCCCCACCCCCTCCCTTTCTGCCTCTCTCTCTCTCTCTCTTGTTCTCTTAGTCTCTGTCTCTTTGCTCTCCCTATGTCTGTTCTTTGTCCCTGTATCTCTGTCCCTCTGTCTGACTGTCTCTCCCCTCTCTGTCCTTGTCTTCTCTCTCTCTATGTCTCTGTCTCTGTCTCTCTCCCTCCCTGTCTCTTCCTCTTCTCCTAGTAGGTTGCTCTGTCTCTGCTCTCCCTGTCTTTCTATCTGTATCTTTGTCCCTCTGTCTGTCTCTCCCTCTCTCTGTCTCTGTCTCTATCTCTGTCTGTCGGTCTCTTTCTAGGTCTCTCTGCCTCTGTCTCTCTCTTTCTGTCTGTCTGTCTGTCTGTCTCTCTCTCTCTCTCTCGTCTCTTGGTAGGTTGCTCTGTCTGTCTCTGCTCTCCCTGTCTGTCTTTGTATCTGGATCTCTTCCCCTCTGTCTCTCCCCCTCTCTCTCTCTCTGTCTCTCTTATCTCTCTCTCTGTCTCTGTCTGTCTGTCTCTCTCTCTCTCTCTCTCTCGTCTCTTGGTAGGTTGCTCTGTCTGTCTCTGCTCTCCCTGTCTGTCTTTGTATCTGGATCTCTTCCCCTCTGTCTCTCCCCCTCTCTCTCTGTGTCTCTCTTATCTCTCTCTCTGTGTCTGTCTGTCTCTCTCTCTCTCTCTCTCGTCTCTTGGTAGGTTGCTCTGTCTGTCTCTGCTCTCCCTGTCTGTCTTTGTATCTGGATCTCTTCCCCTCTGTCTCTCCCCCTCTCTCTCTGTCTCTCTTATCTCTCTCTCTCTCTCTGTCTCTGTCTGTCTGTCTGTCTGTCTGTCTCTCTTTCTAGGTTTCTCTGCCTCTGTCTCTCACTCTCTCTCTCTCTCTCTGTCTCTTTGTCTCTGTCTCTGTCTATCTCTCGCTCTCTTCCACAACACGTCATTTTTTTTTTTTCCTCTACCGCCATCGATTGACCTCATGCTTCGATACTATTTTTTCTGCGATCCATCTTCGTCGTGCTGTTCTCTTTGTAACTTTTTTTTGTGTTTTTTTGTTTTGTTTTTTGTTGTTGTTTTTTTGTTTCTTCACCCTCCCGTCCCCCCCCCCCCCCCCGCCCGCCTATCCCCCCCACCACGTTGTTGTCGTTGCTTGACTTGTAATCTGGGCCCATGAGGCATTATCGATTGTCAAAGGTAGCGAGCGATCTGTTCTGTTGTTGTGTGTGGCGGGCACCTGGCCAGTTCTGACGTGAAGCAAGAACTGCTTTGGTTCATGTCGGCTGAGAATGCCGAGAGAGAGTATCGCTGAGAGAGGGGGTTTTTTTGTTATTATTTTCTTTCTTTCTTCTTCTTTTTTTAATTTTTTTTAAATTATTATTCATTATTGGCCTTTTTTGTTGTTGTTGTTGTTGTTGCCTAATCTAAGCAAAATCAAATGGCAGACGGTGTGGAAAGAAACGTGTGTGTGTGTGTGTGTGTGTGTGTGTGTGTGTGTGTGTGCGTGGTTGTGTGTGTGTCCGCGCGTGCGTGTGTATGTGTGCGTGCCTGCGCGCGCGCGTGCGGAGGTGAGGGATGGTATCTTGTGGGTCACGGACACTTTTCTTTTTTTTTTTTTTTTTTTTGCGTGGGTGGACGGTCACCACTGAGAAGACAGGTAGCCAACAGGGCGTGGTCATCAGGACAGGAGGACGGGCGCAATAGCCGAGTGGTTAAAGCGTTGGACTGTCAACCTGAGGGTCCCGGGTTCGAATCACGGTGACGGCGCCTGGTGGGTAAAGGGTGGAGATTTTTACGATCTCCCAGGTCAACATATGTGCAGACCTGCTAGTGCCTGAACCCCCTTCGTGTGTATATGCAAGCAGAAGATCAAATACGCACGTTAAAGATCCTGTAATCCCTGTCAGCGTTCGGTGGGTTATGGAAACAAGAACATACCCAGCATGCACGCCCCCGCAAGCGGAGTATGGCTGCCTACATGGCGGGGTAAAAACGGTCATACACGTAAAAGCCCACTCGTGTGCATACGAGTGAACGCAGAAGAAGAAGAAGATCAGGACAGGAGTCGAGTTCATAATTAAGTGTAGACTTGGTTTAAACAGTATTTTATTTTTTGGAACATGCCAGTGATAGGAAACTCTAGGGAGAGCTGAACAGTACAAGGTCTTCAGAGAAAAGCCCCCCCCCCCCTCGCCCTCCACCCCCACCCCTCCCCCTCAGTCAAGTGTTTCGGCTCTGAACTCCTTATGGGTGGACAGGACAATAAGAAGATTTTTTTTTTTTTTTTTTTTTTTTGAAAGTCTTGTCCTGATACATGTACATACGAAGCATGTGACTGATGTCATCGGAGCTAAAAGTTTAAACGTGATCATACATGAATTCCAACAGAATTATAAGCTAAGATGTACATATAGTGAAACGAAATAAAGAATAAACGTGTGTGGGGGAGGGAGAAGTGTAGTGTAGTGAAGTGTAGTGTAGTGTTGTGTAGACTTGAACTGAAAGAGAGGGCGAGGGAAGGGAGAGGAGGGAGAGAAACAGACAGACAGACAGACAGACAAGCGCCACGCTTGGTCGCACGCAGAGAGCACCAGAAAACTTGACGATTCTTGGCTAACTTTTTTTTTTCCTCTCCCCAAAACTTATTTTATGACATTTAAAGAAAAAAAAAGAAGAAAAGAAACTTCAAAGATTTATATGCATGACCAAAGATTTTCCTTTTATCCACCCCACCCCATCCCCGACCCTTCACACACACACACACACACACACACACACACACACACACACACACACACACACACACACACACACTCACACAAGCAAGTAAAATCACTTATTTCAACGTTAAAAAAAAAAAAAACAAAAAGAAGTTGTTTTGGAAATATATTAGAATAACTTACTTTGTATATATTTTGTTTCTACACGGGCTTTTTTTTCTGTTTCTTTTTTCTTTCTTACTGTCTTGTCTTTCTCTTTTCCTTGGA
>NC_134900.1:35319720-35329720 GCF_041734735.1 Babylonia areolata
ACTATTGCTTGCTCTCTCTCTCTCTCTCATTCTTTCTCTCTGCCTCTCTCTTATTTCTCTCACTCTATCTTTCACACACATGCACGCAGGTGCGCACGCACAGTCTCTCTTCCTCTCCCTCCCATCTCCCCCTCCTCCCGCGCCTACTCACCCAGAACCCCCCCCCCCCCCCCCCCTTTCCCCCTGCCCATCCCCCTCCCCTCCTCTCTCTCTTGCCTAGATACGTTCACACCAAGACACAAGACACCCCGGAACAAACAAAATTTAATGCTATCTCTCTCTCTCTCTGTCTCTCCATGATGAGCGCCCAATGGCAGCCGTCAGTCGGCTCTCCCCAGGTATAGAGTGGGCAGCCTGTTGTGCAAGGACAGGCGCAATATAATAAGTATTCATATCATTCATTCATTGAATCATCCATCCACCCACCCATCCATCCACCCACCCCGACTTTACCGTTCCAGGGTCACTCATTTCCTGACTCTCTATCTGTTACTACGGTTTCATATCAATGCAGTTCGTTTGGAAACCAATCACGTCAGTGTCCTATTCTTCTTCTTCTTCTTCTTTTACCCACCTTTACCGGATGCGAACTCGATCAGGTGACGGAACACACAAGCTTGGTGCCAGCCTGCCGCCTGAAAGTTTCCAAGGCCACGGTGACCCTGCGATGATCGAAAGGTATACATACGGTGGTCAGTTCATTTCCGTCGGTCAACATTACAAATAAAGGAGGTATCAAGCAAAAAGACCGACTGACTGAGAGACATTTTTTGATAAACCTATACAGCGTGTTGTGGTGTGTGTGTCGTCGTGTGGCTGTTTGAATGTGATACCACTAAACGTGATAATAAACGGACGTACATCCGGATGGCTTGTTGCTACGCTGGGTCCTTTGTTGCAGTGGTTGGGGTGGGGGTGAGGGTGGGGGTAGGAGTGGGGGAGGGTGTTGAGGGGTGCGTGGGAGGAGGAAGGTGGGCGCAGGAAAGGGTTGGGTTTCAAGCTGATTGGTGGATGGATTGATTAAATATATATATATATATATGTACAAAAATTGTGGGGGGTGGGGATGGGGGTTGATAAAAAGAGTGTCGTGTTTATTTGGAAACAGTGTGTGTGTGTGTGTGTGCGTGCGCGCGCGCGCGCGCGTGTGTGTGTGTTTCTGTCTGTCTGTGGAGCCGAGCTGTCTGCCCACCCCCACCCGCCTCCCCAGCCCCTCCTCTGCCAACACCCCCCCCCCCTCCTCCCCCCTTTCTCTCTTTTCTTCTTCTTCTTCTTCTCCTCCTCCTCCTTCCTCTCCTCTTCCTCCTTCTTCCTAACACATACACACACACACACACACACACACACACAGATGGAGGGGGGGGGGGAGGTGGCGATTGGCCAGGCTATACATAACTATTATAGTTCAGAGAGACAGAGAGAGAGAGAGAAACAGAGACAGAGAGAGAGAAAGAGAGACAGAGACAGAGAAAGGAAGGACATGAGAATTGAGCGGGCGAGGTCCATTCACACACGAGTGATCGGTACCATCAGACGACGTTCGTTGATTGTTCTTCTTCAGTGCACTCTCGGGTCCAGGGGCGATGCGTCGATCCATACCGACAACAGACAGACACACAGACAGACACACAGACTTACAAATTGACAGGAAGAAAGAAATGAAAGAAAGAGACAACAGCAGCAACAGCAACAGCAGCATCAACAAAGCAGCTAAATGGGGAGTGATGGCCTAGAGGTGACGCGTCCGCCTAGGAAACGAGAGAATCTGAGCGCGCAGGTTCGAATCACGGCTCAGCCGCCGATATTTTCTCCCCCTCCACTAGACCTTGAGTGGTGTGGTCTGGACGCTAGTCATTCGGATGAGACGATAAACCGAGGTCCCGTGTGCAGCATGCACTTAGCGCACGCAAAAGAACCCACGGCAACAAAAAGGATTGTTCCTGGCAAAATTCTGTAGAAAAATCTACTTCGATAGGAAAAAAACCCAAATAAAACTGCACGCAGGAAAAAATACAAAAAAATGGGTGGCGCAGTAGTGTAGCGACGTGCTCTCCCTGGGGAGAGCAGACCGAATTTCACACAGAGAAATCTGTTGTGATAAAAAGAAATACAAATACAAGTGGGGGGAATACTAAGGATCGTTTTTTTTTCTTGCCTCCTGTCCTTTGCTCGTGCCACACTCACTGAGGGGGAGGGATGGAACCCCCCCCCCCACTCCCCCCCGTCGATTGCTATAGTGCTTGGAGTTGGGATTACTCTTGACTCTGTCTCTCTGTCTGTCTGACTCTGTCTGTCTGTCTCTGTCTCTGTCTGTCTCTGTCTGTCTATCTGTCTGCCTGTGTCTGTCTATCTGTCTGTCTGTCTCTCTCTGTGTTGACATTGCAAGTGCCAGGTTCACTTACATAAGAATTATACGAGTATTGTATTGCTTTTTTTTCTTCGTTTCTTTAACGCTGAATGACCTGTTTTCCACCCCCCCACCCCCCCTTGGCCCCCCATTGAAATGAACCTTATGTGTTTCTTCAATAAAAACATCATCATCATGTCACACACACACACACACACACACACACACACACACACACACACACACACACACACACACACAGACAGACCCTGTCTGTCTGTCTCTTTCTCATTGTATCTATCTCTCTCTCTCTTTCTCTTTCTCTCGACCTACCCTTGCCGTTTCGCCTATTCAGCGCCTTTCCCTCTCTCGATATATATATATATATATATATATATATATATATATATATATATATATACACACACACACACACACACACACACATCAAATTCCTATATATATATACATCAAACTCCTAAATTACAATCCCCCCCCCCACCACCACCACCACACCCACCGACACAAAGCCACTGAATAACTAGATAATTATACACGCAGTCGAACTACTGGTAATGAATTGACGAGTCGGGATGACCAGCCAACACAGTAAACCAACAGACGAGTTGGGATGGGCGCTGTCCGTCTGTGCGTGCGTGGGCACAGGAAGTGAGTTTTGTAGGCGCCGTCGAGCGTTTTCCATGCAGCGGTCTCGTCTCGGGTTGTAATCGGGGCTGATTTGTTTGTTTGTAGTTAACCCCAGGTTCCGCACATAGTCATTGGTCTTGTGCACCTTGTAGGAGATGTGTAGTAGTCTCCTCAACCCCCTTGTTGGGCCCCAAGAACCACTGCTGGCGACTGTCAAACGACGGAAGATGGCATGGTTTGGTCACGTCATGCGACATAACACCCTCTCCAAAACCATCCTGCAAGGGACTGTAGAGGGAGGGCGCAGACGGTGGCGGCAAAGAAAGAGCTGGTCCGACAACGACAAGGAAAGGACCAAAATGACGATGCCAGATCTCCTCACGACAGCTGCCAGCAACAGAACGGCGTGGCGAGCTATGACATCTTCCTCATGTCCTATCCCCCCCAACGACCCCAGCGGTCGAGGGAATGAGTGAGTGAGTGAGTGAGTGAGTTAACCCCGTTTTCTTTGTTGCCCGCGACAGGCGTTTCGAGGTGTTTCCGTTTTCTCAAAGGAGGCGTCACTGCGTTCGGACAAATCCCATATAATTATTATAGGCAGATGCCAGAGGGCAGCATAACCCAACGCGCGCTTGTCAGGCCTTTTGGTGCATGCGTGTGTGATTATTTCGTGCAGCGACAGACTAACGGCTTATCAGTTCATCTGTTTATTATTATTATTATTATTATTATTATTACTGTTGTTGTTGTTATCGTTGTTGTTGTTGTTGTGTTTTTGAGAAGTTACGACATTCATTCAATACGTTGTCACAAGTTGCACATACAATAAAGTCAAAGTCAGCAGAATGTGATAGTGGGATTACTGTCTGTGACACTGCCTCTCTAGAAATGTCACCACAGTAACACTTTTTTTTTTTTTTTTTTTTTTTTTTTTTTTTTTTTTAGACCGCGAACGACCGACAACCCAGCATGCATTTCACACAATGTAATTACTGCCCTTGGCCGTCCTCGGCGCCTCCTGTGACAGAGCGGGTGTGACATTTATCCGAAAAGAAATGTTCACCCCAGCAGATTTTCCCCTGTACAAAACATTGGCCAATATGACATTTATTTTGACAGAAATATTGTCCGCAGAAACATGCTTTCGGTGGAATATTGGACAATTCGATATTTCTGTTGGGGGAAGGGGGGGGGGGGGGGGGGGGGGGGGGGGGGGGGGGGGGAAGAGAAATGTTGACGCCAGCAACTGCTTTCTTTGTTTCCGCAGCATTGGCGGACATGACATTTATTTTGACAGAAACTATTGTTTCCAGCGGTTTGCGGTTAGTAAATTAATATTGGACGGCGCGCGACAGTTAGTTTGATGTAAATGTTCACGCGGGGAGGAAAAAAACCCAAAAAAAAACCCAACAAAAAACATCAACGCTTGCGGGAAAAAAAAAGAGTATTTGTCGACTCGACTTTCATTGTCACGGAAATGTTGTTCCCAGCAACTTTGCGTCGGTTTTCATCAGCCAACGCGACCTTGGTTTAGATAGAAATGTTGACTCCAGCGAGCTCCGTTTACAAAACCGTTTGTGGACCTGACATATGATATTGTAATTATTACTTTGACGGAAAAAAGGTGTTGTCTCTCCAGTGAATACGTGATGAGTCCAGTGATATTTCATTCATTGAATAAGTTAATTGACTTTTCGTGCTGACAGAAATGGTTGAATTTTGCGACTTGTGTTTTGACAATATCGTCATCATCCACCATCAACATCAACAGCAGCAGCAACAATAACACCACCAACAACGGTGTTTTTGAGATTAATGCTGACGCCAGAATGATATCAAATGTATTGTGACAGAACAATAATTGACCGCGTTAACATGGGATTCGTGTACAATAAGAACGCAAAGATTGGGTGCGCGTTTATTCGCTCACCGTGAGCCTTTTTTGGGTTTTTTTTTTTTTTTGGTTTGTTTGTTTTGTGGTAACTCTTGTTTTGTTTTTTTTTCAATCAGTAGCCTTCTATGTATCGTTCATTTTATTGTAGTTTGATGTGTTCTTTGTTTAGTTTTTTTAAAGTTTTTTTTTTCTTCTTCTATTCGTTTGATGTTAATGTTCTATACAAACCTAGTGTTGGCTCTCAGTACCGGACGAGCGCGTTGGGTTTGTGCGAAGGTCAGACATCTGTTCCCGTGTTATTGTTATTATTATTATCATCATCATTATTATTAATATTATTATTATCATTATCTATTCATTTATTCATCTATTTACTTATGTATTGATTTTTTTTTTTTTTTTTTTACAGCAGATGTTGTTGTGTAGCTTGTATGATCCAGCAGTCCACACAACCCGCTTTGACCCCCTTGTGACCTTGAAACTGAAACTGAATTTGGGAAGCACTGGGCCGCATTGCGAACATTATTTTGGACCCGAAATGTTACGTCCCCGCCCGCCCCCTCAAATCCTCCACCCCACCCCACCCCCCACCCCCACCCCCTAGCCCCAAAGAGGAAGTCCTAAAAAACACAGAATGGTGACTGACACTCTGGTATAAACTCAACGTTTTTGTTTTTTTTTGTTGTGTTTTTTTATCTGTGAGGTACCAGCCTTTCACTGACCAGTGTCATCAACAGTGAAACGGTTAATTTTTTTTTTTAAAGCGATGCTGACCCAGGCGACCCACCCTACCCCCCTACCCCCCCCCCCCCCCCCCACACACACATTTATTTAACTAGTAGTGGATGGTGACATTCAAGAAAAACGTTGGTTTTTTTTTTTTTTAATAGTTATTTTATATTTTGTATTTTATTTTTCTTAATAGAAATATTGTCATCAGCGACTTTTTTTTTCTCACGGTGTGACCGGTACGGTTTGAACAGCGTCCTGGCACCACACACGCACACACACACACACACACACACACACACACACACACACACACACACACACACACACACACACAGAGACACGCACGTACGCACGCACGCATGCACGCACGGACGCACACATACCGTGGCAGGCGGTGGAAAGCAGTGGGGCTGTTTGAAGTGATGCACGGCTGATTGAGTAGCCGTGTTGGGCCAGTTACCATTCTGCTGTAGTCGACTGGTTGGTTGTCGACTCGGCATTTATTTAGTTAGGTATTCATTTAGTTATTCATATCGATATTTAGTTTCTTTTATTTAGTTAGTTGGGTTTTTTTTAAATTTATTTTGTTGTTGTTGTTTTTTAATGGGAAGTCATTTTCAGCTAGTCTTTTTTGAATGACTGTGACTCTCAAACAATTAAGGAGGCGACGTTGCACTGGCTCTTAGTGCTGCAGCCTTGGGGGGAGGGGTGGGGTGGGGGGGGGGTTAAATGGCCTTTGGGAAACCATCCCAACGCCGACTGTTCTGAAACCCTCTTGGCCGAGATGGTGGGGGATGTAACTTTGAGCAAGACTCTCTCTCTCTCTCTCTCTCTCTCTCTCTCCATTATAATCAAATTCTAGCCCAGATAGTTGGAACAACAGCTGCCTCCTCTGCTGTTCTGGTGATCATAGTCGTACACGACTCACTGTCACACATTTAAAAAAAAATTTATTTAGTTATTTATTTTTTTTACTGACATCTTGTCCGCCTAGACATTGTTTTACGGAGTGACCAGGACCCAGTTGCATTGCTTGGTTCTAACTTTTTTGTTGTTGTTGACAGTTACACGTGACTAATTGCCGACGTTGACCGAACGAACTACGGCCATTTAATGGGTCAGTCCGATACTCCTACACACAGTTAGTAGCGGGTTACGACCATACTTGGCTCTTTCGTCCGAGCAGTGCAACTGGCTCCAGGTACGGTTTAACCCTTTCACCGCCAGTCAATTTAGAGTGCACAATTCCCTTGTGGTATAAACACAGAAAAGACGGTGGCTAAGAATAGCTGGGGATTCCCCCCCTGCGATGGAAAAGAAAATATGTCCTAATCCTACCACCGAACATTAAGAGCAGTAGGTTCATGGGTAACAGACCAATGAAATGGTCACCTTTTCAGTGACATGGGTCCTCTACCATGCCTGTGAATAAATGCTAGCTTGGTGGTGAAGGGGTTAAAGAGGGTTCCGGAACCACACACACACACACACACAGAGCATGGTAGGTGGCTTGGGGAATTGTTGCGGCTGGGGGAATGGGATGGGGGAGGAGGGGGGAGGGGGTGTGGGGAGGTTGGGGATGAATGTTTGAAGTGATGCACGGCTGATTGAGTGGCCCTGTTGGGTAGTAGCCAATTGGCGGGCTGGGCTGCGTGCGTGGTACGGGGGTACGGGGGGGCTGGGTTTTTTTTCCGCCCGGCTGCCCAGCTCGGTGACTCGTGACAGGATTAGGCACTTTGCAATTACTGGCATTATTTTTGGGTGGTGTGGCACTGCCCATTTACCGTCCTGTCCTGTTGTCCCGTCCCGTCCCGTCCCGTCCCTGCTATGGTAGTGACGCGTGCCTGTATCTTTTTTTTTTTTTTTTTCTCTCTTCTCTCTCTTTCTCTCTCTCTCTCTCTCTCTCTCACTTTTCTGGATTTTTTTTCTCTCTCTCTTTTCTGTTTTCTCTCTCTCTTTCTCTCTCTCTTTCTCTCTCTCTCTCTCATTCTCACTTTGTCTCTCTCACTCGCTCTCTCTCACTCACTCTCACTCTCTCACTTTCTCTCACTGTCACTCACACTGTCACTGTCTCTCTCACTCTCACTGTCTCACTCATTCTCTCTCTCTCTCTCTCTCTCACTGTCTCTCACTCACTGTCTCTCACTCACTCTCTCTCTCTCTCTCTCTCTCTCTGTGTATCTGTATCTATCTCTCTTGCTGTGTGCGTGTCTCTGTCTTTTGTCTTTCTCTGTTTTTTTCTGTGTCTGTCTCTCTCTTTCTCTCCCCTCTTACCCTCCTCTCTCTCTCTCTCTCTCTCTCTCTCTCTCTCTCTCTCTCTCTCTATATATATATATATATATATATATATATCTGTATCTCCCTACCCTTCTCTGTCTGTTCTCATCTTGTAGGGGGTGGGGAGGGGGGAGGGGGAGGTGGGGGGGGGGGGAAGGTCAGAGGAAACAGTGACAGGTGTATTTTTTTTTACCTGACCGATATGACTGGCACGCCATTAACGCGATGAAATAGTTATGACTCACCGCAAATGCTGACGGTAAACTAAACGTTAGCATGCGTGCGTGGGTGGGTGGGTAGGTGACTGCTTTTTGTCTGAAAGGGACGGACGGACCGTTACTTAACGAAACCCACCGGCTTTTGTCGATGTTACTAATAAAAGCAACACCACTTAAGGGTTCCCTTTTGTGTGTGTGTGTGTGTGTGTGTGTGTGTGTGTGTGTGTGTCCTTTACTGGATCGTAACACTGTTGGCATCACAAACCTGTCATTCACGCCACTGCTGCACGCTCTTTAGCGCACTTTAAAGAACCCACGGCAACGAAAGGGTTTTTTTGTTGTTTTTTTCCTGGCAAAATTCTGTAGAAAAAAATCCACTCCGATAGGAAAACATTTAAAAGACTGCAGCGGTGGTGGGGGAGGGGGGGGTGGGGTCGTTCTCAGTGTAGCGACGTGCTCTCTCCTTAGGGAGAGCAACCCGAATTTCACACAGAGAAATCTGTTGTGACAAAAAAGTAATACAGTACAATACAATGCAATACAATACAACAATACAATATAATACAGTACAATACATGGTCATTCAGACACCTTTCCCAAAGGCACAGCAGTAACGGCGCCTGGTGGGTAAAGATTAAGAGATTTCCCTATCTCCAGGTCAACAACATATATGTGCAGAGACTTACTAGTGCTTTAGAGCTTGGCCTCCGACCGAGGAAAGGCTGCAACGTAAGTATCCGTATCATTTACCAATAATCATTCACAAGACCATGCCGATACAGGGCAAGTAGTAGTTCCTGCACGACCACCGGTGAACACCGAATCAGCACTCCCCCCCTCCCACCAACGCCATGACCTCGGTCGGTTCCAAACAGAGGCACAGAAAAAGAAACAGTTTCAGAACACGTCATTGGTAATGACCTTCCCCCCCCCCCCCCTCCCCTCCCCCCCTTAATACGACGTCTGTTGACAATAATGGCCACCCTGGCTTTTACAAAACTCAAACTCTCTCCTTCGACGATCTATTTACAGTGGTTGTTTGTGTGTTTTTGTTTGGTTGGTTGGTTGTGTTTTTTGTTGTTGTTGTTGTTGTTGTTTTTTAATGTTGATTTTTGTTTTGTTTCTCCCTTTCTTTCTTTCTTTCCTTTTTTTTTTGTGGGGAGAAAAACACGGAAATGAAGCATGACGGATTGAGAACTCTTGTCGGAGTTGAGTGGATGGATTTGTAGCGGTTTTTCTCTTGTTTGTTTGGTTTTTGTTTTGTTTTTTTGTAGGTGTTTTTTTTTTTTTGCCGCCTCATTGCCCGGTCGGTGATGGCGGACGAGATAAGGCACTTTGCGGTGTCGGCCCGGCGTCGGCTGATTTGTGGTTCCGTGCTGCCGTTCTTGTAGGGGTTTTTTTGTTTTTGGTTGTTGTTGTTGTTGTTTTTTGTTGTTTTTTTGGTATTGTTTTTGTCTTTTGTTGTGTTTTTCGTTTGTTTGTTTGGTTGTTTTTGGTTTGGTGTGTGTGGGTTTTTTTGTTTGTTTTTTTTGTGTTTTTTTTAAGGGGGCGTGGGGGTAGGGTGGGTGTCTTTGTGTTTGATTGTTTTGTGTGTGTGTGTGTGTGGGGCGGGGGGTGGGGGGGGGGGGAGATTGGAGGGGGATGTGAGAGGTCGTGTGTGTGCGCGCGTGCGTATAATCAAAGTCGTGTTTTGAGCTGTTGTCTCTGATAACGGTGGCGGATGGATATATAAGATTACAGCGGGAGTCATTTCAGAATGTCCTCCTCTGCCAGATGGATTGGGGGTTGTTTTTTTTTTTTGGATACTGTGGTGGGCCTGGAAATTTTTTTTTTTTTTTTTCAAATGGCAGAAAAGGAAAAACGCCTTGGCAGGGAATTTTCACA
>NC_134900.1:35337220-35352220 GCF_041734735.1 Babylonia areolata
TCATTCATTCATTCTTTCTTTCCTTTTTTCCATTTCCGTTTTTTCTTCTTTTTTGTCTTCTTAGTTCTTTCATTGTTTATTTTGTCTTTTTTTAAAAATCATTTTTTATTCCCTTTGTTTTCGTTCATTCCCTTATTTCACTGTTTCTCTCTCTCTCTCTCCCCCCCCCTCTCTCTCTCTCTCTCCCTCTCTCTCTCTCTCCCCCTCTCTCTCTCTCTCTCTCTCTCTCTCTCTCTCACCCCTCTCTCTCCCTCTCTTTCTCATATCTCTCTCCCCCTCTTTCTTTTCCCCCCTCACTCTCTCTGTCTTTCTCTCCGTCTCTCTCTCTCTCTCTCTCTCTCTCTCTCTCTCTCACCTCTCTCTCTCTCTTTCTCTTCTTTTTTTATGAATGTTCTTATTTAACTTCAGATTTTTTTTACGACTGCATTAAGTTTGTCTGCCTGCCTGCTTGTCTGTCTGTCAGTCTGTCTCCTGTTGTTGTTGTTGTTTTCCTTCTATAGCGAGGGCAGCTCTTCTGTTCCCTGCAACAGTCTGTCTGTAATTCTGTCTGTATGCATGTCTGTCTGTCTGTCTGTCTCCTGTTGCCTTTGCTTCTGTAACGAGGACAACCTTTCTTGTCCCTTTAATCGTCTGCCTTCCTGCCTGCCTGCCTGCCTGCCTGTCTGTCTGTCTATCTGTTTGTCTGCCTGCCTGCCTGTCTGTCTGTCTGCCGTTGTGTTACCCTCTCTCACCAGGCCAGCCGTTCATTCTGTTCCCTTCAACCGTAGGGATGTCCGTTCGGCTGTCTTGTCTGTAAGTATGTCTGTCTGTCAGTCAGCCTGTCTCTCTGTCTCCCTGTTGCTGCATATTTACTTCTGTCACCAGGCCAGCCGTTGCGTTTCCTCCACTTGTAGTGTCTGTAAGTCTGCATGTCTGTAAGTATGTCTGTCTGTCTGTTAAGTCAGCCTGTCTCTCTTCTGTCTCCCAGTTACTGCGTTACTTCTGTCACCAGGACAGCCATTCTATTTATAACCCGCCGCCCCCTCCCCCCCCCCTCATGGGTTCAGTCGTTTCAGAGATAGCGACGGACAGACAGAAGGAGGTCAGCGCCCAGTGGACGTCATAATTACACGGTGGCTGATGTCGTCATGGTCACCATCCGTTGACTTCCCTGCCTCGTTGAACGCAGCGCCTTCATTTCTCCCTTCCTTCCTTCCTTCCCTCCTTCTTTTCTCCTCTCTTCTCTTCTCTTCTCAACCTTTCTTTCTTTCTGTCTTTTTGTCAGGCACTATCGTTTTGGTGGTCTGGTCTGGCCCAGCGTCCTTCCTTCCTTCTTTCCTTCATCTCTTTTCTCTCTTTCTTCCTTCCTTCCTTCCACCCTTCATTCCTTTCTTTCTTTCTTCCCTTCTTTCCTTCCTTCAGCTCTTTTCTCTTCCTTCTTTCCTTCCTTCCTTCCTTCAGCTCTTTTCTCTTCCTTCCTTCCTACTTTCCTTCTTTCTTTCCTTCCTTCACCTCTTTTATCTTCCCTCCCTCCTTCTTTCCTTCCTTCCTTCCTTCCTTCCTTCAGTTCTTTTCTCTTCCTTCCTTCCTACTTTCCTTCCTTCACCTCTTTTATCTTCCCTCCCTCCTTCTTTCCTTCCTTCCTTCCTTCACCGTTGGGTCACGCTGCTGGTCAGGCATCTGCTTGGCAGATGTGGTGTAGCGTATATGGAGTTGTCCGAACGGCAGTGACGCCTCCTTGAGCTACTGAAACTGAAACTGAAACTTCCTTCACCTCTTTTCTCTTTCTTCCTTCCTTCTTTCTTTCTTTCTTTCTTTCCTTCCTTCCTTCTTTCTCTTCCGTTTCTTCCTTTTATCTCTCTCTCTTCTCTTCTCTCTTCCTACCTTCCTTCCTTCCGTCCTTTTCTTCTCTTCCCTCTGTCCGTTCGTCAGGCATTGTTGTTGTTGTTATCTGCTCTTGTTGGTCTTCCATCCATCCCTTCCTTCCTTCCTTCCTTCCTTCCCTCCTCCTCCTTCCTACCTTCCTTCTCTGCTCACTGTCTGTTGGTCGTGCACTGTAGATGTTGTCTATAAAAAAAATAATATAATATATATATATATATATATATATATATTATGTCTACTCATCCCACATACATTGAATTCAAATAATGTTGATTGAGAATTACACAGGCCACTTGTACCCCACCCCCCTCCACCCCTCACCCCCCAAAAATTAAAATAAAATAAAATAAAATAAAAATCCACTGGCACTGAAATGGCCGACAGAACTCATCACACACACACACACACACACACACACACACACACACACAGGTGTCGACGTAAAACCAGAATGGGGAAGGAGTTAAGTGGACGCAGGGAGAGGGGGTTGAGGAGGGAGGGGGGGGGGTGGAATTTTGGTTTGGGATGGGGCGGTGGGGTAGAGAGGGAGGGGGCCGTGATGGGGGGAGGGGGGGGGGGGGGGGGGGAGAGAGAGACACACACAGAGAGACAGCAGAATTGCTTGAAACCTGACTGGTTTTGTTCCAAGGTCTTTACTATGGGTTTTCTCTTGGGGGGGAAGGCTGGGGAGGAGTCTGACTGAATTAAAAAGCACTTAGCGGAAACCCTTCAGCACGAATGCCATTGGGTCGAAACTGCTGCACTGGACGTACGTGCGCGAGCGCGCGCGTACACACACACATACACACACACACACACACACACACACACACACACACACAAAACAACAACCCAAAACCCCCCAAAAAAACGGGCTACACACAGGCATGCAGACAGACAGACAGACACACACACACAGGCACACACGCACGCACACACACAGATGCACGTACATCACATCACACACACATATTCGCATGCACTCACAGACACACACACACACACACACACACACACACACACACACACACACACACACACAGCGCTCACACAAACACACACAGCTCTCTCTCTCTTTCTTTCGCTCTCTCACACACACACACACACACACACACACACACACACACAGCGCTCACACAAACACACACAGCTCTCTCTCTCTTTCTTTCGCTCACACACACACACACACACACACACACACACACAAAGTAAGCGCATTGCGCTGTGTGTGTGTGTGTGTGTGTGTGTGTGTGTGCTATTTAGTCTATCGTCGTGCACTTCTCCATGCCCCGAGCGACCCAGCTGGCCTTTGTCCATGTCATGACATATGTTTTCTCTGTTAATGGGGCTCGTTGATTGGACGGTCAGACAGGATGCGGGCGTCATATGTCGTGTGTGTGTGTGTGTGTGTGTGTGTGTGCGTGCGTGTTTTGTTGATGTTGTGTGTGTGTGTTTTGTTGTTGTCGTGTTTGTGTGTGTGTGTGTGTGTGTGTGTCTGCGCGCGCGTATGCTTGTGCGCGCGCGCGCGTATGTGTGTGTGTGGTCTTTGTTTGCTTGTGTGTGTGTGTGTGTGTGTCTATGTGTGTGTACGCGCACGCGCGAGCGCGTGCATGCATGTGTCTTTGCTTGTGTTTGTGTTGTACTGTGGAACCCCTCTCCCACCCCACCCTACCCACCACCACCACTGATGGACTGTAGTCGTCATTATGATAATAACTATCAGGCGAGTGTGAGTGAATAATTATGAGGAATACGAGTTGGGGCAATGGTAACTGCAGGATCGACTTAGAGGTGGAGAAAAACGAACAGAATGTAAGAATACAATATAGACAAGCCGCATGCAGTAAAGTAAGGCCAAATGAATACGCTTAATAGCCAAAAAAAGCGTAAGACGAGACAGAGCGTAAACCTGACAAGATGGCGTGGAGAGCCTTGGCCAAAGGAATGATTCAGCGCTTATAGCTTTTAGAGGCGTTTGATTGGCTAAGAGCGGACCGGGCAAGACGGCTCGTCTTTTCACTGTTAGCCGCGCGAAATTTGGCCATGCAGAGCAAACCGATAGGCCTAGTTTGCATCAGTCTGACATGGTAAGTATATGTATCACCAAACATGGAGAATAATACAAACTCCTCCTTTCGCCCTCAAGGATCTCTTGTTGACCCCAGTTTATGGTGGACACAAAGCAGTGTGTTAACTGTAGGATGTAACTGTATAACGTCGGATACAAGTTCCTTTTCTGTTTCGTCTTTCTGAAAGGCCTGACCAGCGGCGCTGCTGAGCAGCGTGTATTTGTATGCTGCGGTGGTCAGGCATCTGTTTTATTTCATTTCGTTTTATTCTTATTTTCTTTCTTTTTTCTTCTGTATTTTCTTATTTTATACCGATGTGTAGTTTAGCATGTATGGATCAGACCGCACGCTCTGGCACCTTGAAACTGATGGAAGGTAGGGTTTTTGAATGGGAATTATTATTTATCTTTAAATTAATTTCTTTTACTGTATTTTTATTAGAGCATTATAAAAAGTTGTAGATTGCCGTTGTTGTTGTTGTTGTTGTTGTGTCTTTCTCTGTCAACCTGTCTGTCTGTCTGTCTGTCTGTCGCTCTTTCTTTCCGTCTCTCGTCTGCGTCTGTTGCTGAGAGAGACAGACATACAGACAGACACAGACAGAGAGAGACAGTCAGACAAGAGAGATATTTCGTGCACGATAAGAGTCCAATCTATATAAAACGTCTTCCCTCTCTAAACACACATTACCAACAGAAGAAGAAGAAGAAAGTTTATTTTCTTTTCGGGCGCGTGTGGGGCGGAAGAGGGACAAATCGGGTCTTGGCCTTGCAAAGAAAGAAAGAAAGAAAGAAATGCAGAGGACTGAACTGAACAGCAGTCAGCGTCCTCCCGTCCTTTGATCTTTGAGGTCAGCAGTTGTCAGATCAGGGGGAGTGTGTGTGTGTGTGTGTGTGTGTGTGTGTATGGAGGGGTGGGAAGAAGAAGCAGGGGACCCGGGGCACGGGGAGGGGGCAAGGGGGCTAGGGGGGGACAGGGGGGTGGGGGGGATGCAGAGGGTAGGCTTCAGACCACGTGGATTCAGCGTCATACCCAACCACTTACTTTCCTGTAGCTGTCCCCTCCCCCACTTCCCCTCCCCCCTGCTCCCCTCCACACCACTCCACTCCCCACCCCCCCCCCCCCCCCCCTTCCAACCCCTCCTTCCCTTCGTGCCTACTTTGTGGCCCCAGTAAGGAGATTAGGCTTCTAAACTCTTGTTTTGTGGGCTTACTAAACTTTGGAAGTGAAAAGGGAGGGGAGGATTGTGAAGGGGGGGGGGGAGGGGGGCAGTTGTTGTTTGAGTGATGGGGAAGTGTGGACACGACACAGCACAGCACAGCACAGCACAACAGAACGCAGCACAATACAACACAGCACAGCGATTTAGAACACAAGACAGCACAGCACAATACAACACAGCACAGCACAGCACAGCACAACACGACACAGCACAGCACAATACAACACAATACAATGCGACACAACATGGCACAACACAGCACAAGTGAAGGCAGTCACAGAGATAGGAAGGGGCAGATTTGTGAATACATTTATAACATAGAGTGCTGATCTTGTACTTTATTCTTGTGTGAGACAGGGAGCCAGTGGAGATGTTGCAAAAGAGGAGTGATGTGTTCAGATCTTTCCTTTCTGAGAACGAGTCGAGCAGCAGAGTTGTTTTTTGTTTTTTTGTTGTTGTTTTTTGTATGCTCTGAAGGGACTGAATGGATGAATGGTTACACAAAAAATTAGAGTCAGCACTTCAGACTGGCGCCACATTGTTCTCATTTCGCCAAGGTTCGGCCGTCAGAGGGTTAAGCCTCCCCTAGCTAACCACACAGTACAGGGTCCGGACTCCCCCCCCTCCCCCGTCAGTGGAAAGCTCATTACAAGGGCAGTAAAACAAGAGATCGTTTTTTTTTGTTGTTTTTTTTTTTTTGCGAACATTGACTGACATTGACTCCCCCAGAGTTGGTCGCTTTGGATGTTCCGTTTACAGCTTTCTGTCCCGTGTGCTGTTGATTTAGGGGGCGGCCCCCTTTTCTTTTATCCTCCCCCCAATCACCCACCCCTCTCTAAACTGGCTGGAGCGTTGGGGATGGTATGATCCGACTCGCCATTATAGGGAGTGATTGGGGAAGTCGTTTCTCGGTCTGAGGGGGTGTAGAGAGGGGTTTTTTGCGGTGTGGAGCTTTACGACAGGGTTTTTTTTTTTGTTTTTTTTTTTTGTTTTTTTTGCGTTTGTTTGTTTGCTTGTTTTATGATATATATATATATATAATTGATGATACAGTGCGGAGGGTGACTTCTTGAGGCTTGTAGTCATGATGATTGTTGACGATGATGACGGTGATGATTATCACGACGATGGTGATTATTGCCACACGTGACGCCACGTCTTTCTTCGCCACTAGCATCAGTACAATTTCTGGGTTGAACAGATAATCTCTTCAACTTGAAGCGATTAGATGGGTCTGTGTACGTAAACAAGCTACTGTTTTTTTAACCCCTTCCACCATCATAGAGGCATGTGTTAAAAGGTTAAAGTCACATAGCCTTTTACGCCTGTCGGGGAAGTGAATTCGTACTCAAGTGTCCAGGACCAAGTTGCATTGCTTGGTTCCAACTTTTTGACAGCTACACGTGACTAAATGCCTACGTTGACCGAACTACGCCATTGGTCAGTTCCATACTACGCATAGTTAATAGCGGGTTACGATCACACCAGGTTCTTCCGTCCGAGCAATGCAACTGGCTCCAGGGCTCGGCATGGTACGGCCTATTCCACTCCTTTTTTTTGTGGATTGAAATGGATACTTATAAAGCGCTTATCCTCGGTCGGAGACCAAGCTCTAAGTGCTTTACAAACACGGGGTCATTTGCACAACAGGCTGCCTGCCTGGGTAGAGCCGACTGACGGCTGCCATTGGGCGCTCATCATTCGTTTCCTGTGTCATTCAGTCAGGTTTCAGGCACGCACACAAACACACTCAGACAGACATGTAACATTTGACGTGTATGTCGGTTTTACTTTTCCCGCCATGTAGGCAGCCATACCCCGTTTGCGGGGGTTGGGGGTGGGTGGGTGGGGTGGGGGGGCATGCTGGCTATGTTCTTGTTTCCATAACCCACCGAACGCTGACATGGATTACAGGATTTTTAACGTGCGTATTTTATCTTCTGCGTGCGTATACACACGAATGGGGTTCAGGCACTGGCAGGCAGGTCTGCATATTATGTTGACCTGGGAGATCGGAAAAAAAATCCCCACCCTTTACCCACCAGGCGCCGTCCCCGAGATTCGAACCTGGGACCCGCAGATTGAAAGTCCAACGCTTTAACCATTCGGCTATTACGCCCGTTCTTCCGCCGTTTAAACCATACCGAATCAAAGTCGGGTACCGACGGGCGCAATAGCCGAGTGGTTAAAGCGTTGGACTTTCAATCTGAGGGTCCCGGGTTCGAATCTCGGTGACGGCGCCTGGTAGGTAAAGGGTGGAGATTTTTCCGATCTCCCAGGTCAACATGTGTGCAGACCTGCTAGTGCCTGAACCCCCTTCGTGTGTACACGCAAGCAAAAGATCAAATACGCACGTTAAAGATCCTGTAATCCATGTCAGCGTTCGGTGGGTTATGGAAACAAGTAAATACCCAGCATGCACACCCCCGAAAACGGAGTATGGCTGCCTACATGGCGGGGTAAAAACGGTCATACACGTAAAAGCCCACTCGTGTACATACAAGTGAGCGTGGGAGTTGCAGCCCACGAACGCAGAAGAAGAAGAAGAAGAAGAAGTCGGGTACCCACCCAGGCCTTGGTGGAGTGAGGAGAACCTGAATGAAGTGACTTTCCCCAGGATAGAACACCATGCCGAAACGGGGCCTCCAGCCCTCATCACTAGATCACAAGTTCAACACCTGGCCGAATCTGACACGGACACGGTGCTTCTTCTTCTTCTCTTCTTCCTCTCATCTTCCTTTTTCTTTTTCTTCTTCTTCCTTCTTCTTCTTCCTTCTTCTCCTTCTTCTCCTTCTTCTTCCTTCTTCTCCTCCTTCTTCTTCCTTCTTCTCATCTTCCTCCTCCTCCTCTTCCTTCTTCTTCTCATCTTCCTCCTCCTCCTCTTCCTTCTCCTTCTCCTTTTCCTCCTCCTCCTCTTCCTTCTTCTTCTCATCTTCCTCCTCCTCCTCCTCCTCTTCTTCTTCTTCTCATCTTCCTCCTCCTCTTCTTCCTCCTGCTTCTTCTTCTTCTTCTTCCTGGCGTTATTTGTTCTCTCGTCTGTTTCTGATCTCCATCTTTTCTCAGCACACACACAACCTCCACTGATTCTGTTGCACACAGACTGTATCACATAAACCTGAATGATTGTTTGTTTTGAGTTGTTTTTTTTTTCTCTCTACTAGGCTGTGTCCACAATGATAACATAGCGTCAGGTTGGGACTTTGCGGCACAAGAACAAACATTGAACAAGTATTATTACAATGCCGTGTGTCTGGCATTTACAAACGACGCGCGCACGCTCAAAACACTGACGGTAATTTGCCGGAAACTGGAGTGGCTTTATGCCTAAAAAAACACACAAAAAAAACGTTGGCTGTAATGTTGTGTGAACAGCGTGTTTGTAACACTGTGTCCGGACCTGTACGGAGGAGACATTGGCAGGTGGGGTGGTGGGGGTGGGGGTGGGGGGGGGGTTGTATGGACTGTTGACTGTCATGTCGCCATCGTCATTCCATCAGCTCTCAAGATGGGCGTTCAGGGTGTAGTTTGCAGGCAGGCAGGCAGCAGCAGCAGCAGCAGCAGCAGCAGCAGCAACAACAACAACAAGCACAAAATGTGATAATGAACTCATCCCAGAACGAAATAGGTCGTTGCAGGTTCTGATCTGTTTCGTTATCTCTCTCTCTCTCTCTCTCTCTCTCTCTCTCTCTCTCTCTCTCTCTCTCTCTCTCTCTCTCTATGTCAGTGTCTTAACATCAAATGACGAAAATATTATCCTCTCACTTGCAAAATACATCTCAGAGGCAGTAGATACACGGAAAAAGAAAATAAATGATCAAAATGCCCGTTAATTCAAAATATATATGTATAAACATTAATGGTTTCCAAAATGATTTCTTTGAGGGTTAAAATTAGAAGCAGATAGAATTAGTATTTGGATGGTCAATCTGATGATGATGATGATGTTATTTTTTTTGTGTGCAATTTGTTGGCTGTTGTTTATTGATATAACCTTTGTAACATGAGGTGCGTTAGTTTTTGTTTTTGTTTTGTTTTGTTTTACTTTTTCAAATGATTGGATAAAACGACACTGTAACTTCCCCTGTACCCCCCTGTCACATGGGCTGTTAACTCTCTCCATACGAACGGCGAAAGAGACGACGTTAACAGCGTTTCACCCCATTTTCCATCAACAAAATATTGCAAGCGGAAGGCTCTTATACTGAAGACGTGAATGTTGACAAAGAATACCACAATTCTGACGACGGAAGCTAAATGTTGGCTCATTGAGACAACCACTGGACATCCGAGGGGTCTGTGTAGAGGAGAAGAGAGGACTGGCCGTACTGAGTGAGTTAAGCTAATGACAGTAAAGAGTCAAAGTGTCAAAGTGTCTCTTTCTCTCTGTCTGCCATTCTCTCTCACAGTCTCTGTCTGTTAGTCTGTCTGTCTATCTCTTTCTTTTCTCTCTCTCTCTGCCCGTGTCTGTTTGCCTGTCTGTCTCTGTGTCTGTGTCATTGTCTCTGTCTATCTCTTGTCTCTTTTTCTGTCTTTCTTTCTGTGTTCTAGCTTGTCTGTCTGTCTCTGTTTTCCTCTCTCTTTTTCTCCGTGTTGTGTGTGTGTGTGTGTGTGTGTGTGTGTGTCTCAGTCTCTCTCTCTCTCTGTTTGTCTGTCACTCTCTGTCTGTCTGTCTCTGTCTGTCTGTCTCTCTCTCTCTCTGTTGCTTTCTCTATGTCCTAACTTGTCTGTCTGTCTGTCTGTCTGTCTCTCCTTCCCTACCTTTCTCTCTCTCTGTCCCTTCTTTCTCTCTTTCGCCCTTGTTCTTTTGTGTGTGTGTGTGTGTGTGTGTGTGTGTGTGTGTGTGTTGTTGCTGTTGCTGTTTGATCTCTTTCTTTCGTCATCCCCCGCCAGCCCCCCCTTCTGTTAACAGCACCACCTGCACCGCATGAACCTGAACACTTGTGTATAGCGCTACTGGCTCTGTCCACGATGATAATGTAGCGTCAGGCTGGGACTTTGCCGCACAAGAACAAACATTGAACAATTATTACAATAATGCCGCGTGTCTGGCATTTACAACGACGCGCGCGCGCGCGTATATGCCGCCGAGGGTAATATGTCGGAAACTTGAGCGGTTTTATGCCTCACAAAAAAAACCCCACAAAAAAACGTTGGCTGTGATGTTGTGTGAACAGCGTGTTTGTAACAGTGTGTCCGGACCTGTACGGAGGACACATTGGTGGGGGTGTGGGGGTGGTTGTATGGACTGTTGACTGTCATGTCGCCATCGTCATTCCATCAGCTCTCAAGATGGGCGTTCAGGGTGCAGCAAAAAAAAAAAAAAAAACAAAGAAAAAAAAAGAAAAAAGAAAAAAGGTAAACAGTGATGAAACCTTTCACCAGGGTGAAATCTATTGCGTGTAGGAGGCTGTGTGCTCTGATCTGATCTCCTCTCTCTCTGTCTCTGTCAGCCTGTCTGTCTCGGTATCTTTGTCTCTCTTTGCCTGTTTCTGTCTGTTGTGTCTGCCTCTGTGTCTGCCTCTGTCTGTCTGTGTGTCTCTGTCTTTGTTGGCATCTCTCTCTCTCTCCCTATATATATATATATATATATATATATATGTGTGTGTGTGTGTGTGTGTGTGTGTAATTGTGTGTATTCCCTTTTTCTCTCTCTCCCTCTCTCTCTCCCTCTCCCTTCTCTCTCTCCCCCTCTCTCTCCCCCTCTTTCTCTCTATACATATACATCTCTCTCTCTCTCTGTATATATATATATATATATAAATATATATCTGTGTGTGTATATTCCCTTTCTCTCTTTCTCCCCTTCTCTCTGTCTCCCCCTTCTCTCTCCCTTTCTTTCTCCCCCCCCTCTCTCTCTCCCTCTCCCCCTTCTCTCTCTCCCTCTCTCTCCTCCCCCCCCCTCTCTCTCTCTCTCTCTGTCTATCTATATGTCTATCTCTTGCTGTTCATATTTCTCTTGTTTCCTTTTCACACGGCACCCTCACCACCAGAGTGCCCTGCCAATCTGTATGCATCATCATCATCATCATCAGTCGTCTTGTTGAACGCTGGGGTGTTTTCCACATCATGTCGGGCACACTACTGAACACACACACACACACACACTTTGCCAGCTCCATGGAGACTCTCTCTCTCTGTTCTCTCTGTGTTCCATTGGACGTAACTGTTTATGGTCATGAAGGAAGGATAAAGAATTTTTTTTTTTTTTTTTTTTGCCCCAACTTCATCTTTTTTTTCTCGTTGATCAAAGTTGACTTAGTTTTCGCAGTTTGACTCTGATTTTTTTATTTTTTTTTATTTTTTTTTTGAATAATAAAAGTGAAATCCTATTCAGTGCGTCTTGGGCTCCGCATCGCAAGGAAGGCAGGGGGCAATCCACTCCATCCGCCTTATTATTATTATTATTATTATTATTATTATCATCATCATCATCATCATCATCATTTATTATTATTATTATTATTATTATTATTATTATTGTTGTTGTTATTATTGTTATTGTTATCATCATCATCATCATCATTATTATTATTATTATTATTATTATTATTATTATTATTATTATTATTATCATCATCATCATCATTTATTATTATTATTATTGTTGTTATTATTATTGTTATTATTATTGTTATTATCATCATCATCATCATCATCATTATTATTATTATTATTATTACGATTATTACTATTATTTTTTTTGTTGTTGTTGTTGTTGACCTACTAGTAGCAGGTGTCATGTCTGACGTCAGCTTTACTTAAAACACCAAATACAATGGTTGATTGAACACAGACTTTCAAACAAGTTGTGTGTGTGTGTGTGTGTGTGTGTGTGTGTGTGTGTGTGTGTGTGTGTGTGTGTGTGTGTGTGTGTGTGTGTGTGTGTGTGTGATTGACGTACTGGAAGTAGCACTGGTGTGTGATCCCTTGCCGTCAGCTGTACTGCAAAACCGCCAGCAGTCCCGACGTTCACGGTTGACTGAGCAAAAGACAACAACACGGAACCAGCGGAAGCGAACTGCTCAGTGGGGCGTTGAGAACGGAGCTGCACAGATGGCGACGCGTATGCTTAATGAGCGAAAAAAAGGATGATGCACTCGCAAAAAAATCAACAATCGGGTCGCGTCGCTCGCTCTGACTGACTGGCTGATTAATTAACTCTCTCCATACGAACGGCGAAAGAGACGACGTTAACAGCGTTTCACCCCAGTTACCACCATCCAAATATTGCAAGAGGAAGGCTCTTATATACTGAAGAGGTGAGTGTTGACAAAAAAAAATACCACAATTCTGACGACGGAAGCTAAAGGTTGGGTCATTCAGACACCCACTGGACATCCGAGGGGTCTGTGTGTAGAGGAGAAGAGAGGACTGGCCGTACTGAGTGAGTTAATTAAAGGAGAACTTGTCATCTCTAGACAGGACCAACATCGGTACCACCAACGTGAAGGCACGCCATACTAGTAGCACACCACCACCACCGCCTCCGAAATGTTATCAATTGAGACAGATATCTATCCATCTGTCTCCTCGTCTGTATCTCTGTCTCTATATAGGTATGTAATAATATATGGAATGATGATAATTATATATATATATATATATATAGAGAGAGAGAGAGAGAGAGAGAGAGAGGGGTGGGGGTGGGGGGGGGGCCTCTATAATGTCGTTATGTATGTATGTGTACAGACACTCACGCGCACACACACACACACACACACACACACACACGTCATTTTAACGCCACTAGCTCCCTGTGCAGGATATGTGAACGTCAGCCTGCATTCTTCTTCTTCTTCTTCTTCTTC
Source organism: Babylonia areolata (assembly GCF_041734735.1). Taxonomy (NCBI): domain Eukaryota; kingdom Metazoa; phylum Mollusca; class Gastropoda; order Neogastropoda; family Buccinidae; genus Babylonia; species Babylonia areolata. The sequence continues at coordinate 35,350,180 of NC_134900.1, forward strand.
TTGTTCTTCTTCTAGTAGTAGTTGTAGTAGTAGTAGTAGTAGTAACATGAGGGAAAGTAAGTCATCACCAATTTTTGTACGAAAGAGACGGAAGAGTTATATATATATATATATATATATATATATAAAATCCCCCCCCCCCAAAAAAAAAATCATGTTGACAGAGGCGAACATTATTCAATTCCTTTGTATACAGTGACGGATTATTTCTTCTTCTTCTTCTTCTTCTGTAAGTTTTTAGTGTTACTGTTACAATGTCCATACCCCCACCCCCCACCCCCCTACCTCACCGCACACATGCCCGGGGAAAAGCCGGCAGCTTTCTATATATTATTATAAGGTGCTGCTGAACATACGCAAGAATTGTGGTCGTGTGGAACGGGCTTTAGTGCGACCTGTCACACACCATCATTAGTTTTTGAATGTTGCTGAAAACGGCGAGCCACGAGCTGGCTAGCTGGATGGTCGTGGTCGATGGAAGGGGTTATGATTATTATCATTATGGTCATAATGATAGCGGTGAGGGAATTTGTTGTTAAAAAAAAGCAAGCAAACAAACAAACAAACAAAAAATCAGCGATGAAAATGAAAGTGATTGCTCCACTCGCCGCGGCCATTTTCTGCGACACTGCGGGGGGCATTGAGTCTTCTTGTGCACGCGTACGCGCATACACACCACCGCTACACGCTCTACTTCACTGGAATGCTTTACTGTACAGTGCAGTGCACGATGCTACATTACACTACACTATACTACACTGCACTGCACTGCACTGCACACTACACTACTACACTACACTACACTACACTACACTACACTGCACACTGCACTGCACAGCACTGCACTACACTACACTACACTGCACTATGCTACACTACACAGCACTACACTACACTGCACAACACTACACTACACAACACTACACTACACTGCACTATACTGCACTGCACAGCACAGCACTGCACTGCACTGCACATATACTACACTACACTGCACTATACTACATTACACTACACTACACTGTACAGCACTACACTACACTACACTGCACTGCACTACACTGCACTGCACTGCACTGCACTATACTACACTACACTACACTACACTACAATACACTGCTCAAAACCTAACACAACACGAACGTGCCTTCAGATTCAAAATATTTTAAATGGACAAACAACGAGAACTCATGTGTGAACAAACTTGATCACGTAAGATGAAGCGATTATACACAGAGACAGACAGACACACACACACACACACACACAGACAGACAGACACACACACACACACACACACACACACACATACACACACACAAACACACACACGTACACACACACACACACACACACACACACACACACACACAAACACACACACGTACACACACACACACACACACACACACACACACACACACACACACAGAGAGAGAGAGAGAGAGAGAGAGAGAGAGAGTACATATACATCAATTTTAGAGGAGAGAAAAAAAATGTGCTACAGTGCAAGTATTTATTTATGATTTCTTTACACTTGTAGAGTGTCCAAAAACTTTGTGTTTGTTTTCTTTTTTTTATTTTTCCCACCATTATCTTGGAAAATAATGAGACAGATATTGGAGCATTTTCATCTCTGTTTTTGTTGAAATATTGAGGGTTTTTTTGTTGTTGTTTTTTGTTTTTTAATATATAAATTATCATTCCTCTTTCTGTTAATCTGTCTCTTCTTATCCTTTGTTCTCTTCCAAGAAGTTTCTTTTCTTCCCAGTCAAGAGGCTTTCAACGTGGTCTTCGTTCAACACATAATGAGACAAAAACATTTGACATTCGCTTGATATATTAATTTATTCCCTTGAGTAAGAAAGAGAAAAAAAATCGTCTAATATTATTTTTATTTAGTTTTTTTTTTTTTTTTTTTAATCTTCTTTTGACGTTGCATGCAATTATGATATTTGTGTTAGTGCTGTCGCGCTTTTCCTACGGCTCAAAACAAAATAGAATGGACACCGAGACGAAATGTTGTGTGTTTTTTTTTCTT
>NC_134900.1:35357220-35362220 GCF_041734735.1 Babylonia areolata
TTTCTGTTTTCCAAGACAAGACACGTTTCTTTCAGACAGAGAGACAGACAAACAGACAGACACTGAATCTGTGTGTGTGTGTGAGAGAGAGAGAGAGAGAGAGAGAGAGAGGTTTTATTCATAAGCCCACAGGCCCTAAGAAGGGGGAAGGTAAATCTACTCGTGAAAAATTTACAGTCGAACATTGATACAAAGAAAAAAAAACAAAAACGTTTCATAAACACTACGTTGTTTAAATAAATACACTTTATAAATATAAAGCAAAATGTACAATAGTTGTACAATAGAGAGAGAGAGAGGGGGGGGGGGGGGGAGGGAGAGAGAGAGAGAGAGAGAGGGGAGGGAGAACGAACGAACGAACGAACGAATCTTTTTAATGAGGGAAGTGGAATAAGCATGTATATGCTTTTTTTTTTTTTTCTTTTTTTTTTTTTTTTTTTTTATATCCAGCCCTCAGGGCAAAAAGAAATGAAATCAAAATGTTCACAAGATTACAAAAAAAAAGGTTATAGAAAAACATACATTGAGAGGGAGGGAGGGAGGGAGGGAGGGAGAGAGAGAGTAACACTTTGCATGACCAATAGTGAAGACTCTGCAGTGTTATGTTGTGTTGTGTTGTATGCGACCGTCGTTGAGTCAATTAAAACTTTTCCACACTCACTCGCGGCGGCTTCTGACTGTGTCGCTTTGGCCATTTCGCGTGGGATGTTCGACCGTCCGCACGACGACAGTGATGGATTACGGGGCTTAAGAAGTGTGTGTGTGTGTCTGCATTTTTTTTTTTTTTTTTTTTACTACACAGCAGATTTCCAGTAGTTGGGATGAAAGTTCAAACAAATAAAAGGACTTGAAATGATTTGTCGGACGTGCCCGATGCTTTTTTTTTGGGGGGGGGGGGGACCTTCAGGAGTGGGAAGCCTCTTCAAGCCAGGACTTGTTTTGTTAGCATCCCATAATCAGTGACATTTGAGTCTGGATTTAGGGGGGGGGGGGGGGGGGGGGGGGGGGGGGCGCAAAAAGAAAAGAAAGTTTTGTCTGTGATGGTAATGCATTGAGGGACTTTTTACTGTGTTCAGCCGAAGTTTCTACCATGGGCCTGGGATTTGACTGTATCTTTTTAAAACCCAGAAACATGCGATAACGGTAAAGGTCGGAGTAAGACGGGGGGGGGTTAGAGAGAAGTGAGCAGTAAAACTGGAACTTTAAAGCTGCTTTCGCTCTGTTTCCAAACCTGTCTGGAAGATAAAAGACTAGAAGTTTAGATTGCGTTCGTTTTTCTACCAAAACATGGACACGGACAGGTATTGAATGCTCTCTCTGTGTCTCTATCCCTCTCTCTCTGTCTCTCTCTCTATCTATCTATCTCTCTGTCTCTGTCTCTCTCTCTCTGTCTCTCTCTCTATCTATCTATCTCTCTGTCTCTGTCTCTTTAAAAAAAAAAAAAAATACTCATTTTATTGATTAACAAATAGTGAAGAGTGGTAACCCTCTCCATTCACAAGGTACACAACATGTGTGTGTGGCGTGTTCAGGATTAAAGAAGCTATGGCAGTCTTGAATAAAAGCTTATTTGTGTTTGCACATTTCTTCTGAAATGCTTACTAGAAAAAGCAGCATGGAGCAAAGCCAGGGAAGTATACCAGCAAAATGGCAAAGTTTGAAATAAAGGTAAAAATAATATTCAACAACCGGAATCAATCAGTCAAATACATTCAGTAATTTATTCAGATTAAGGCAAATTCAGGCATTATCAAACAGGATAAAGCTGAACGCATTTATAGCAGAGTTCAGTAGAGGTGTTAAATGCATATGTGGAGAATCTATTTCGAGCAAATACATACTGTTTGAATGTCAGAGTCTGAAATCGTTTTTACCAAACTTCTCGGAAAATTCCGTTGAATGAATTTTTTGACAATTTCAAGATGTTATCTGCCATTGCAGAAGGTTTGCTGCTTAGTCCAATTGGACATTTGTTATAGTTGTTACAGTTGTTTGATGTTAGCGTTTCCTTCCATATTGCGCTTCCCCCCCCTCCCACCCACCCCCACCCCCACCCCCCCACACGCACACACCCTCTCCGATAAACACACGTGTTACACTATCTTCTTTTCTTTTCTGTGTGTTTCAGGTAAGACACGTCATTGATCGGGTGTCTTTGTGGGAAGGCGGAGCGAGCGTAAGTGTGTGAGTTGTGAGTGAGTGTTGTTATGCTGTTGTTGCTGTTGTTGTTGCTTCTGACTGCTGCTGCTGCTGGTAATGGTGGTGGTGGTGGTGGTGGTGGTGGTTGTTGTTGTGGGTGGGTGTAGCGATGGTGAAGGGTTAATGAAGGTGGTGTCTCTGCAGGATGTAATGTTACTGACTGCTGTTTTTGTTTGACACCACTGCCAGTCGGAAACTCTCTCCGCGGGCCGTCTGGGAAGGAGTGATCTGTCTCTGTCTGTCTGTGTGTCTGTCTGTCTGTCTGTCTGTCTGTCTCTGAATTCTCTCTCACTCTGTCTCTCTGTGTCTCTGTGTGTGTCTCTCTCTGTCTCTCTCAGTATTGTCTGTCTGTCTGTCTCTGTCGGTCTCTCTCTTTCTGTTTCTCTTTCTCTCTTTTTCTGTCCCTCTTTCTCTCTCTCTCTCTATCTCTTTGTCCCTTTTTTCTCTCTGTCTTTGTCTCTCCCCCCCACCCACCCCACTCTCTCCTAGTGTCTCTCTGTCTCTGTCTCTCTCTCGCAGTGCATCTCTGAATGCAATTGCATGCAAAGAGCGCAGACAGTGCTATCGTTTCCACGCTTGAGAACCGATAACTTTCCAGTTTCTTCTTCTTCTTCTTCTCCGTTCTCATTCGTCCCTTTCGCCAGTCTCTCGTGTTATTTTGGATATGAATCATAAACCGCATGACACCCCCCCCCTCTCTCTCTCTCTCTCTCTCTCTCAGACTCCCTCACACACACACACACACACACACACACACAAAACCACACCTGACATTTAAAGAAAAGCCTGAGCTCCCCCCCCCCTCCTTCAATTGCCTTTCGCGGAGGGTTTCCGATCATGCATGCAGCCCCTGAAAGAGATCAACATCAACTTGTCTGAAACGATCGGGCACGTCATCATTTACGTCACTGAGGAAGAACGCGGGTTCCAGGGAGATGTTGAGCGGTTTTAATCAGTGGCCGCTCAGTCGCCGATGGGGGGGAAATAACAACAAAAACCCATTTATAAAAAAAAAAAAAAAAAAAAAAAAAAAAAAAATTACGGGCGCAATAGCCGAGTGGTTAAAGCGTTGGATGGACTTTTTTAAGTCTGAGGGTTCCGGGTTCGAATCTCTCGGTTACGGCGCCAGGTTGGTAACAGGGTGTTGGATGGAGATTTTTCCCGATCTCTCCCTGGTCAACATTTCTGCAGACCTGCCTGTGCCTGAATCACCCCCCCTTCGTGTTTGTAAACGCAAGCAGAAGATCAAACACACACGTTAAAGATTCTGTCATCCATGTCAGCGTTCGGTGGGTTATGGAAACCAGAACATACCCAGCATGGACACCCCCGAAAACACAGTATGGCTCGTGGGAGTTGCAGCCCACGAACGAAGAAGAAGAACACGTAAAACCAAAACAAACAAATAAACAGTAATGGAAAAAAAAGCCCCCCCCCCCCCCCCCCCCCCCCCCCCGAAAAAAAAAAAAAGGAAAGAAATAGCCGGGTTTGAAAGGGTAGTGGTGGAGGTGGGGGGGAGGTGGCGGAGGGGGGGGGGGGAGGGTTGTCTAAAAGAAAGAAGGAAGGCAGAAGAAGACAGCAAGCAAGGAAGGAAGGAAGGAAGGAAGGCATGAGAAAAGGTTCAAGAGGTCGGTAGATTGACTGGCTCAACTGAAGTTGCATTATGCCATACGAAGGGATTGTGATCTAAAGATTGACTGGATCAACTATGTTGCATTGGCGGCATACGACGAGATTGTGATCTAAGATTGACTGGATCAACTATGTTGCATTGGCGGCATACGACGAGATTGTGATCTGAGATTGACTGGATCAACTTGGGTTGCATTGCCTTCTGAAGAGATATGATCGAGCCTCCCCCCGGAGGAGAAACAAAAGTTACAGTTCATGACAACAACAATAACAACAATAACAACAACAACAACTGCTTGCTTGCACTCGGTCGCGCAAGCCGAGTGATGGTGGCTGCCACCTGATAATTATCAGCCAATAGGAGCGCGAGACTGGTTCGGTTCCTTGTTAAAAAGTTTGGAGGGCCGGCCCGTTCATATTTTCTAGCTTTCAAGGAGAGTCACACAAGAGTGTTTTGACGTAACTGCCTGGTGGAATGACGTTGTTGCGTTGTGTTCCATGTTTGAGCTTCGAGAAAAAAAAAAAAAAATTAATGGTCTGATTTCAGCGGGACTGATTGGGCTGGGGGTAATGGTTGTCAAGGTGTGTGTGTGTGTGAGAGAGAGAGAGAGAGAGAGAGAGAGAGAGAGAGTTAATATTTGTGCATTTAGAACTATAAAACTTTGCATTCTTTGTTGTTGTTTGTTTATTTGGTTTCTTTCTTTTCATTTCTCTCTCTCTGTCTCTCTCTGAGTCTCTCATTCATGCACACATACATAAGAGAGAGTGAGAGAGAGAGAGGGGAGGGGGGAGCACTCACATTCACACGCCCACGCGCACGCTCACTCCCACGCGAGCTAAGTTACTAGTACTGCTGACTCATTTAGGGTCCCAAACTTAGTTGGGGCAAACCAGTTTTACTGTCCCCATCCCAGAATAGTTCACTCGGACAGAAAAGAAGAAGAAGAACAACAACAACAACAAAACAACCCCTTCTCAGTCGATTTTGCAGTCCCAGGAGAGATCTTTTTAACAAGTCGTCATCGTCATTACTGTAGCGACGATTACGTCATCATCACACCATGACGTGCTGAACACGAAGTTGCGTTGATTGGAGTAGAAGACATGACGTTTATAGACAATCAGAATCAGATAGCGCTGTCCGTCTGCGGATGAAAAGAGAAATAAGG
>NC_134900.1:35367220-35370182 GCF_041734735.1 Babylonia areolata
GGATGTTGTGCAGGAAATACAAATATCGGTCATCAGCAAATACATCAACAGCGCAGCTTCTGAAATTCGGCCACAAATTAATAACGATTTAGGAGAAAACTGATTTATTAGAATGGAATGATGATAGGAGGGGGATGGGGTTGGGGATGGAAGGGAGGGGGGGAACAGAGAGGGGGAAGGGAGGTGAGGGGGATGGGTATGTGTGGGTGGGTAGGAGTGGTTGGTTGGGAACAGTGGATGTTGTCATTTGATCAGTGAATGAATGAATGTTTTTTTTGTGTGTGTGTTTGTTTGTGTGTGCGTATATGCGTGCTTGCGCGCGCGTGTGTATGTGGAAAGAGTGAATGGGAATGGCGTGCGTGTTTTGTGTGATTGATTTAACACTGGTGTAAAACGTTTTTTGTTTTGTTTTTTTGTTGTTGTTTTTTGTTAACGAGATGTGTGACGATTGTTAACGACGTTACAACCCAACCCGCGCCCAAAGGGGTCTTTTAAAGCAGAAGTTAACTGAATGACGTCATTAATGGGTGACGACAACGTAGGCAATTATAACAAAGACGTAAGACTAGCACTAGCGCTGCACAGTAATTGCAGTGTGGTGGTTGTGGTGGGCGTATGATTGGCGAGATGATATTCGACATTTTCCTGTCATATAACAAAACGAACATGCCAACATTCTTGTATCTTTTTTTGGTGTGGGGTTGTGTTGTTGCTGTTGCTGCTGTTGTTGTTGTTCTTGTAAGATATATATATCGATATTTTACATTATTCACGCCGTGTTTGTCTACGTTAAATGTAGTTTGAGCTGCGGGAGAGGGGTAAGCCAGCGCTATTATAAATGCACATTGGTATGATTAGTTTTGTTTGTATCTTTCCTCTTCTTCTTCTTCTTCTTCTTCGTCATTATTCGTACTGTATATCTTTCTTCTTTTTTTTCTTTACATGATATTTCAGTCTTTAAATGCGCTTCAACCTGTAGTGAGGGTAAGCGCTGTGTAAATATATGCACATTATCATAATTATTATTATTAGTTGTTGTTGTTGTTTTCTTTTCTTTTTTTCAGTTCTGTATGTCTGTTCATTTTCTCTTCTTTGAATCGTATTTTAACTCTCTCCATTCGAACGGCGAAAGAGAAGACGTTAACAGCGTTTCACCCAAATTACAGCCGTCAAAATATTGCAAGCCGAAGGCTCTTATACTGAAGAGGTGAATGTTTACAAAGAATACCACAATTCTGACGACGGAAGCTAAAGGTTGGGTCATTGAGACACCCACTGGACATCCAAGGGGTCTGTGTAGAGGAGAAGAGAGGACTGGCCGTACTGAGTGAGTTAATTGTTATTTATGTTCGAGTTCCTTTAAATGACAGTCTCCGCTCTGGAAGACAAGACACGGGGTGTTCTTTGAGAGGAACGACTGGGGGGGCATGCACGCTGCGAAGAAAAGAAGAAGAAGAAGAAAAGGAAAAGAAAGAAGAAGAAGGAGAAGAAAAAAAAGAATAAGAAGGAGCAAATCTCGAGACTGCATTAAATGCACAAAAGTGCTTTGTGCGCGAACATACACAGACAGACCTACCAGACATTTATCTTTACGGCAGCGAAGCAGACCAGCTCGCTCCTCCCTCCACTCCCCACTCCCGTTACACACACACACACACACACACACACACACACACACACACACGGAAATACGGACACATACACACACATACACACACACACACACACACACACACACACACGGAAATACGGACACATACACACACACACACACTCACACACACACACACACACACACAGAAACACGGACACACAAACACACACACACACACACACACACACACACACACACACATACACATACATATATTTTCCCCCCATCTATCTTTCCGACTAATGGGTGTTAGTGATAATACAGGAGAAAAAAAACCCTTCTCTTTGATAAACTTGCCAACAAACGTAAGCCGATTTGCAAATCATCATTGTTCAGTGTCTGGCTGGGGGGAAAAAACACGAAAAGGCCAAGCAAGTTCTTTCTCTCTCTCTCTCTCTCTCTCTCTCTCTCTCTCTCTCTCTCTCTCTGTCGTTTTCATTTCGATTTTTGTTTATTTCGATATTCATCTTTATAATCCTATTATATTTACGAAAGAAACGTGGTCATTGTGTCATATTTAAACACGAGAAGATATTGAAGAAGAGGAAGAAGACATTCACACACATAAACACACACACACACACACACACACACATGCGCGCGCGCACACACACACACACACACACACACACACACACACACACACACACACACACACACACACACACATATATATATATATATATATCCCCCCTCCCGTCTATCTTTCCAACTAATAGGTGTTAGTGATAATACAGGAGAAAAACCTTCCCTTTGATAAACTTGCCAACAAACGTAAGCCGATTTGCAAATCATCATTCAGTGTCTGGCTAAAGAAAACAAACAAACAAACAAACAAATAAAACACAAAAAAACACGAAAAGGCCAAGCAAGTTCTTGAATTCGGTCTCCTCTCTCTCTCTCTCTCTCTCTCTCTCTCTCTCTCTCTCTCTCTCTCTCTCTCTTTCGTTTTCTTTTCGATTTTGTTTATTTCGTTATTCATTTTTTTTTTTATAATCCTATTATATTTACGAAAGAAACGTGGTCATTGTTTCATATTTAAACACGAGAAGATATTAAAGAAGACGAAGAACACACACACACACTCACACACACACACACACACACACAGAATGATGTTGTATGTACGTGTGTGTGTCTGTGTGTCTGGGCGTGCAATTGTTTATGTGCCTCTGTGTTTGTGTGTGTGTGTGTCTGTGTATGTATGTTTGTATGTGTGTGTGTGTGCGTGCGTGCGTGCATGTGTCCATGCGTGCGTATGTGTGTGTTTGTGTGCTTGCGTGCGTGTGTCCGTATGTGTGTGTTTGT
>NC_134900.1:35375282-35380282 GCF_041734735.1 Babylonia areolata
GAACAACAAGAACAAGAGTCAGTACGGCGCCGGACGGACGGACGGACGGTGCGCGCAATAGCCGAGTGGGTTAGTTAAATAAAGCGTTGGACTTTGAATCTGAGGGCCGCCGGGGGTTCGAATCTCGACAACGGCGGCTGGTGGTGGTGGGTAAAGAAGGGTAGAGATTTTTTTTTTTTTTTTTTTTTTTTTTCCCCGATCTCCCAGGTCAGCCTGCATTTATTATGTGCAGACATGCTTAGTGCCTGACCCCCCCCGCCTTCGTGTACATAATACGGCAAGCCGAAGATCAAGTACGCACAACGTTAAAGATCCTGTGATCCATGTCATGTTAAAGAAACAAGAACATACCCAGCATACACTCCCCCGAAAATAGAGTATGGCTGCCTACACATGGCGGGGGGGTAAGAAACGGTCATACACGTAGAAGAGGAAGAGGAATGTAGGTATTCCTCCTATAAGTCGATGGATATAAAGAGGTCGAAAGCCAATGGAATTCTCCTTTTCTCCAATGGCGGATCCCAAAGGGGTCGAAGGAAGAGTGGGGTTGGCTGGGGTAGAGTTGGGGAGGAGGAGGTGGGGGGTGGAGTGGTGGGTGGTGGTGGGCGGGGTGGAGAGGGGGTGTTTGTAGACCCAGACTGACCCAACACGTTCGCGCACTTGACCTGCTAACCCTTGTGGGCCCCTCTCACACACCCACCCCCACCCCCCGCCCCCTTCCAACACACACGCCCCGCGTCGGGGAGATTACATTTCTTTGAGAAGCTTGGATTTCTGTTGTGTGATGATACATGTCTTGGGAGGATGCCTAGTTTGAGAGAGAGCTGCTTGTTGTGGGATCTTGTTGTCGTTATTGTTGTTGTTGTTGCGCGTATCTATAGTAGTTGTTGTACTAGTAGTAGTGTGTAGTAGTGGTGGTTGTAGTAGTAGAAGTGGTAGTGGTAGTTGTGTGGTTGTTGTTATCAATATCATCATCCTCATTGTTATCATTAGTGATAGTAGTATTGTTGTTGTTATTATTATTATTATTTACTAATTTATTCATTTATTAAAACAAACAAACAAAGAAGAAAAAAAAAAACCGCATAGTGAGGAGAGTTCTAATTTCGCGATGTTGATGATTTGGAGAGGCTGATACTGAATGCAAAGATGTTGATGCAAAACAACAACGGGGGTGGGGGTGAGGGGGGGGGTGGGGGGTGGGGGGATTCCGATGTCGATTTTCTTATTCCTCGTCATGTTCTCGATGATATCGGAGGTAGTATTCACAAGAAGGGACTGGTAATGAAATAATGTTTTTGTTTGGTTGGTTGGTTGTGTTTGAATTTTGGTTGTGTATAATTATTGTCTCTTAGTTTTGTTGTATGATCGGTGCATACTGTGGAATACAGAACAGCACGATGATATTTATCTGAGATGATCGTGATGAAAAAGACGCTGATATTGAAGAAGAAAAAAAAAACCCAGAAAAAGACAACAAAAAAAGTATTAAAAAACAAAAACAAACAAACACCCCCCCCCCCCCCCAAAAAAAAAGAAAGAAAAAAAACACCCAGAAAAGCACAAAAAAAAACCCAGTCTTTAGGGGGGGCGGGGGGGGGGGGGAATTATCTGCATTTCTTTGCATGTAATTTTAACCAAACTTCACGCAGTTCATCTGTGATGTTACGGTTGAGAATACATCTGCATTGAAACTCCATTTTCTAAAACCTTTTTTTTTTTCTTTTTTTTTTTTTTTTTTTTTTAATCTATCGGTTTCTTTGCATGTTGTGATAGACATTGATTTGCTGCCTTGTTTGTTTTCCTCCTTTTATTATTATTATTTTTATTTATTTATTTATTTTTTTAATCTAATTTACATGTTTTGACAAAACTTTTGTTTTTTTTTGGGGGGGGTGGTTGTGTGGGGTTTTTTTTTTTTGTTGGTTTTTTTTCCCCCGGTGGGCTCTGAGTTACGATAAACAACAAAGTGTGTTGTTGATTTGGGATTTCTTTGTGTGTCCTCTTACGTGGTGTTGATAATAGGATTCTGTGTTTATGTGTCTGTTTTGTTGTTGTTGTTGTTGGGTTTGTTGTTTTTTGTTGTTTTTGTTTTTGTTTTTATTGCGTGCGGTGTGTGTGTGTGTGTGTGTGTGTGTGTGTGTGTGTGTCTGTGCGTGTGTGTGTGACCCAGGAAAGGGGTTGGGGGGGGGGGGGCGTGGCAGTATCGAACCGGCAGACAGGTCTCAGTCTCTCCTCAGCCAGGGCTTGGTTCTAGCCCCCCCCCCCTCTTGTTTCTGCTCTCCTTTCTTGCCGTTCGTGTTCGGAGCCGGTTTCATTTGCCAGGCGGGAGTGTGCGTTTTGTTTGTCTTCTTCTTCTTCAGTGCTGGTCAGGCATCTGCTTGGCAGATGTGGTGTAGCGTATATGTTCGGATTTGTCCGAACGCAGTGACGCCTCCTTGAGCTACTGAAACTGAAACTTCAGTTCTTCTTCTTCTTCCTCTTCTTCCTTCTCTTCCTCCTCTTCTTCTTCTTCCTCTTCTTCCTCTTCCTCTTTCTTCTTCTTTTTCTTCTCTTTGTTGTTGTTGTTCTTTTTCTTCTTTTTCTTCTTCTTGGTGTTGTGGCTTTGTTGTTGTTATTGTCGACGTGTTTTTTGTTTTTTTGTTTTTTTGTTTTTTTCTATTTTCTCTGTGTGTGTGTGTGTGTGTGTGTGTGTGTGTTATTGTTGGTGGTGTTGTCAGGCAGGAACCGTTATTATCAGACGGCATTTTTAAACATTCAATTGTAATGCACATATCAAAAAAAACACAAAAAAAACAAACAAAAAAAACCAAAAAAAACCCAGCTAACAACAACAACAAAAAAGACAAAAAAATATTAAAAAATAAAAGACAACAACAACAACAATATAAATATATGTGTGTGTGTATATATATATATATATATATATATATATATATATATATATATATATATATATATATACATACATACAGGTAATAGGCCATGAGGGTAATACATTCATACAGCAAGAGCAGTGTAACCTTTGATGAAAGACACACGTACAAGAGCAATGATACATTTTTTGGCAGCAGGACAGAGTTCCACATACAAGGCAGAATCCAGCACAGGTACGTTTCGTTTGGGTTTTTCAGTAGGAATGATGCCAAAGGAAAAAAAAAGAACGTCACGAGTCGTGTTCAGCAAGCTTTTGATTCGAATACCATGTTTTTATGGGCTTCAGATTGCTTTGAATCCATGAAGTTTATTGCACTTTTCTTTATTAATTTTCATACTTTTGTAGATAGCAAGCTTTTGGTTTAGGTACCGTTTTTTTTTTTTTCAGGGCTTCTAATTGCGTCGACTCCATGAAATGTCGTTTACTTCTTCTTTTTTTTTCTTTTTTTTTTCTTCTTTAATTTCATTCTTGTACAGATCGGCAAGCTTTTGGTATGGATACCATTTAATTTTTTTTTTTTTTTAATGGGCTTCAGATTGCTTTGACTCCATGAAATGTTTTGCACTTTTCTTTATTTCATACTCGTGTACATCGGCAAGTTTGTGGGTGTGGATACCATGTTTTTATGGGCTTCAAATTGCTCTGACTCATGAAGTGTTTTACACTTTTCTTTATTTCATACCTTTGTAGATCGACAAGCTTTTCATTTGGACGCCATGTTTTTTTTGGTTTTTTTTTTGATGGGCTTCAGATTGCGTCAACTCCATGAAATGCTTCCCCACCTTCTCCTCTCTCTCTCCCCCTGTGATTTGTTGCGTTTTATTTGATTTGCATAATATTCTAAGGAAAAGTGGGCGGCATGTTTGTTTTCGTCACTTTTCATCGATTCAGAGTTTATTTACCCCCCCCCCCCAGCTGCTGCTGAATGGCAGGAGTGTGAGTGTGTATATCACGGGCAGCAGTTTGCTGGTGTGGGTTGCTGATCGGTCACACTCTGATAACAGGGTCCCCCCCTACAGCGATACATCATACTGTTGGGATCATGTGTGTGTGTGTGTGTGTGTGTGTGTGTGTGTGTGTGTGTGTTCTTTCTTTAATTTAACGTCGTTTTACTTTGAGTAATATTAGACGTGTCATTGTGTTGTGTGTGTGTGTGTGTGTGTGTGTGTTCTTTCTTTAATTTAACGTCTTCTCACTTTGAGTGATATTAGACGTGTCATGTGTGTGTGTGTGTGTGTGTGTGTGTGTGTGTGTGTGTGTGTGTGTTCTTTCTTTAATTCAACGTCTTTTCACTTTGAGTGATATTAGACGTGTCATATGTGTGTGTGTGTGTGTGTGTGTGTGTGTGTGTGTGTGTGTGTGTGTTTCTTTTCTTTTCTTTTCTTTTCTTTTTTTAATTTCCTTCTCGTGAATTTCTGCTTTGGTCATGATTGCCGACGCACGTCCTCTAACATACGATCATGTCAGGCTGCAGAAAATTAGTTTGGCAACACCTCTGTACAGGAGGATAGCACGCGGTCGATGATCCGACAGCGGGTTTTTATTTATAAAGAAGACCGTAAACAATTCGTCAAGATAAAACGTGACAGATTGATAAATGGAAGACTGTGTAACTCCTCAAGATAACTGTGATATAGTGTCCAGTAAAAAAAAAACAAAAACAACAAAAAACAAAACAAAAAAAAAACAGATGATAAGGTGAATATGATATGGTGGTGGGTTTAATAAGGTCAGTAAGAGGGTTCATAACTCAAAATGAGATAAACCTGACAGAATGATTGCGGAACTGTTAACTAATATTAATAACTCGTCCACTCAGCTCTGACAAAGTGATAAGATGGGTGTCTGTTGTATCTCATCGAGATAAACTTGATACAGTAATATTACAAGACTGTCAATAACTTCTCGAAATATATGCTCAATATAGTTGGAAAGAAGTAATAAATGATAATGATAATAATAATAGTAATAATAATAATAATAACCATGACGATGATGATGATGATGATGATGATGATGAAAGTAGTAGTAGTTGCTGTTGTAGCAGTAGTAGTGATGATGA
>NC_134900.1:35385282-35400282 GCF_041734735.1 Babylonia areolata
CTCCCACCTTGATGTTGGCTTAGGGGATGGGGGTGGGGTGGGGTGGGGGGAGGGAGGGAAGGTGTTGGGGGGGGGTTGGGATAGAGGGAGGGGCTAAAGGGGATGTTACGGTCGTGTGTGTGTGTGTGTGTGTGTGTGTGTGTTGGGAGTGTCTGGAGAAGCTCAGACCTTTTGTCTTTCTTTTTGCTCTCTGTCTGTATCTGTCTCTGTCTGTCTGTCTGTCTCTCTCTCTCCTCTCTGCTCTCTCTCTCTCTCCCCCCTATCCCCCCTCTCTGTTTGTTGTTGGTTTGTTTTTGTTGTTTTTTTGTATAAAGATGAGTTTTTAGTGATGAGCGAAAAGCAGAAATAAAGAGAATCTGATGCACGATGGATATGATGAGGAAGGTTGCTCCAAGATGTGAGGAGCAGCAAAGAAGAAAGAGGAAGGACGGAGACAAACCGAGAACCAGCGGACATTTCCAACGCTGATAAAACATGACAAAGAGCTTTTGTCGATTTCCATATTCGCTCCCTCCGCCCCCACCTCCTCACTCCCCACCCACCACCCACCCCCCCCAATCCCCCACCCAAGTCCAGTCGTTGAAAACATGAATACAGCTAGTCAGAAAGAATTTAGAACTTTTTTTTTTTTTTTTTTTTTTGGGGGGGGGGTGACTCCGCTGTGCCTGACCGTTATATCCTCCCCCCCCTCCCCCCACCCCCGAAATCGCCCCCCCCCCACTCCTCCTTACCGCCCACCCCCACCCCCACCCCCACGAAGTGTCGACCTTAACCCGTGACAGAAAGGAACTCCCCCCCCCCCGCCCACCTCCCTTCAGATAAACAGGATTCATTTCGTGTTCTGTCTGCATGAGGTTGTCTTGCACACCACGTCCCGGACGCTTGTTGGTCTTCTGTCTAACCCCAAAGTCCCCAAGAGTGTGTGTGTGTGTGTGCAGGGGGAACAGTGAAGTAGGGGGTTGGGGGGGGGGTATATATCCTGTACAGAAAGCTTTTTCTTCTTCTTCTTCTTCTTCTTTCTTTCTTTCTTTCTTTCACGGTGACAGTGATTGATTTTCTTCTTCTTCGGTGTTGTTGATTCAGACGTTTTGATCCGAGATGGTGTGGAGTCTTCTGGAAGGGTTTGCACAGAGTGCTGCTTTGGTGTTACTGGTTGAGCAGATTACGTTGTGTGTGTGTGTGTGTGTGTGTGTGTATCCTCCTGAGGTTATTTGGTGGGACGAATGAGGTTTTATTGAGACAAACATGGTTTGTTTTGTGTGTGGGTGTGGGTGTGTGTGTGTGTGTGTGTGGGGGGGGGGGGGGGGGTATGTACTTCTCGTTGTGACTGGGAACTTTTTTTTTATATCTTTTTTTTTCTTTTCTTTTCTTTTTTTTTTTTTTTCTTTTCTTTAATGGTCAGACAATTCTTCCGAAACTTTGTTGAGTAGTTTGGGATTTTGTTATTTTTAAGTTAGAGGTCTCAGTTGATTGTATATATATCTCTCTCCCTTTTTAAGATGAAAAAAATGGACTCTCTCTCTCTGTCTCTCTGTCTCTGTCTGTCTGTCTGTCTGTCTCTGTCTGTCTGTCTGTCTGTCTGTCTGTCTGTCTGTCTCTCTCTCTCTCTCTCTCTCTCTCTCATATACCTCTCTTCCTTTTTAAGATGAAAAAAATGGACTCTCTCTCTCTCTCTCTCTGTCTCTGTCTCTGTCTGTCTGTCTGTCTGTCTCTGTCTCTGTCTCTCTCTCTCTCATATACCTCTCTTCCTTTTTAAGATGAAAAAATGGACTCCTCTCTCTGAGTCTCTCTCTGTCTCTGTCTGTCTGTCTGTCTGTCTGTCTCTCTTCTCTGTGCACATGTTCAACCCCACAAAGTATGTGAAACGTGAAGGGATATATATATATATATATATATATATATATATACATACATATATGTATATATATATATATATATATATATATATATATATATATATTATATATATATTCTTGCAGACACGCTGCAATGAGAACGTTCCGAATTTCATTGGTTAGAAGAGTGGCCTTTTGATTGGCTGCATGATCGTTATGCACCAGAAGCTGACTCTCTAGATCAGTCACACATTATGGATTGCCTGTATCCATGTTTTGAAGGTCGACGATTACAATAGAGGTATTCTGTTTTCATGATTGTTATGCACCAGAAGCTGACTCTCTAGATCAGTCACACATTATGGATTGCCTGTATCCATGTTTTGAAGGTCGACGATTACAATAGAGGTATTCTGTTTTCATGATTGTTATGCACCAAAAGCTGACTTTTTTTTTTAGATCAGTTACATTACGGATTGCCTGTATCCATGTTTTGAATGTCGAAGATTACAAGAAAGGGTTACGGCTTTTTTTTAATGTTTTATTCTTCGTGCGGGTAATTCTTCCCTTTAGACTATGCTTTTGAAGTTTCCTTACCACCATCACCACCACCAACACCACCCCCGTCTCCACACACACACACACACACACACACACACACACACACACACACCCTACCTTGCACTTTTAATTGATGCAAATGCACACTCATGTGTGGGGGTGACATGCCGCTTGATACATTCTGTTTATTTTTTGTAAGTTGTCCCCTTCAAACGGGGCTGTGGCCAGTTCTTGAAATCGATCATCTTTATCGTTATAGTCTCTGTCTCTCTGTCTATCTGTCTGTGTCTGTGTCTGTCTGTCTGTCTGTCTCTCTCTCTCTCTGTCTGTCTTTCTCTCTCTGTCTGCCTGTCTTTGTCTGTTTGTCTGTCTGTCTGTCTCTATCTGCCAGTCTCTCTCTCTCTCTCTCTCTCTCTCTCTCTCTCTCTCTCTCTCTCTCTCTCTCTCTCTCTTCTCTCGCTGTGAGTGTGTGTGTGTGTGTGTGTGTGTGTGTGTGTGTGTGTCTGTCTGTCTGTCTGTCTGTCTGTCACTCTCTCTGTGTCTCTGTCTCTCTCTTCTTCCTTCCCTCCCCCCCTCTCTCCCTGTCTCTGTCTCTCTCTTCTTCCTTCCCTTCCTCCCTCTCTCCCTGTCTCTGTCTCTCTCTTCTTCCTTCCCTCCCCCCGCCCCCTCTCTCCCTGTCTCTGTCTCTCTCTTCTTCCTTCCCTTCCTCCCTCTCTCCCTTCTCCCTACGCACCTCCCTTCATGTTCCTTTATCATGAGTGACAGATAGCTTCTATTTGCGCGTAAATTGTCTTGGACATGTTTCGATGAGTGAGCGTTGTTGTAAATAAACGTAACTCGTTTGTTAGCGCGTTGTTGTTATCCATAATGACTATCACTCTCTCTCTTACTTTCTTTTTTCTTTCTTTTCTTTTGTCAGTGCAAGCTGGTTGGCAAAATGATCTTTGACCACAAACAGAAAAAACAAACAAACAAGCAAAAAAAAACAAAAACAAAAAACCAAAAAAACAAAAAAAACAACAACAACCAAACAGACATCTCTTTGTCTTTCTCTGTCAACCACATACGCATGCACGCGCACGCACGCACGCACGCACGTATGCATACACAGGCACTCTTCTCTGGTCCCATTAGAAACTATATGTGCATATATATATATATATATATATATATATATATATATATATATATATATAATGTGTGTATATAGATAGATAGACATGTATATATATATATAGATAGTATATCTATAGATAATAGGTGTTTATGTGTGTGTGTGTCTGTGTCTGTGTGTGTGTGACAGTATATGTATTTGTCCCTGTCAAAATCTGGGCAGATTTGTCTCCGAATGTCTCTCTCTCTCTCTCTCTCTCTCTCTCTCTCTCTCTCTCTCCGCCCCGTGTGTGTGTGTGTGTGTCTGTGGCAGTGTATATGATGATCTCTCTCTCTCTCTCTCTCTCTCTCTCTCTCTCTCTCCTCCTCCTCCTCCTCTCTGCCTCCTGATCTTTTGATCTACCTTCGTGACGAGGAAAGGGGGAAGAGGGGTTAAATGAATCAGATGACGTGTTGACGTGTGGAGGGAGGGAAGGAAGGACAGGAGGGAGGGAGGGAGAGCGGCAATGCGCGTGCATGGGAAATATGGACACACACAAGCGCGCGCGCGGGCGGGCGGGCGGGCGCACACACACACGCACAAACACAAACACCCCCCCCCCCTCCTCCCCCACCCCCTCCCTCCCTCTCTCTCTGTAGCAGGATCGTTATACATATATATAATATATATATATATATATATATATATATATAGTGCATGTTTACGCACCGCACAAAATGAATTCATCATAATAATACACACGTTCACGGAACGAGCGCGCTGTCACGTACACCCTCAACCCCCCCCCCCCCCTCCCCCAGCCCCCCCGACACCTCCCTCCCTCCCTCCCCCCACCCCTCTCAGGCTTATTAATAACATCTCCTGTAACAGCGCATGCGTGCAGTCCACGTGCAACAGAAGCTGGTCTTGTCTTTTGCTGTTGATGTTGTTGTCTTTTTTTTTTTTTTTCCACGGATGTCCCTGTCTTGTGATCTCACGTTTTGTTTCCTCCCCCCCCACACCCCCTTTTCAGAGCCGAGCGAGATTCGAATCCTGGTCTCCTCAGATTGGAAGTCCAGCCAGGTTTCATAGACTCCAGACAATAAAGGAGGAGGGTGCGGGGTTGAGGAGGGGAAGGTTGGGGGGGGGGGGGGGGGTTGGTGGTGAGGGAGGGGGTATTATTCTTTCAATACATCAGCTCTGTCAGCAGTTTAGATTACCTGTTGCTGGTATTTTTGTGTTTTTTGTTGTTGTTTTTTTTGTTTTTGTTTTTTTTTAATTGTCACTGCGGATTGCAGGGTGTGAAACGGTATTCTCGTGAAAATATTGTCAGAGAGAAAGAGAGTGAGAGAGAAAGATGAACTGACAGACGTCAGACGATCGCATCAATAATAAAGATGTAATAATATGTTGATTTAATTGTGGGGGTGGGGATGTGGGGGGGGGGGGTGGGGGGGGGGGGGTTAATCTGTTGAAACTTGGAGAGAAAGAGAGAGAGAGAGGGGGGGGGGAGGACAGAGGAAGGGGTGGTAAAGGGATACACTGTGCACAGAGAGAGAAAGAGAGAGAGAGAGAGAGCATGCACACATAAAAAAACCAGCGTTATAGCGTTAGCAGCATCTGTTTGCCCGGCCACAAATCCCCCCCTCTGCATTCTCATACATTTCCATATTGACTGGATCGCACTCTTGCTGATACAGGAAGGGGGGATTACCAGAGCCAAGGGATGAGGTGGGAGGGGAGGAGGGGGGAGGGAAGGGGGATTTTTCCCCTCCCCGAGCGGACAGGGATCCCGACCCTTGAGCCAATCCAGCTCCAGCTTTACATACTGTCTGAAAAAACTGGGAGAGAGGCCAGGGGGACCAGATAGGTAGGTAGGTACTCAGCAAATGATCTGTTGAGTAGATGGATCGCTTGGCGTTCACACAGTGACATAAACCGAGGTCCCGTGTGCAGCATGCACTTAGCGCACGTAAAAGAACCCACGACAACAAAAGGGTTGTTCCTGGCAAAATTCTGTAGAAAAATCCACATCGATAGGAAAAACAAATAAAACTGCATGCAGGAAAAAATACAAAAAAAAAAAAATGGGTGGCGCTGTAGTGTAGCGACGCGCTCTCCCTGGGGAGAGCAGCCCGAATTTCACACAGAGAAATCTGTTGTGATAAAAAGGAATATAAATACAAATACAAATAAATACATATCCTCAACGCTTGGTTCGCTTGGCGTTCACACACTGACATATCCTCGATACGTGGCTCGCTTGGCGTTCACACAGTGACATGTTTCCTCAATACGTGGCTCGCTTGGCGTTCACACAGTGACATGTTTCCTCGATACGTGGCTCGCTTGGCGTTCACACTGACATGTTTCCTCAATACGTGGCTCGCTTGGCGTTCACACACTGACATATCCTCGATACGTGGCTCGCTTGGCGTTCACACAGTGACATTTCCTCGAACTTGGCTCGCTTGGCGTTCACACACTGACATATCCTCGACACTTGGCTCGCTTGGCGTTCACACAGTGACATATCCTCGATACTTGGCTCGCTTGGCGTTCACACAGTGACATATCCTCGACACTTGGCTCGCTTGGCGTTCACACAGTGACATGTATCCTCAATACGTGGCTCGCTTGGCGTTCACACAGTGAAATGTCCTCAACGCTTGGCGTTCACACAGTGACATATCCTCGACACTTGGCTCGCTTGGCATAAACGCACACAACCTGGGGGGAAAAAAACGCAAACCTAAATACATTTTAGGGTTAAATTTATAGCCCATAGATTGCTCGGAACGAATACAGTACACTAGAGAGACAGACACACAAGAGATAGATAGAGAGCAGAGATAGAGAGACAAAGACAGAAATGACGTTAAATATGATTTATAACGCCGGTTAATGTAAAGAAATATACATTACAAAAATAGGTGTATGCGCACATCCGTGAAATCATAAGGCAGTTAATATAAGAGTATCATCATAAGAGTATCATCAGTACCATCTACCTGAAGATCTGGTCATCAGCCCCATCCACATTATTGTAATATGCAGCTTCTGTTCAAACGTGTGTGTGTGTGTGTGTGTGAGAGAGAGAGAGAGTTTGTGTGTGTGTGTGTGCGTGCGTGCGTGCGTGCTTGTGTGTGTGTGTGTGTGTGTGTGTGCAGAGCGTGCATGTGTGAGTGTGCACAAGTTGTTTTTTTTTATTATTTAATATTGATATGCACTTGTATGTATCCTAATTTCTACTGTATCTGTGTTTGTGTATGGTTTTCGATTTATGTTGGTATTCTTGTTATGTGCCATCCCCCACCCCCACCCCCACCCCACCCCCAAATATTCATTGTTCAATAAAATGACAGTGTTGAAAAACAAAAACAAAAAAAGAAGGCAACAATAAAAAAAAACAACAAAAAAACAAAAACAAAAACAAAAAAAAATTACCCCCAATGGAGTGTGCTAATGGGGTTGACTGGGAAGTGTGTCTGTCTGGCACCTCGTGGTGAGGAGGGAGAGAGGCAGCCCCTCTGTGGGTGGGGTCGGTGTGGGCCTTCCATGGAAGGGGGGGGGGGGGAGGGCGTGGGGCGCGGGGGGGGGGGGGGGGGTTCTTTGTTATTCACTGACTGACGCCGCAGGTGTGTGTGTGTGTGTGTGTGTGTATCAATAAACGAAAGGCGTGTGGAAGGTACAGCCCCTGTGTATGTGGTTTCACACCGTTCACGCCATCCGGTACTTGGCTTTCGGTCTCTTTAGGACTTGAGAAAACATAAGAAAGTAAATTGCTTATTGACTTTTTTCTTTTCTTTTTCTTTTCTTTTTCTTTCTTCTTGGTTTCGGCACCCCACCACACACCACCAGCTCCAAAGCATCCGGGCGTCTCCCCCCTCCCTCCCCCCCCCCCCTTCTCAGTCTGTCTCTCACCCCTCCTCTCTCTCTCTCTCTCTCTCTCTCTCTCTCCATGCCCCTCATCCCCTCCCTTTTCCCCTTCTCTCTCTCTCTCTCTCTCTCTCTCTCATCTGCATCTTCTTTTTGTTTCGTCCATTTCTCCCTCTCCGGTGTGTGTGTGTGTGTGTGTGTGTGTGTGTGTATAAGCTTCGAAGAACAAGTGAGTTGTCAAGGAATCTGAGAAGGACAGATTGGAGTCGATCCCCTTATACCCCCAACCCAACACACCGACCCCCTCCCCCCCCCATCTCACCCCCTCGCTTCAGTAATCCCAGGCAGAGTGGGGTTTTTTGTTGTTGTTTTTTTCAGGGGGGGGACCTGTACTGAGAGACACGACAACGTAGAACAAATCTCTCCCCGCCTCGCGGCTGTGTCTTCATCATGGTTTTTAAAGTCTTGAATCTCGTTGGAGCATCAAGAAGCGACCCGGGGGGTCAATTGTTTCGGGGTGGAGGGGAGGGTGCGGGGGGCAGGGGGGTAGGATGGGGGGCAAGGCGAGAGGACAGGGGGTGGGGATTGGGGGGGGGGGGGGACTAGGACACAAACAGAAATACGATAATCGGCAAGACAAAAAAGAAAGAAGAAGAAGAAAAAAAAAGAGTATCGGTGCCGGGCGATGGGGAGAGATTGTTGTGATGGATGCCGGCTCTGACAGGCAGCCAATGAAGTTTTCCTATCACGGGAGTGAAGCGATGGGCTTTTGTTTCTCCACCCCCACCCCTCTAATTTTTCTTCTTCTTCTTCTTTTTCTCTCCTTTCTTCCATCCACTCCGTACAATTCCAGGACTGTGTTGCCCTGTGTTTCCTTACCCCCCCCACCCCCCCCCCCACCCCCCAAGCCACCTCTCTGCCTGCCAACGTCTCCACGTTTCTTGCTGCCCACAGACAGTTCATGGGAGTTTGAAGGGGGTCTGCAAGGGGAACGGCTAATCCCAGGTTTGATGGAACTGGGGAGATAGCTTAAGAAGCCTCCAAGCAGCAGCATTGTATTGTATGGAAAAGGCGAAAGGGAAGGAGAGCACGTGATCGAGTCTGTCCCCCCCACTACCCTCTCTCTCTCTTTTTCTCTGTGTCTCTGTCTCTATCTTTCTGTCTGTGTGTGTCTCTCCATCTCTGTCTCTCTCTCTCTCTCTCCTCTTTCTGTCCGTCTCTCTGTCTATCTCTCAATGTCTTTCTCTGTTTCTCTCTCTCTCTACACACACACACACACACACACACACACACACACACACACACACACACACACACACACACACACACACACACACACACACACACATACACACACACACGCACACACACACACACACACACACACACACACACATGATGGCTCCAGGGCGAATCAGACAGAGAGAGAGAGAGAGGCGTGGAGTACAAAAGGCACGTGTTGCCTCGGAGGGAACTTTTTATTATCATTTTGTTTTTAACATTTGTTCCTCTCTCTCTCTCTGTCTCTCTGTCTCTCTCTGTCTGTCTGTCAGTCTCTCTCTCTCTCAAAGATGAAAAACAAAAGAAAACGAGGAAGGAAAGACAGGAAAACAATGCAGGTTTTGCACCAGCTCGACTGGGGGTCATTGGATGACAAGCTTTCGGAGAAGTTTCTGTGTGGATGGATTGGTTCCGGCTTTTCTTGTCCTCCTTCAAAAAGTTCAAATGTTTCTCTGGGTGTTTGTTTGTTTGTTTGTTTGTTGTTGTTGTTGTTGTTTTCGCTTGGAATGTTGAAGTGTTTTCCTGTGGTGTTTAACACACCTCTGTAATGATTTGACTTTCCGGAAAGAATGCTTTTGTTATATTTGACCAAGTGTTCTTTTTTGAAACAAAAAAAAAAAAAAAGAAAATAGAAAAAAGAAAAAAAGAAAAGAGTGTATTGCTCGTGTTTGTTTTTGAAAGAAATGGAGGTGGTGATATTGCGGGGTGGATGGAGGTGGGGGAGGTGTTGGAGAGTGGTGGTGGTTGGTGGAGGAGTTGGTGGAGGCCAAAAAAAAAAAAGTTTGGAAAGTGATTAGAGTTTCACATATAGTTTCTGATTATATATTAAAACAAACAAACAAGAAGAAGTAAAAACAAACAGAGGTTATGATGCAACTCCCAGGAGTACACCGATGCCACTGAAAAGAGTTGGAAGAATTTAAACAGTTTCTCCACCACCACCACCACAACCACGACCACCACCAACACATAAGTAAATAAATAAATGAAAATGATGAATAAATCAGAAACTTCTTCAAACAGTGCAACAGTTTCCTCCCCCAAAAAACTTCTCAACTTTCTGACTCGTCAGACGAACTTCCTTCCTGTCCTGTCCTGTTGGGGAAACACCCCCCCCCCCCCCCCCCCCCCCAGCCCCCCACCAAAAACAACAACAACAAAAAACCCAAAAAAAACCCACCACCAGCAAAAAAAACCCGTTTTGATGGAAATCAAACGACGAATCTCTCCCACCACCACTATCAACCATATCGACTGTTATTCATTCCACACCCACACACACAGACCACTTGTGTTGTTGTTGGCTCCACCATCCTACGGGAGGTCCAGTTCTCCCCGAACTTTTTTTTTTTTTTTTTGCACTGGACAAATCACTTCTTCTCCGCTTTCCAATACCAATTCCACCTTTGCTCTGCCCACCATTGAAGAAGGATCCTGACCGATTTGTGTGTGTGTGTGTGTTCGTGTGTGTGTATGTGTGTGTGTGTGTTCGTTCTTTAGTTTAGCGTCTTTTCACTATCAGTGATATTAGTTTGTGTGTGTGTGTGTGTGTGTGTGGTTTCCTCACAGTCAATTTTTTTCCCCACAGCAAAAAAGCTTGCCCTTTGTCCGATTATTGCGGCGTGTGTGTGTGTCTGTGTATGTGTCGTTTTCTCAAAGTCCTTAGGGTTCGAATTTTCCTACCTTTTTTTTTTTTCTTTTTAACAACAAAAAGCTTGCCCCTTGTCCTCTTGTGTCTGTGTGTGTGTGTGTGGTGTCAGCAGTTGATGACCTGGGGAGAAGAGATAACAGGGCGAGCGGGGCGTTACTTTACGTCTGGCCCATTGAGCAAAGCTCTCTACCTCGTTTGATGTCCGATGATAGCAAATAGCCGGGGCCCCAAATCTCTCGTCGTCCCCCCCACCCCCACCTTTGGGAACTAAAAACTCTTTTCATCTTTATGGTTTATGCTCACTTGAACCCATGGTCCTTGAAAACTGTAATCAGGTAAAGGGATTTTTTTGTTTGTTTGTTTTGCAGACAGAGGGGTGGAGGGGGGGGGGGGGTCGTGATTGCATTGCAGCGTACCGAGTTGAAGAAAGAATTTAAATACGTCACGTGTTGTAAACAGTGTTTCCCGAAGAGCAGAGGTATTTCAAGGGGGAAAAAAACCCAAACTTTTTAAGGTCCATGGCCCGCTGACCTCTATCATGGCAATACACACTGCACGCTGTCATGATGATGATGATGATGATGATAACCAGCAGTGCCGTACTGTAATACTCGTTGATATAAAATAAAGGTGGTTGCATGAACCACATAACGGCACTCCCCCCCACCACATACTGTGCAGCAGTTTGATATACTGTCATGTAATACAGAAGGTAAGGTATCACACTACACTGCGTGGGTACTCATGACCAACCACGTCATTAATTCTTAATCAACTCTTCACCTGTCCCACAACCCAGTGGACGGGGTCGTCGGGGCACCGCGGGTGATTTCCAGGTGATTTCCAGGTCGGTTCTTCTCCATCGGTTCCTGTCTCTCGCAGCTCTCTGTCGATCTGGGATATATGGTTCATCAGCCGTCATGATAAAATTGAAGTGCAACGTTGTGAGCACAGTATAAGCTTTAAGCTTGTTGGTGCTCTTTTGTCATTCATTGCAATGTAATCATGTGTATTGTTGAATAATTAAAGAATATTTAAACCATCTGGGAAACTGAGGTCTGTCCATTCTTTGATGGTTGTCCTGCCCACATTTTTTTTTTTTTTTCGCCTCCCTCTCTTTCAACTGCCTGGTATGATGCCCTGCAGAATGGTCTTTGAGAGCCTGTCCGGATCTTGGTATGTCCATTCTTTGATGGTTGTCCTGCCCACATTTTTTTTTTCGCCTCCCTCTGTTCCTACTGCCTGGTACGGTGCCCTGCAGAATGGTCTTTGAGAGCCTGTCGGATCTTGGTCTGTCTATTCTTTGATGGTTGTCCTGCCCACATTTCCTTTCGCCTCCCTCTGTTCCTACTGCCTGGTACGGTGCCCTGCAGAATGGTCTTTGAGAGCCTGTCGGATCTTGGTCTGTCTATTCTTTGATGGTTGTCCTGCCCACATTTCCTTTCGCCTCCCTCTGTTCCTACTGCCTGGTACGGTGCCCTGCAGAATGGTCTTTGAGAGCCTGTCGGGTCTTGGTCTGTCTATTCTTTGATGGTTGTCCTGCCCACATTTCCTTTCGCCTCCCTCTGTTCCTACTGCCTTGTACGGTGCCCTGCAGAATGGTCTTTGAGAGCCTGTCGGGTCTTGGTCTGTCTATTCTTTGATGGTTGTCCTGCCCACATTTCCTTTTGCCTCCCTCTGTTCCTACTGCCTGGTACGGTGCCCTGCAGAATGGTCTTTGAGAGCCTGTCGGGTCTTGGTCTGTCTATTCTTTGATGGTTGTCCTGCCCACATTTCCTTTCGCCTCCCTCTGTTCCTACTGCCTGGTACGGTGCCCTGCAGAATGGTCTTTGAGAGCCTGTCGGGTCTTGGTCTGTCTATTCTTTGATGGTTGTCCTGCCCACATTTCCTTTTGCCTCCCTCTGTTCCTACTGCCTGGTACGGTGCCCTGCAGAATGGTCTTTGAGAGCCTGTCGGGTCTTGGTCTGTCTATTCTTTGATGGTTGTCCTGCCCACATTTCCTTTCGCCTCCCTCTGTTCCTACTGCCTGGTACGGTGCCCTGCAGAATGGTCTTTGAGAGCCTGTCGGGTCTTGGTCTGTCTATTCTTTGATGGTTGTCCTGCCCACATTTCCTTTCGCCTCCCTCTGTTCCTACTGCCTGGTACGGTGCCCTGCAGAATGGTCTTTGAGAGCCTGTCGGGTCTTGGTCTGTCTATTCTTTGATGGTTGTCCTGCCCACATTTTCTTTCGCCTCCCTCTGTTCCTACTGCCTGGTACGGTGCCCTGCAGAATGGTCTTTGAGAGCCTGTCGGGTCTTGGTCTGTCTATTCTTTGATGGTTGTCCTGCCCACATTTCCTTTCGCCTCCCTCTCTTTCAACTGCCTGGTATGATGCCCTGCAGAATGGTCTTTTGAGAGCCTGTCGGATCTTGGTCTGTCCATTCTTTGATGGTTGTCCTGCCCACATTTCCTTTCGCCTCCCTCTCTTTCAACTGCCTGGTATGATGCCCTGCAGAATGGTCTTTGAGAGCCTGTCCGGATCTTGTGACGTGTCTGTACCATCTGAGCTTCCTCCGCATGGTGACGTGACGGTGAGGAGGTCTTCGTGGGGTCCAGTTGGCTGGGGTGATCTTCTGTCGGACCTACCTCAGTCCTCGTGACGTGTTTCGCCAATAACGAATTTAGTCACAACTCTTTGGTTTTTTAGATTTATCACAGTTGGTTTAAACATTTTTAATATCCAGAAACAAGGTGCAGTACAGCGTTCAATTAAGAAGGCTTGAGCAACAACAAGCATGAGCTTATATCGTGCTCGTTCCTATGTAACAAGCTATACGCAAACGCAATGGCGAAAATACACACATTTATCACAATTGTCTCGTACACACCCATTTCAGATACCTTTTTTTTTCCCCTCTCTCCATCGAAACTGATATGTTTTGAATCTTAACCAAAGCTGGTGTTTTGTTGTTGTTGTTGTGTTGTTGTTTTTTTGCTGTTTTTTTTTTTTTAAAGATCGGTTTCTCTTGTTTAATAGCAAGAAAACAAAGCCAAAACGACCGGCACAGCAGCATATGCAGGACCATCTGACGATAACCTGGCGTTATTCTCAAGAAGTGCCCATGTGAGTTTTCAGTTTCAGTTTCTCGAGGAGGTGTCAGTGCGTTCGGACAAACCCATATTATACGCTACATCACATCGGCTTGACCAGCAGCATAATCCAAAGCGCTCAGCCAGGCCTTGGGTGCATGCCTACATGTGTGGATTTCTTCTGTGGAATTGTTTTGCCAGAGGACGGGAGTTTGTTGCCGTGTTTTGTTGTTTGTTTGTTTGTTTGTTTGTTTGTTTTTTTCAGTGCGCCAGGTGCGTGCTGCACACACTACCTCGAGTTTATCGTCTCATCCGAATGAATCAGTCTTAGAAACTCAGTTTGATTTTCCAGTCAAACTTGGGAGAGAGAGAGAGAGAGAGAGAGAGAGAGAGAGAAGGCGAGAGCGCGCAGGATTCGAACCCAGACCCTCACGGTCTCACTGTATATCGGCAGATGAGCGTCTTTTGACTATTCTGCCAAAATGTGATAAATGTAAAGCGTGACAGCGGCGTCTGGGTTGGAGTGCTCTCCCTGGATGCTTTCTATTCTTGCCGGCCTGAAGGAACTGCCTGTATGTATGTGTGTGTGTGTGTGTGTGTGTGTGTGTGTATATATATCGACGTGAACAGCCCTCATGAATACAGATGTAACAACATGACAAGTTTGGTTGCAGTAGCGGGAATGGCCCTGGTGTTATCGTGTGGGGGAAAGATGAGCTGCCATCTTCATTCTGTAACTCTCAGTAGACTTTCTTCTTCTTCTTCTTCTTCTTTTTCTTCTTCTTCTTTCTCTTCTTCGGCAGTGGTGGTGGTGGGAGTGGGGGGAAGGGGTGGGGGGGGGGGTTCAGAACCAAAAGTGCAGACTGGGCTGTCGGTGGTTCCCGCGCTCTCTGTCTCTCTCTGTCTCTGTGTCTGTCTCTTGTCACGTCTGTCTGTATATCTCTCTGACTCCGTATTTCTGCCTCTCTCTCTCTCTCTCTCTCTCTCTCTCTCTCTCTCTCTCTCCTCTCCCTCGCTCTCTTGCTCCCGCTCTCTCTGTCCATCTCTTTCTCGTTCCCTCCTCCCCTTCTCGCCACCGCTGTCTGTCTGTCTGTGTCTCGCTCTCTCGCTTTCTCGCTCCCCCTCACTCTCCATTTCTCTCTCGCCCCCCGCCCCACCCCGTCTCTCTCTCTCGCTCTCGTGCCCCCCCCCCTCTCTCTCTCTCTCTTCCCCCCTCTCCATCTCTGTCTCTCTCTCTCTCTCTCTCTTTCTCTGTCTTTGTCTTTCTGTCTCTGTCTGTCTGTCTGTCACTCTGTCTTGTCTGTCTATATATCTCTCTGTATTTCTGCATGTATGTATGTCTGTCTGTCACTCTCTCTCTCTCTCCCCCTCACTCCCCCTCACTCCCCCCTCTCTCTCCTTCTCTCTCCATCTCTCCCGGTCTCTGTCTGTCTGTCTGTCTCTGTCTGTATCTCTCTCTCTCTCTCTCTCTCTCTCTCTCTCTCTCGTCCCTGTGAGCTATAAGAGGAGACGAAAATCTTTGAACAGCTGTGTCGATGTCGTCAGCATTCCACAGAGAGAGACAGAGAGAGAGAGACAGAGACAGAGAGGGAGGGGGATTAGCAGTGGGTGGGCCGATGGATTAAGCTGCG
>NC_134900.1:35410282-35417782 GCF_041734735.1 Babylonia areolata
CCCCCACCCCCCGCCCCGCCCACGTCAGCCTGGATCTGCCTCTCCCGTTTCTTTTGTAGATCCTGTCTGGACGGAGCGAACGAAGAAACGAAGAACAAACAGGAGCGGAGTCGGCGCAGGCCCAGGGGGGCATTCATTTGTACGGTCGGTTAAATGCCAAGAAAAAAGAAATAGGGAAAATCGACATTGAAATAACCATATTCTGTTTTGTTTGTTGTTGGTTTTTCTTCTTCTTCTTCTTCTTTCCACCCCCCCCCCCCCCCCCCCCCCCCCCCCTCCCCATCCCCCTTTCCTCGTGACGGGCCCATTTTTTCAGCCAATAAAACAGCTGATTTTGTTTGGCTGTTATGATGATTTTTTTATCGAATCACAAGGGATGGACAGTGTGGGTGAGAGGGGGAGAGACAGACCGAGAGACAGAGACAGAGAGAGAGAGTTAATACAGATGTGTTCTTCGTTTGTTTGGTTTTTTTTTTGTTGTTTTTTTTTTTTCCAGTCTCTGCCATGGATAAGGTCAGGCAGCAAAGTAGAAGGACTGAAAGATGCTTCGTTTAATCAGTGTGCGTGCGTGCGTGCGTGCGTGCGCGTGTGTGTGTGTGTGTGTGTGTCTGTGTGTGTTTGTGTCTGTGTGTTTGTCTCTGTGTGTGTGTGTCTGTGTTTGTGTGTGTCTGTGTGTTTGTCTCTGTGTGTGTGTGTCTGTGTTTGTGTGTGTATGTTTGTGTGTGTGTGTGTGTGTGTATGTGCATGTGCATGGTTGCGCAGCGCGTGCCAGTCTGTATGTATGCATGTGCGCGCGAGAGAGAGAGAGACAGAGACAGAGAGTCAAATGAACAGATCAGGAGGACAGACAGACAGACAGATAGACAGATAGGAAGACAGACAGGCACAGAGAGAGAGAGAGAGAGAGAGAGAGAGAGACGTATAGAAGAAAAAAAACAAAGAGCTCTAACTTCACCAACACCACCACCACCATTGTGATAGTACTGGTCATGACTTCATGCTGTGCCGAGATACTTCCCACATCGGCAGCTGCTGTATGGAACGACACGGAGAGAGAGAAGAGAGAGAGAGAGAGAGAGAGAGAGTCAAATGAACAGACCAGCAGGACAGAGACAGACAGACAGACGGACGGATCCTTTCCCAGACAATGATGACACGTAAATAGGGATGGATGGAGGGAAGGTAGAAAGGCAGGAAGGAAGGAAGGAAGGAAGGAGGGAGGGAGGGAGAGACAGAAAACGCTTTCAGCAGGATTACTGTCACAGACCATAGGCCAAGTTGAAACATCGTGGAAGCAAACAGCCGATCTTCCTTCTCACCTGAGGGGGGGGAAAGCATGTCAGTTAATCGTTCAAAAAAGAAAAGAAGAAAGAAAAAAAAAAAGAGGAAAAACAAAGCTAAACTAAATAGACCTAAAAAAACAAACAAAAAAAACACACCAAAAAATCGACATTAAACAACAGAAATTGAGTTTGCTCCTCCTCCTCTTCTTCTTCTTCTTTTTCTTTTTCTTCATCTTTCCTGGGACGGGGGGAGCCATTTTCTGTCCATTATGGAGTAGACCGTGTTTATGGTGAGCTGGGGCCAACTTCATTTTGCTTGCCAAAGGAATGAGAAAGTAGGTTGATTGGGGGGGGGGGGGGGGGGGGGGGGGCAAGCGTCATCTTGTTTGTATTCCTTCCTTCCTGATCCGCCACGGTGTGTTGGATAGGAGGGAGGAAAGGAGAGAGGGAGAGAGACACAGAGAGAGGGGGGGTGAGGGGGTGGGGGCGGATAGATAATGTGCGATAGACAGGCAGAGGCCGACAGAGAGAGAGACAGACAGACAGAGACAGAGAGATAGACAGACAGACAGGTAGGCAGACAGACAGACAGACAAACAGAGACAGAGGCCGACAGAGACAGACAGACAGACAGAGGCCTCCAAAGAGAGAGACAGACAGAGACCGACAGAGAGAGACAGACAGAGAGAGAGACAAGACAGACAGACACCGAGACCGACCGAGAGAGAGACAGACGGACAGACAGAGAGACAGAGACCGACAGAGAGAGAGACAGACATAGACAGACAGAGACCGACAAGGAGAGAGAGAGAGAGAGAGAGACAAGACAGACAGAGACCGAGATCGACCGAGAGAGAGACAGACGGACAGACAGAGAGACAGAGACCGACACAGACAGACAGAGACAGAGACCGACAAGGAGAGAGATATATATCCAAGACAGACAGAGACCGAGATCGACCGAGAGAGAGACAGACGGACAGACAGAGAGACAGAGACCGACAGAGACAGACAGACAGACAGAGAGAGACAGACAGACAGACAGAGACAGACAGAGAGACAGACCGACAGAGAGATGGTGATCAAGAAAGAGAGGGAAAGGGAGGGGGAGTTGGAAGGAAGAAGTCGAAAAAGAAAAACGACGACAGGAAAATATGAACGAAATGGGAGGTGGGGAGGGGGGGGGTTGGGGGTTTGAATGTTAAGGGATAGGGGAGAAAAAAAGAAGAGAGAGAGAGAGGAGAGAGAGAGAGAGAGAGAGCAAATTGTTCAAGCCTCTGGGGATCAGCGATGTCCAACACACTTTGAAATATGACAATCTGTTTTTTTTCCTCCCATTTGAAACAAATTTTATACATTGTTTTATTTTAGTCAGGTATTTGTTTTATGTATGTATATATGTAGTAAGTCTGTTTGTGTGTGTGCATGAGAGGGAGAGGGCGAGAGAGGGGGGAGAGGAGAGAGAGAGTGAGGGAGAGAAAGAGAGTGTGTGTTGTTAGGACGGGAGGGATGTAAACTTCCATCGGCACTGTCTTGACATTGAACAGGAAATAGGGGATGAAATGTGGGGGTGTGGGGGGTGCTTGGCTCGGGGGGGGGGGGGGGGAGGGGGGTGGTTAGACACTGGAGACGCTTTCAGCAAGATCACTGTCACAGACCATGAAGCGAGCACATCATGGAAGCACAAAAAAAAAGGAAAAAAAAGAAAAAAGAAAAAAAAAAAAAGGTCCCCCTCTGAAGCGACATATGTAGGTTAAGCGATAAAAGAAAGGACGAGAAAGCACGCACGCACACACACAGTGTAGGTTGTGTGTGTGTGTGTGTGTGTGTGTGTGTTCACGGTTTGAGCAACGTGATCGAGTCTGAGAGTTCATAAACAGTGGGTTAATAAGAGGGGTCATCAGCTTGTTTGCGATTCTTCTTCTAAGTTTTCATCATCATCATCATCATCATCATCTTCGTCTTCTTTCTTTCTTTCTTCTTCTTCTTCTTCTTCTTCTTCTTCTTCTTCTTCTTCTTCGTCGTCGTCGTCGTCGTCGTCATTGTTATCGTCATCATCAACATCATCATCTTCTTCTTCGTCGTCGTCGTCGTCTTCTTGTAGGAGGAGTAGTAGTAGTAGTGGCGGTAATGTTGTTACTATTCTTGTATGTGATTCTTCTCAGTTTTCATCGTCATCATCTTTCTTCTTTCTTTCTTTCTTTCTTGCTTCCTTCCTTCCTTCCTTCTTCTTCTTCGTCGTCGTCGTAGTCGTCATCATCATCATCATCATCTTCTTGTTCTTCTTCTTCTTCTCCGTCGTCGTCGTCGTTGTCATCGTCTTCTTCTTCTTCGTCGTCATCGTCATCATCTTCTTCATCGTCGTCGTCGTTGTCTTCTTCTTGTAGTAGTAGTAGTAGTAGTAGTAGTGGTAATGTTGTTGCTGTTGTTATGGTGGGGTGTGGATGGAACAGGGAGGCAGGAGAGAGAGAATGTGTGTGTGTGTGTCGTTGTCGTCTTCTTGTAGTAGTAGTAGTAGTAGTGGTAATGTTGTTTCTATTCTTGTATGTGCTTCTTCTTCTAAGTTTTCATCATCATCATCATCTTCTTCTTTCTTTCTTTCTTTTCTTTTTTTTGTTGTTGTTGTTGTTGTTCTTCGTCGTCGTCATCGTCATCATCATCATCTTCTTCTTGTTCTTCTTCTTTTTCGTCGTCGTCGTCGTTGTCATCATCTTCTTCTTCTTCTTGGCACTTTGATCTGATATTCTGACACAACAACAAGAGCAGTCATTATTATCATTTTTTGTTCAAACAGGAACTTCTTTTGCTAAGCATGGAAGTTTTATTTATTTTGCAAACGTTTTGGTGCAGATAGCAAAAAAAGGGAAATTAATCTGTAATTAATGCTAGGGGACTAAATTTGCTTTCAACTGATCTTTCTCATCTTAAACATTACATTTTGAAATTATGCTCAACACATAAAAAGTTTGTGTGTTTTACTCTCAGTGTACAGGGCTTTCACTATGTTCGCCCAAGTGGTCTTTTTCGGAAAATACTAAAATCAATACGACGAGTGGACGTTATAGATATATTGGCTGAGCCCTGAAGGTCATGGGCAAAAATCAATTGCGTACACATATTTATACACATTCAAAGCGCGTGCTCATATTCTTCGCGAACGCGAACGACGCCATTTTGTTTCAAATTGTTGACCTGCCCATTCAATCCTATATTCAATGGACAGTACACAATAACATGTGATGGAAAGTTGGAGAAGGAGACCGTTAAATATTTATTCAGAGAAAGATTTGTGAACGCCTCATCGCTTACTGGATTATGCCCCAAACTGCCATAAAAATATCCACAGAATCAGTCGGAATTCACAGTTAAAAATTGTAAACCATGCGAGTTAATACCCTTGAATTGATGAAACGAAAAAATTTCCAGTCTTGACTTTTCTCAATATGAAGTCCTTTTCACTTCATACGACGTTTAGAAGTACTTGTACTTGGCTCAACATGTTATTAGTTTAACAAAATACTAAATTTTCATATCAACTTTAAAACTATAAAACTAGAATGAACATAAAAGAGAAATTGAATCGACCTTGTCGTACTACATTCCCGGCGGGTGTAACTAAACTTGTACATCTATCTAGATCTAGAGAAAACGGCTAAATGTTGCAGTGTGATTGCAGCGATAACCACGTCTCCTTTACCGCGGACTTACAAAGATTTTTGTTGTTGTTGTTGTTGTTGTTGTTGTTGTTGTTGTTGCCCTTAACGATTTTTTGGAATGCCCAAGATGCACCAGAATAATATGATTTAAACAGCGTTCTCACTGCGAATACCGCAATTGATTTATCGCCCTTTAAAAAAAAAAGTATGTTCAAATATTACATTTTAGAACGTCAGTTAAGGAGCCCTGATAGTGTAATGGGTAAGACAGTTTCTTCTCACCCGAACACGCGGGGTTCGAATCTAGACAGGACCTTTTTTTTTCTTTTCTTTTTTTCTTTTTTTAACCCGAAGCTTTATAATAACAAATACAGAACACATTTTAACGATTAGATTTCTTTTTTTTTTTTTTTTTTTTTAAGTGTATCACAAGTGAGTCTTGAAGGCCTTGCCTCTCTTGTTCTACGTGTTCCTCCTTCTTCTCATTTTCCTTCTTTTTCTTCTTCTTCCTCTTCCTTCTTCTTCTTCTTCTGCTTCTTCCTTCTTCTCTTTTTTCGGGTTCCTGGGGATTTGATTAGACATTGCCTGGGCAACTAGTTTCCTTGTGTGAAAGTCCACCGGTTGCCAAAGGTGGCCACGTTTAAGGCTTGATTAATTAATCCTACCTTCAACCTCCCGCTCTCCTTCCAGCCTTTCCACCCCTAATCCCCCCCCCCCCCCCCACCCCTCCATACCCCCCCCCCTCCCTCCCCCCCCCCCCCCCAACCCATGTTTTTTTGGGGGATTTTTTTGCTCTCCCGGGTGAACCCCACAAAGCTGTTTGATCATGGGTGTAAAGTGTTCCTGATTGCAGCACAAAAGGTGCATGCGATTTCAGTAAAAAAAAAAAAAAAAAAAAAAGGACTCTCTTTTCTCTCCCTGTCGCTGTGGCTATTTGTCTCCCCATGTCTTTGTGTCTGCCTCTTGTCTGTCTGTCTGTCTGTCTCTTTCTCCCTATCTTTCTCTGTCTCTGTCTCTGTCTCTCTCTGTCTGTCTGTCTGTCTCTCTCTCATGTGCGCTCGCATGCACGCACACCAGCGCACGCATGCACGCACGCACAAGCACACACATACACAAGCAAAGAAACGTACACACGCATAATGGCACGCAACACACACACACATGGAAACACAGACATAAACACATAGACAGACACATACGCACACGAACGCACGCACACATACACACACACACACACACTCTCTCTCTCTCTCTCTCTCTCTGTGTCACACACACACACACACACACACAGAGTTCAGCAATGTGTGTAATTCGATTCACGATTTCATCTGCACCTTTTTTCTTTTTCTTTCTTTTTTTTTTTTTTTTTTTAACTTGGTCGTTTTGTCATTCACTACCCCCCAGCTCCATGCCCCCCGCCCGCCCCCTCACCCCCCACCCCTACCCCCTTTTCTTTAGATACGTCGTGTGATTTACAACCACCGACCTCTTGTTTTTATTTATTTAACTAAATAATGTTCACGTGGATGAAACTAAGACCGCACCAGCACAAGGGGGGGTGGGGGGGGGGGGTTAATTTCAACAGCATCACAGCAGAAAGTAAGCGTGGCTAGGCTACATACATACATACATACATACAGCAGCAGCAGAAACTGCAGCACTGGCGATAGCAGCAGTAATGTCCAGGTCTTCAGAGTCCTATCAGGAGGGAAATTTGTCTGGCTTTTCTGTCAGCAGCGTCGGAAAGGCGTGCGTGCGTGCGTGCGTGTGTGTGTGCACGCACACATACGTACGCATGCAGGCAGGCGCGCGCACACACACACACATACACACACAGAAGCACACGCATACAGACGCGTGCACACACACACGCACGCACGCACGCACACACACCTCAGTGCGCTTGCGCTCAGCACACACGCAGACGCAAACACAGACACACACACACAGACACAGACACACACACACACACACACACACACACACACACACACACGAGCAGTCGTTTTTAGTTTGTGTGCTGCACAAAGTCTCTCTCTCCCTCCCTCTCTCTCTCTCTCTCTCATGCAGGCACGCGCGCGCGCACACACATACACACACAGAAGCACACGCATAGAGACGCGTGCACACACACACACACGCACGCACACACACACACACCTCAGTGCGCTTGCGCTCAGCACACACGCAGACGCAAACACAGACACACACACACACACACGAGCAGTCGTTTTTAGTTTGTGTGCTGCACAAAGTCTCTCTCTCCCTCTCTCTCTGTCTCTCTCTCTCTCTTTGCCAGCCTCTGTCTCTCTCTCCCCCATCTCTCTGTCTCTGTCTCTGTCTCTCTTCCTCTCCCCTTCTCTCCCTCCCCCCTCCCCCCCTCCCTCTCTCTCTCTCTCTCTCTGTGCAATGCATGGTTGTGGTGTTGTGTGAATGCGCTTCCACGATCGGCGTGATTTGCCTTGGTGTGCCTGAGGGAAATACCTGAGAGCAGGGATGGGGGAGGGGGGGTAGTGTGTGTGTGTGTGTGTGTGTGTGTGTGTGTGTGACATGGGGGCGGA
>NC_134900.1:35425282-35427782 GCF_041734735.1 Babylonia areolata
ACGCTGCTTGAACTCACTCACCCATACAACAAGAGTCCGACATTTCCAACTAAACTGACTGAGCCTCCCGGCAAACCCGGCACACCCAAATCCAAATTTCTACACAAAACATTTATCACAGGGCTAGCCCACCTACTGTTGATTATGTTGTTGGTGTTCTTATTTTTTATTTTTAATTCATTTATTTATCTTTATTTTAAAAAAAGAAAAAAACAACCAAATCAATGACAACATCCTTGTATAACCAACCCTCCACTGTGGAAAAAAACAAACCAAAAAACAAACCGCAACAGACAGACAGACAAACAAGCTGTTCCCCAGTGAGTGAAATGAGCGAAATGGACGTGGCTGTCGGTTGTTCCGGCGCCTGTACTGACTGCAGATGGTCTTTGGTACCCACGGTAACTGCTAGGCCGGGCCTGTGGCATTTACATGGCCTCGTTGCCAGTCGCTGGCCCCCCCACATCCGGTCACACGACTTCCTGTTGACTCGCGCTGGCTGGACTGACGCCTCTGGTGTCGCCATGACCGTGATAATGATAATGACGATGATGGTGATGATGGTAGTAGTAGTAGTAGTAGTAGTAGTGATGGTAGTGGTGGTGGTGATAGTCATGATCATATCAATAATGATATAAGAAGACTATATTTAAAAGAAGAAAAAAAAGATAATGATAACAGAAATATAAATACGTTATTGATTATGGTAATGATGATGATGATGACGATTGTATGGATGATGATCATGATGCTTGATGGTGATAATAGTTTCTCTTTTTTATTATTGTTATTATTGTCTAGTAGTAGTAGTAGTGGTGGTGGTGGTGGTAGTGTTAGTAGTAGTAGTGGTGGTAGTTGTGGTAATATGTTGAATATTGAATATGCAATATTATTTTGCTAAACCTCGCCTTCATCGTTTCTAGGAAAACCCAACGCGAATAGGCACGTATGCATGCGCGCGCGCGCGCACGTACACATACACGCGCGCTGACAAACGCGCACACACACACACACGCACACGCACGTGCGCGCACAACACACACACACACACACACACACACACACACACGAGAAAGAGAGAGAGAGAGAGAAAGAGAGAGCGTGTGTGTGTGTGTGTGTAGGTGGGCATGGGTGTGGGAGAGAGAGAGAGAGAGAGAGAATCAGAAACGGAACAGACGAGAGACAAAAGA
The DNA here is from genome assembly GCF_041734735.1 of Babylonia areolata. Classification (NCBI taxonomy): domain Eukaryota; kingdom Metazoa; phylum Mollusca; class Gastropoda; order Neogastropoda; family Buccinidae; genus Babylonia; species Babylonia areolata. The sequence continues at coordinate 35,426,473 of NC_134900.1, forward strand.
CCAACAACAGAAGGTAAAGAAAGAAAGAAAGAAAGAAACAAACAAACAAACAAACAAACAAGAACAACAAGAGAAAAAGCAAACAAAGAAGAAAACAAATCAGTGTGAAAACAGAACAAAGCAGCGTCATCCCATTCCCAGAGTGGTGTGAGACTTTGGTTGGAGTGGGTGGGTGTGGGGGTGGGGGGGTGGTGGCGGGGGAGAAGATGAAAGCAGTTCCGACATATCGACTTTTTTTTTTTTTCTTTTCTTTCCTTTTTTTTTTTCTTTCTTTCTTTCTTTATTTTTTATTTCAAACGCTATGACCGAAGTAGAACCGTGGAGTGCACAAAAATGGAAATTGTTTCATATTCTGTGTGGACATACATGTATGATATAACACATACGCACGCACGCACGCACACACACACACACACACACACACACACACACACACACACACACACACACACACACACACACAACACAAACACACACACTACACACACACACACACACACACACGCACGCACGCACGCACGCACGCACGCACACGCACACACTACACACACACATTACACACACAACACACACACACACACACACACACACACACACACACACACTACACACACACACACACACACACACACACACACACACACACACTCACTCACTCACTCAAATGTTGGTCGTTTGGTTTAGAGCGCAACACAACACAATTCACAATCTGGAGGATATCGTCGGGGTAGGGGGAAAAAAAAGAAGATGAAAAAAAAAAAAAAAAAAAAACAAAAAAAACCCACAGAATATAGGTCAGAATATAGCGCAAGAAAAGTCCGGGAGAGAGACAGAGACAGAGAGAGAGACAGAGAGAGAGGAAGAGAAGGTCCGGGGAAAGAGGGGGGTGGGGGGGAGAGAAGGGAGGGTGTTGTCGAAGAGGAGAGAGGAGGCCGAACTACTTTGAAGCCCCCCCCCACCCCACCCACCCCACCCCCATATCCCACCACCACTTCCCCCCTTAGGGCTTTGACAGAGTGATGCTACGGATTCCTTTTTTTTTTTTTTTTTTTATCCGGACCGAACAGAAGATGTTGGCTAGTGGAGACAGGAAAGGGTTAATGGCGGGGCGGGGGGGCGTGGGGGGTGAAGTGATATTTCTGGAACGAGACGACCCCTGAAGATATACAGTCTGTGTGGGCTTTTTATTTTATTTTTATTTTACATTATTTTTCATTTAGATATATATATATATATTTCTTGTATTCCGATACCTTTTTGAAGTTTGGACGTGAGAGATGTATGTTTGTGGTAAGAGTAGCGTCGGTGGA
>NC_134900.1:35435282-35447782 GCF_041734735.1 Babylonia areolata
AGATAGAAAGAAAGAAAGAAAGGGAGGGAGGGAGGGGTGAGAGGAGAGAGAGGACAGTTTCTTCATCAGCGAGGGTAATAGATAAGCATGGTGCAAGGTTTTTTTTTTTTTTTTTTTTTTTTGTAACATGTCTTAACATATGGACCTCGAGAATAAGAGACAGAGACAGAGACAGACAGGGGGAGGGAGAGAGAGAGATGTGAAGAGAGAGAGAGAGAGGCAGACAAAGAAACAGATATAAAGTAACAGAATACGTATAAGTATGTTGAGAGAGAGAGATAGATAGGGGGCGGAGGTGGGGGGGCGGAAGGGGGGGGGCGTACAGACAAAGTGGACAGATATAAAGTAACAGAGACAGATAGGTATGTTGAGAGACAGAGGGTGTGGGGGTGGGGGGGAGAGGGGAGGAAGAAGAGAGAGAAAGAAAGAGAATGAGAGGAGACAGAGAGAGCGGAGAGCAGTCACCCACTCTACCCCCAACACACAGACACAGACACACACACACACACACACACACACACACACATTTTTAATTACTGTGCCTATTCGCCGATCAATCAGCCAGCTGAAAACCCACGACAACTCAACTCGCGCAGTGAAGCTGCATGCCTGCTAATGACTTCTGCAGGAACTTCGTCCCCCCCCCCTCCCCCTTCCCCTTCCCCACCCCACCTCCTGTGTCTCCCTGTCTGTCTGTCTGTCTGTCTCTCTCTCTCTCTCTCAAGGACAGGTTGGAAGAATGGGCCCTGCCTAAAATCTTAATCATTGAATAAAAAAAAAACGTTTTGAGTTCTGAGATCTCTTTCTCTCTCTCTCTCTTGCCTGTCTTTTTCTGTCTCGTTCTCTCTCTGTGTCTCACTGTCTCTGTCTCTGTATCTATCTCCTCTCACTCACTCTCTCTCTCTCTTTCACGCATACACACAAACATACACGCACGCACGCACGCTCGTATATTTACACACACACACATCTCTCTCTCTCTCTCTCTCTCTCTCTCTCTCTCTCTCTCTCTCTCTATATATATATATATATATATATATATGACAGAGTTGGCAGATCCTATACACAGAGAGAGAGGGAGAGATACACAGAGAAAGAGACAGACACAAACGAGAGAGAGAGAGAGATAAAGAAAGAGACAGAGACAGAGAGAGATATATATACACAAAGAAAGATATAGAGACACAGAGACAGAGAGAGAGAGATACACAGAGAAAGAGACACAGACACAAACGAGAGAGAGACAGACACAAACGAGAGAGAGCGAGATACACAGAGAAAGAGACAGAGAGAGAGAGATACACAAAGAAAGAGATAGACACAGAGACACAAACACAGAGAGACAGAGACAGAGAGAGAGAGAGAGAGAGAGACGCCACCCATACCAGTGCCTCAGCCGTTCACCACCTCACACGTGCGCTCACCATCCTGCCATGGTAGCCTTTAGATCTCCTCTCTCCTCGCTCCATACCAGTGATGACTGCCAGGCTCAGACCTTCATCCCGAAGAGGGGCAGAGAGGGGAACACCCACACACACACACACACACACACACACACACACACACACACAACACACACACACACACACACACACACACCACACACACACACACACACACACACACACACACCACACACACACACACACACACACACACACACACACACACCACACACACACACACACACACACACACACACACACACCACACACACACACACACACACACACACACATACACACCACACACACACCACACACACACACACACAACACACACACACACACACACACCACACACACACACACACACACACACACCACACACACCACACACACACACACACACACACACCACAAACACACACACACACACACACACACACACCACACACACACACACACACACACACACACACACACACACCACACACACACACACACACACACACGACGCAGTAGCCAACGAAGTTGCTTAAAAGTTTGTTGTTTTTTTAGCCACGACTCTTACAAGGAGGGGTGTGGGAGGGACTTCCCTCCCCCCCCTCACCTCACCCTACAGCCCCCCACACTGTCGCCTCTCCCACCACCACCACCCCACTGTCCCCCCCCCCCCCACCCCCAACTCCCTTTTCGCTCCGTTAACTCGCATCATATTCCAACCAGCCGTACACACTACTGTACTGACGATGGTGATGATGACGCTCATAAATTATTGTTAAGTCTTCGGTTTGGGTTGGTTCGGATTGTCTACTTATACCACCCACCATCTTGACTGGCTCTGTGTGTGTGTGTGTGTGTGTGGTGTGTGTGTGTGTGTGTGTGTGAGTGTGTTTTCCGCTGTCTGATGCCGTGTGGTGATGCGAACATCATCAACGTGGATAAATAATTATTACTTCCTTCTCCCCACTCTCCTCTCCGACGAGATATATTTTTTTATTTTTTTTTCTTCTTTTTTTTTTTTTTTAGGTTCTGCCGGCGGCTTACCAGGCGAAGCGTAGCATCTTATGCGGGCAAACAGTTGGTTGGTTAACTAGTTGGTTGGACGGGCCAGTGAGAATATGGGAAAAAATAACTGAACCAGTTGATGAATGACATTCTTCGTTGTCTGATGCAAAGGGATAGGTACGAAACCTGCACCTTATATGTATATATATATATATATATGCGTGTGTGTGTGTGTGTGTGTGTGTGTGTGTGTGTGTGTGTGTGCACTTATGGCTTGACTAGCGCGTTAGGTTATGCTGTTGGGCAGGTATCTATATTAAAAAAAAAAAAAGAAAAAAAAAGCTATATGGATTTGAGAAACCAATACAAAGTTCACAGTTTTTTTAGGGTTTTTTTTTTTTTTTGCTTTTCCTCCAAACTTGATACTGTTTTCAGCCTTCGTTAGAGTGTAATTGGTTTTTCTGTTCATTGATTTCAGACGGAACAGAATTTCGGTAAAGAGAAACAGGCAAGTGAAAGTCACCTTGGAAGACGATTAAGAATTTGTCAGAGAAAGAAACCCCCCCCCCCGCCCCCCCCCCCCCCACACACACACACACATCCACCCCCACCCCTACCCCCCTCTCTCTCTCTCCTCTCCTCTCCACCACCAACACCACCACACGCAAGTCAAGTGCGTGCGCGCACAGAGAGAGAGAGAGAGAGGGAGAGAGAAGAGGGAGAGACGCTGATAGAGACGCACACACAGTCTTGATGGTGGCGGTGTAGAATTTCCTTGAACCACGAGGGAATGTCTGTTGCAAACACAGCAATGTATAGTGATAAGAAATTCTAGGGAGGTCTGGACAGTACAAGGTCTTCAGAGAAGAAGCCCCCCCCCCCCCCCCCACCCCACCCCACCCCACCCCACCCCACCCCGTCAAGTGTTTCGGCCCTTAACTCCTTACATTTTAAGGGGGCCGGGTCGCACTCAGGTTCGCACTCCTGGATGTCCTTGTATTGCCGCAGTTTTTGTTTGTTTGTTTGTTTGTTTCGTTTTTATTTTTTCGTGGACCTCAGCAGGTTCGAACCCGCGCGCTTCTAGGGTGGTCGCCCCTTCAGGACTGAGTCACCTTTTCTGGCAGACGTTTTAACCACTGAGCCATCGTAGGCCTAGTTTGAGGAGAGAAATTTAAGCCTTATGAAGTTTACTCTCACTCCTCCTCGACCAGATCCACCTGGAACTTTTTCCTGTTGCTTCTGCTGTTGCCTTGTAAAAAAAAAAAATAAAAAAAAATCAGATCCATGGTATCCAGGAAACAACAACACAGATGACGGACACATCCACGTACACAGACACTGAACTGCGACATACTTTGTACTGTATAATACAAGAGGTGTCCCCATTAAGGGATTTAAAACTTAAAATACTTACCTGAACAAAAAACAAAAAACAACAAACACACACTCGCATCAAACCTGAGTAACACGAGCTGTGATGTAAGGCGGTCGACGCCTAGACGAGCTGGACACGGAACTGATTAGCCCAGATAGCTATGATAGCACGCACACTCTCTTCTAACCACGATTCTGAGACGGCGCTCTCTCATAGGGAGGGTGGGGGGGGGGGGGGGGGGGGGGGTGCGGAGGGGGGTTAGAATTTCTTGGAACCATGAACTGAGAACCATGACGCCTGAGAATACAGGCAGACATGATTGGATATGTGTGGGGGGTGAGGGATGGAAAGGATCGTGTGAGGGGGGTGGGGGGCGGGATGGGAGAGGGGGCGGGGGGAAGGTGTATAAGGATGAATCAGGCCCCAACTGCTTGGCCAGATTTACAACACTCTTGCTCAGGGAGATTGGAAGGGGGTGGGGGAGGGGGGGGGGGGGGGTTGGAGGGGAGGGGAGGGAATGGGGGGGGTGTCAGGTTGATGCTCTCATACACACAGATATCAGATAACTGATTGAAAGGGCAGGGAGACTGGGATATTGATATTACATATTACATACCCCCCCCCCCCACTTCCACCCCCCACCCCTCAGCCCCCCCACACCCCCCGAAAAAAAAGAAAAGAAAAAGAAAGAAAGAAGAAAAAAGAAAAACAAAAAAACTCGAAGGCCTCGATAAATCATGTCGTAGTTGTGCCTATGTCAGCGCAGTTGTGTGAGACCCCCTACTGTGTGCCACTGTGTGTGTGTGTGTGTGTGTGTGTGTCACTGTATGTGTGTCACTGTGTGTGTGTGTGTGTGTGTGTGTGTGTGTGTGACTGTGTGTGTGTGTGTTTGTGTGTGTCACTGTATGTGTGTCACTGTGTGTGTGTGTGTGTGTGTGCGTGTGTGTCACTCTGTGTGTGTGTGTTTCCTTTCATGACCAATCCCTGTTTGCTCTTTCTGTCCCCATGTCTCCTTTCTATCCACAGGACCTTTCCATTCATGACACTGATTCGTCCCCCCCCTCCCTACTTGAGAGGAGGGGAAAAAGACCCCTTCTTTTCCGGCGGTCATTGCCCAGCCATGACCAGAACTTCTCCTCGGCTCGTAAACTGCATGGGCAAACTTTGGCCACAATACTCACCAGTAGTCGAGGCGGTGGAAGAAAGAGGTGTGTGTGTGTGTGTGTGTGTGTGTGTGTGTGTGTGTTTGTGTGTGTGTGTGTGTGTGTGTGTGTTGGAGGGGGGGTAAGGCGTGGAGATCGGATTACGGCCAAGAAAAGGGAAAGGACCTGTGCATGGTGGATGTGGACCTAACCAGCATTGCACACTGCACACGCGCAGACAACGAAGGAGGACTATGACAGACGTTCAGACAGTTCTTCCGAAATCTTCCGCGCTAACTTTGACAGTCAGTGTGTTGCCCCCCCCCCCCCACCACCACCCCCCTCCCAACCACCCTCCCGGGAGTTTGGGGGTGAGGGTGGGAGTAGACTGTGTGATTCCAGTCTTTCCTAGCGTTCGTCTCACACCCTAACCCCCCTCGGCTAAAACTCTCGGTCCTTGAACAGTCCAGCACGGGTTGGTTAGACACTTGCAAGACCCACCCACTCATCCATCCCTCGTCTTTCCCGAGGAGGACGCCCCGCCAATCTCACGCTTTGGTTGATTCCCGAAGTTTTGTCCGTGTTGTTTTTAAATCCCCGTTCGACCATGAAGGTTTCGGGGAAAGACGTTTGAGGCGGATTTCGAGTTGTATTACTTTGCGAAACTTGCTGTGCGGTTTAAAACTTTTTTTTCTGGTTGATGGGGAAAAGTCTTGATCACTCCCGTTCCGCATCTGTCCAACGCTCCGCAAGTTCCACAACTGTGGTTTTCAGTGTTTGCGTTTTGTTGTGGGCGTACCTACGAGAGTTTCGGTGTTTGTGGTTGTGGTGAGTGTACCTTTAGGTGCTGATACACTGGCCGTTTTGTGAGTGCAATTGAGAAGGAGTGTGCTACCTTTGTGCGAATCGAATGAATTGACATGTATTTATAGTGTATTTCTGGATTGCAAAAAGACTGCAGCTTTTTGTCTCATGTCAGTGAATTGTATCGGAATCTGTTTATCGATGCGTTAGTTTCAGTTTCAGTAGCTCAAGGAGGCGTCACTGCGTTGGGACAAATCCATATACGCTACACCACATCTGCCAAGCAGATGCCTGACCAGCAGCATTACCCAACGCGCTTAGTCAGGCCTCGAGGCGTTAATGATAGCTCATTGTATTCGATTTCGTTTGGTGTTCTACATTAGTGAATTAAAGATATTTGATTGATTATTATCCATTGCTGCATGTTTCAGATTTCGTTTCTTTCTTATCACAGGTGGTTGTATATCATATATTAACGAATTCTCATATATTAACGAATTCAGAAGCATGGCTGTATTACCTGACATTTTCACTAATTCATGTGTTTTTTGCAGTAGATTTTTTTTCTTTTATGTGGGTGATGTTAGTGTGTGTGTCACTCGTGTGTGTGTGTGTGTGTGTGTGTGTGTGTTTCCTTTCACAGCCTACCCCCCCACCAATCCCTGTTTGCTCTTTCTGTCCCCATGTATCCTATATATCCACATCAAAGTCATGACACTGATTCGTCCCTGGATAATAAAAGAAGAAGTGGGGGGTGGGGGGGACCCTCTGTGTAAAGGTTCATTGCCCAGCCATGACCAGAACTTTCCTTGGCTCGTAAACTGCATGGGCAAACTTTGGCCACAATACTCTCCAGCTGTCGAGGCGTGGGGGGAGGGGGGGGGGGAGGGGGGAGGGGTGTGTGGAGTGAGGGGTGGGGGGAGGGGTGCGAAGGGGGTTGAGATCGGATTACGATTACGGCCAAGAAAAGGGAAAGGACTTTTGTATGGTGGATATAGACCAAGCCAGCATTGCACAGGCACAGACCATGAAGAAGGACTATGACAGACGATCAGACAGTTCTTCAGAACTCTCCAAGCTAACTTTGGACAGTTAGTTGGCATGGGTTGTGAGAGGAGGGGGGGTAGGGGGGGGGGAGAATGGTCGGAAGTACAGACTGTGATTCCAGTCTTTTCTTGCACACGTCTCAGCCTTAACCCCCTCGGCTAAAACTCTCGGTCCTTGAACAGTCCAGCACGGGTTGGTTAGACACTTGCAAGACCCACCCAGCCATCCATCCCTCGTCTTTCCCGAGGAGGACGCCCCGCCAATCTCATGCTTTGGTTGATTCCCGAAGTTTTGTCCATGTTGTTTTTACATCCCCGTTCGACCATGAAGGTTTCGGGGAAAGACGTTTGAGGCGGATTTCGAGTTGTATTACTTTGCGAAACTTGCTGTGCGGTTTAAAACTTTTTTTCCGTTTGATGGGGAAAAGTCTTGATCACTCCCGTTCCGCATCTGTCCAACGCTCCGCAAGTTCCACAACTGTGGTTTTCAGTGTTTGCGTTTTGTTGTGGGCGTACCTACGAGAGTTTCGGTGTTTGTGGTTGTGGTGAGTGTACCTTTAGGTGCTGATACACTGGCCGTTTTGTGAGTGCAATTGAGAAGGAGTGTGCTACCTTTGTGCGAATCGAATGAATTGACATGTATTTATAGTGTATTTTTGGATTGCAAAAAGACTGCAGCTTTTTGTCTCATGTCAGTGAATTGTATCGGAATCTGTTTATCGATGCGTTAGTTTCAGTTTCAGTAATTCAAGGAGGCGTCACTGCGTTCGTACAAATCCATATACGCTACACCACATCTGCCAAGCAGATGCCTGACCAGCAGCATTACCCAACGCGCTTAGTCAGGCCTTGAGGCGTTAATGATAGCTCATTGTATTCAATTTCGTTTGGTGTTCTACATTAGTGAATTAAAGATATTTGATTGTTTAAGATTTCGTTTCTTTCTTATCACAGGTGGTTGTATATCATATATTAACGAATTCTCATATATATTAACGAATTCAGAAGCATGGCTGTATTACCTGACATTTTCACTAATTCATGTGTTTTTTGCAGTAGATTTTTTTTTCTTTTATGTGGGTGATGTTAGTGTGTGTGTCACTCGTGTGTGTGTGTGTGTGTGTGTGTGTGTGTGTTTCCTTTCACAGCCTACCCCCCACCAATCCCTGTTTGCTCTTTCTGTCCCCATGTATCCTATATATCCACATCAAAGTCATGACACTGATTCGTCCCTTGCCTAATAATATAAGAAGTGGGGGGTGGGGGGGACCCTCTGTGTAAAGGTTCATTGCCCAGCCATGACCAGAACTTTCCTTGGCTCGTAAACTGCATGGGCAAACTTTGGCCACAATACTCTCCAGCTGTCGAGGCGTGGGGGGAGGGGGTGGGAGGGGGGAGGGGTGCGAAGGGGGTTGAGATCGGATTACGGCCAAGAAAAGGGAAAGGACTTGTGTATGGTGGATATAGACCAAGCCAGCATTGCACAGGCACAGACCATGAAGAAGGACTATGACAGACGTTCAGACAGTTCTTCGGAACTCTCCAAGCTAACTTTGGACAGTTAGTTGGCATGGGTTGTGAGAGGGGGGGGGGTAGGGGGGGGGGGAGAATGGTCGGAAGTACAGACTGTGATTCCAGTCTTTTCTTGCACACGTCTCAGCCTTAACCCCCTCGGCTAAAACTCTCGGTCCTTGAACAGTCCAGCACGGGTTGGTTAGACACTTGCAAGACCCACCCAGTCATCCATCCCTCGTCTTTCCCGAGGAGGACGCCCCGCCAATCTCACGCTTTGGTTGATTCCCGAAGTTTTGTCCGTGTTGTTTTTAAATCCCCGTTCGACCATGAAGGTTTCGGGGGAAAGACGTTTGAGGCGGATTTCGAGTTGTATTACTTTGCGAAACTTGCTGTGCGGTTTAAAACTTTTTTTTTCTCCGTTTGATGGGGAAAAGTCTTGATCACTCCCTGACTCGCGCGTCCGTCCAACGCTCCGCAAGTTCCACAACTGTGGTTTTCAGTGTTTGCGTTTTGTTGTGGGTTTACTTATGTTCCAGTCTGTGCGGATTTTGTTGGTGTACTTTAAGGTGCTGATACACTGATCGTTTCGGACTGTGCGATTGAGGAGGAGGAGTGTGACAGCTTTGTTGCGAGTCGAATGAATTGATATGTGTGTAGTTTTTTTGTTGTTGGTTTTGTTGTTTTTGTTTTGTTTGTTTGTTTGGTTTGGTTTTGTTCTTGGTTTGTTTTTTGGGTTTTTTTTTGTTGTTGTTGTTGTTGTTGTTGTTGTTGTTGTTGTTGGGGTGTTTTTTTTTACAAAAAAGACTGCAGCTTCTCGTTTCGTGTCAATGAATTAGATGCCTGTTTGTATCAGAATCTGTTTATTGACGCGTTAACTAACGAGTATACCTTATTGTATCCGATTTCGTTTAGGAGGAGGAGGAATTTTGTTTAATGTCCCGTCACACATATCGGTGATTGAAGACATTTTGTTAAAGTATTTATGAATACATCTGAGTATTATCGGTTAGAAGGGGTGGGAGATGTGGATGAATGGAGGGTTGGGAGAAGAGAAACTGGGCAAATGAGGGTAAAAATGTGGGTGAAATTTGGAAGAAAAACAAAACAACAACAAAAAACTCTAAATACAGTTACGTTTAGTGTTCTAGCATTAGTGAATTAATTATGGTTGATCGATTATTACGCGTAAGCGTATATCCCCGCTTTCTTCAGATTGCGTTTATTCTTATTGCAGGTGGTGGTGTATCAAATATTGACGAATCTGGAAGCCTGATTGGATTCAAGATGTTTTGCTGCGTTAGATGTTTTGGTTTCTTTTGTTGTACATGATGTATGTTTGTGTAAATATGTCTGTGTGTGTGTGTAGGTGTGTGTGTGTGTGTGTGTAGGTGTGTGTGTGTGTGTGTTACTCGGCATCAAATTACACGACCCCATGGTGTCTGTTAACAACCCAATCAACACCCAGTTGTTCCAATTTGAACAAAAAAATGTCACCCCGATCGTCTGACGATGCGATTGCGGACAAAGCGAATCAGGCAGGTGTCCTCGCTTCATACACACGTGTTCTGCACTCACTGAGTCCGGTTCAGGCAAATGAAATGATATATATATATATGTTTGTTTGTTGGGGGGAGGTGTGGGGGGGGGGGGGGGGGGGGGCATGGGGGTAGGAGGTTGTTGGCCTTGCGCTAGTTGTTGCAGTTGACATCAGCGTATGTTTCTTTTGTGTGTGTGGTGTGTGTGTGTGTGTGTGTGTGTGTGTGTTTGTTTGTTTCTTTTTCTTTTTTCTTTCTTTCCGTTTTTTTTAAAGATTTATTTTTTGTTCATTCATTTAAAAAAAAAATCATTTTTTCTATTTCCATAAGCCTTGCGAAGGATCTCCAGTCTTGGTCAGCGCGTCAGTCAGGCTTCTCCTGTATCATTGTTACTACTACTACTACTTCTACTACTACAATTATTATTATTATGATTAGTAGTAGTAGTAGTAGTAGTAGTAGTATTGTTGTTATTATAATCATTACTACTACTACTACAATTATTATTATCATTATCATCATTTTACTACTACTACTACTGCTGTTGCTGTTGCTGCTGCTGCTACTTCTTCTTCTTCTTCTGCGTTCACTCGTATGCACACGAGTGGGATTTTACGTGTATGACCGTTTTTACCCCGCCATGTAGGCAGCCATACTCCGTTTTCGGGGGTGTGCATGCTGGGTATGTTCTTGCTTCCATAACCCACCGAACGCTGACATGGATTACAGGATCTTTAACGTGCGTATTTGATCTTCTTCTTGCATATACACACGAAAGGGGTTCAGGCACTAGCAGGTCTGCACATAATGTTGACATGGGAGATCGTAAAAATCTCCACCCTTTTACCCACCAGGCGCCGTCACCGTGATTCGAACCCGGGACCCTCAGATTGACAGTCCAACGCTTTAACCACTTGGCTATTGCGCCCGTCACTGCTGCTACAATTATTAGTATTATTCTTGCTGTTGTTGTTGTTGTTGTTGTGATTATTATATTTGTTTTAATAGCAGATATGATGTGGCGTGTGCATGGATAAGTCCGTTCGTATTTGTGTCTTGTTGCTGTTTTGGGGGGTGTTTGTTGTTGATGTTGTTGTTGTTGTTGTTATTGTTGTTTTGTTGTTGTTGTTGTTGTTGTTTTTGATGTCTCATGGAAACTGAAACTGACACTGGAACAGATGCAAAGTGTCGTCCTCTGCGTCAGACTTGTGCTGTTGTTTTTGCTGTTGGGTTTTTTTTTGGTTTTTTGTTTTTTTTAAGGAGTCGGGTTTCTGCCCGTCACGTAACGACAAGCAGAGATACCTGTTTTGAACACACAGCACGTGTAGGCTCCAGACATCTTCATTAATGTTGTTGTTGTTGTTGTTGTTGATGCTGTTGTTGTCGTCGTCGTTGTTGTTGTTGCTGCTGCTGCTGTCCATGTTTTGTTTGTTTGTTTGTTTGTTTGTTGTAGTTGTTGTTGTCGTTGTCGCTGCTGTTTTGGGGGGGAGTATCTGTGTGCGCGAGGGCGCTCGTTCATGCACATACGAGTGTGTGTGTGTGTGTGTGTGTGTGTGTGTGTGTGCGTGTGTTTGAGCGCTTGTGTATCTGTGCATATATGTTTGTGTATGTGTGTGTTTGTGTGTCTGAGTGTTTTTGTGTGTGTGTGTGTGTGTGTGTGTGCGCGCGCGCACATCCAAAGTGAATGAAGAAGTTGGGTCATGATTCAGTTTGCAAGCGTGGAAGGGGTGGGGTGTGGGGGGGAAGGCGGAGGTGGAGATGGCAGAGGAAGAGCACTCTGTGTGTGTGTGTGTGTGTGTGTGTGTGTGTGTGTGTGTGTATGTGTGTGTGTGTGTGTGTTGGGGGGGTTTTGGGTGTGTGGAAACGATGCAGGATAAACGTGCACGGAAACTTTGAACACTGAATGGGATAAAAAGGTTCGGTGCATGTTCGGCATTTGAATCACTGTCGTCTCTTCTGTCTGTCTGTCTCTTTGTCTGTCTGTCTGTGTCTTGTGTGTGTGTGTGTGTGTGTGTGTGTGTGTGTGTGTTGGGGGGGTTTTGGGTGTGTGGAAACGATGCAGGATAAACGTGCACGGAAACTTTGAACACTGAATGGGATAAAAAAGGTTCGGTGCATGTTCGGCATTTGAATCACTGTCGTCTCTTCTGTCTGTCTGTCTCTTTGTCTGTCTGTCTGTGTCTTGTGTGTGTGTGTGTGTGTCTTCTCTCGTCGTCTCTTTCTCTCACTGTGTTTGTCTGTTTATCTTACTTTCCATTTCTCTGTCTGTCTCTGTCTGTGTGTGTGTGTGTGTGTGTGTGTGTGTGTGTCTCTGTGTCGCTCTCTGTCGCCCTGTCTCTATCTGTCTGTCTGTCTGTCCTGTCTCTCTCTCTCTCTCTCTCTCTCTCTCTCTCTCTCTCTCTCTCTCTCTCTCTCAGCCTTGTCACGTAGTCCCAAACCTAAACGGACCTCCATAGCAGCATCGTCGTCATCATAATCATCGTCATCTTCCTCCCTCTCCATCATCATCATCATCATCATCATCACTCTCTCTCTCTCTCTGTCTCCCACTCCCTCTCTCTCTCTCTCTCCCTCTCTCACCCTCTCTCTCTCTCTGTCTCTCTCTTTTTCTATCTCTGTCTCTCTGTCTGTTT
>NC_134900.1:35452782-35467782 GCF_041734735.1 Babylonia areolata
AAGAATGGGGAGAAACAGGGAAAGAAAGAAGGAAAGAAAGAAGGAAGGAAGGAAAGAAAGGAACACACACACACACCACGGTCCTTTGCTGATGCCCAGCACTCACACCACCAGCCAGTCTTTTCCTCCCACCCCCATCCCCACCCCTATCCCCACTCCCCCCCCCCCCCCCACCCCTTCCCCCCCCCCCAAGCCCCCCCCCCCCCCCACACACACACCCCCTCACCGAGCCATACAGCGTAGCCAAACTAGCCTATGTGGTTTTTAGTAAGACATCTCTCCCTCTCTCTTTCTCTCTCTGTCTCTCTCTCTCTCTACAGTATAATATGTAGATTTTTTTTTTTTTTTTTAATGCTGCAGCTTCCATCCTAAAACTGCACCACCACCCCTCCCTCTTCCACCCCCCCCCCCCTCCCCTATTAATATACCCTCCATCCCCGCTTGGGGTTTACCTCCCAGTCAGATTGTTTGGGCACCTGTAGCTAGCTGTTAAATAAAAAAAAAAAATAAAAAAAAGAATGCAGCTCATCTAAAGCTCCACACACATTACAGACGCAGCCATCAAACCGATCAGTCCTGCTTCTGGCAAAGGGTCGTGGCTGCAGTTTTCAGCACTCTGTGTGTGTGTGTGTGTGTGTGTGTGTGTGTGTGTGTGTGTGTCTGTCTCTCTCTCTCTCTCTCTCTCTCTCTCTCTCTCTCTCTCTCTGTATGTCTGTCTGTCGCTGTATGTCTGTGTCTGTGTGTCTGTGTCTGTTTCTCTGTGTGTGTGTGTGGGTGTAGAAGTTGACGGTGGATGGTGGTGGGTATAATGAGTAGGTAAGGGTGGGGACTTGGAGTTTGGCAGGAAAGAGGGAGGGTTTGGGTTCGTGTGTGTATGTGTGGTGTGTGCTTGTGTGTGTGTGTGTGTGTGTGTGTGTGTGCACGCGCGTGTGTGTGTGTGTAGGTGTGCGCGCGTGCGCGTGTCTGGACGTGCATGTTTGTGTGTGTGTGTGTGTGCGTGTGGTGTATGTATGTGTGTGTGTGTGTGTGTGTGTGTGTAAGAGAGAGAGAGAGAGAGAGAGAATGTGTGCGTGTGTGTATGTGCGTGTGCACGCGTGTTTGAGAGGGTGGGTGGGTGGATGGGTGGGGGAATAGTGAAGGAACTGTGATGGGAGGGAGAGACGAGGAGGAGGAAGAAGAGAGGCCGGGGGTGGCGGGTGGGGGGGGGGAGGGGAGGGTGAGGAGTGTTTTATTTGGCAAGGCGGATGTTATTGGGGAGGGAGATGGATCAGAGGAGAGAGAGAGAGAGAGAGAGAGGAGGGGAGGGGGGGGGAATAGTGGAGGGGGGGGGGGGATAGGTGGGAGGGTATTTGGGAGAGCACGTAACGGTATTTCTGCACCCTGCCTGTATCGGCCCGTCCTGGTGCCACCGACTTTTTTTTAGTCAGTTCGTTTCTCTGTGTGTGTGTGTGTGTGTGTGTGTGTGTGTGTGTGTGTGTGTGTGTGCATCTATCTATCCATCTGTCTGTTTGTCTGTCTGTATCTATCTGTCTGTCTATATATGTGTCTGTCAAACTCTGTCTCTGTCTCTGTCTCTCTCTCTCTCTCTTCATTTTGGTGACATCATTTGAAATTTAGTCATGTAATGTCATGCTTTTTGTAACTGAGTATTTATTTTTCCCTTTTCATGAGGGCAGGACGAAAAGCCATTTGTTCTTGTTCCTTTTTTTTTTTTTTATCCCTCAATAAAATATAAAAAAAAGTCTGTCTCTCTATCTCTCTCTGTCTCTCTGTCTGTCTCTGTCTCTCTTTCTCTCTCGCTCTCTCTCTCTCACCCTCTCTCTCTTTCTCTCTCTCTGTGTCTCTCTCTCTGTCCCAATAGATTTGAGTTGGGGGGGAAGAAAGAAAGAAAAAAAGCATTGCTAAATTATGCTTACCTCATTAGGCTGGCCTATAGCTAAATAAAATTTCGCTCCCACCCCGTCCCCCTGCTCTCTCTCTCTCTCTCTCTCTCTCTCTCTCTCTCTCTCTCTCGCTCTCTCTCTCTTTCTCTCTCTCTCTCTCTCTCTCTCTCTCTCTCTGATACTCTCGCTTTGTATTTTTGGCCCTTGCTTGCCTCCTGGCAGAAGATACAGTTTTGTGGCATATTATTGATGATAGAATTATTCATTCATGTAGTTTTTTAAGATTTATTTAAGTTTTCATGTCAGTTTTCAGTGATACATAACACAATGACATGCTTCAGTGAACATTAACATTGTGTGTGTGTGTGTGTGTGTGTGTGTGTGTGCTTTTTTTTTTCTTTTCCTTTTTACCCTGGGGAAACAAATAAAAACATACACACACACGAAAGCACACACACACACACACACACACACACACACACACACACACACACACACAAACAAACAAAATACAAAAACAAAAACAAACAAACAACCGACAACCCTGAAAACAACAACAAAAAACCCTATTAGACAAAATGTTAGATCTAGGTTTATCCACGGACTATGTAAATAGATCTAAGCTATTTATTTATTTATTTATCTGTTTATTCGTTCACTTATTTCTTTCTTTCTTTCTTTCTTCCTTTCTGTCTTTCTTCATTTATTTCTAAGCCAGTGTGATTAACCCTTGTTTTGCTGGTTCAGTCTCAGCTTGAGGCATTGAGAGAGAGAGAGAAAAAAAAAAAAAGCTGCGAAGAAAGAAGAATGCGAGAACACAGCAGGAGATCTCTCAAAAAGTCTGTCTATATTCCTCGAGGGGCGGGCGATTCGTTGCTGCATTTTTTTATTTTTTTTCTTTCTCTCTTCGCGCCCCCTCCGCCCCTCCCCCCGGCCCCCCCTCCCTCTCCCTGCAAGTCCTCTCTCACCGTGCTATACAACCCAGGACACACGTATTTCGTCTTTGTTTGGGGAGAGGTGTGTAGGTGGGTAGGGGGGGTGGGGGGGGGGGGGGCGAGATGGGTGGGGGGGGAGGGGCCACACTGTACTTTTTCCGCGTTGGACTGCCAGCCAGCCGCCTCTGATCATTTCCCAGGAGGTTGAAAGAATCTGTGGATTTGTCGTTTGTTTGTGGGGGTTTGGTTTTGGCGAGTGTGTGTGTGGGGGGGGGGGGGGGGGGGGGGAAGGTGTGTGGGGGGGGGGGGGGGGGGGGGGGGGGATCCCGTCACGAAGTTTTGTCTTGATTAACCTGCCTTTGTCTCTGTGTCTGTTCTCTCTCTCTCTCTCTCTCTCTCTCTCTCTCTGTGGATCACCTGCCTCGAAACCAAAACTAAGTAAATAAAAAAAAAATTAAATTAAAAAATTAAGATAAAGTTACAAAACAACAACAACAACAACAACAACAGAAAGACACTGTGAATGAAGTCTCGTTCCTCCTTCACCGCACTCCCCCTCCACCTCCCTCCCCCCCTCTCCCGCCCCCCACCCACACCCACACACACACCCCGACGGTCCTCCCTCCCCTCACTAACACCCCCCCCCCCCACACACACCCCCCTTGCCCTTTTCCCTTGGTGGAGCCACCTGCCAGGAAACAATTGAGGAAAGGGTGGAAGCTGGGGGATGGGGGGTGGGGGTTGGGGTGTGTGAGTTAGTGGAGGGGTGGTGGGGGGTGGAAGGGTTTTTGGCGCCTTCATTAAGGGCTCCCCAAGGTGGAACCCCGCCACCTGATTACATTCCAGGCTTGCTTTTGAATTAACTCGGGTCTCTTCTTCTGTCGCCAACGCTACCACCACCACCACCACCACCACCACCACCGTCACCGTCACCATCATCACCATCATCACCACCATCATCACCACCATCACCATCATCACAACCAGCACCATCAGCACCCCTACCGCCTTGCCAGCCCTTGGTGGGGGAGGTAGGGTAATATGGGTGGATGGGTTGCTGTCTCTGTATCTCTGTCTCTGTCTGTCTCTCTCTCTCTACCTTTGTCTCTGTCTGCTCTCTGTCTCTGTCTGTCTGTCTCTTTCTCTCTCTCTTTCTCTCTCTTTTTTTCTCTGTCTCTTTCTCTTCCTCTCTTTCTGTTTGCTCTTCCGTTCTCACTCTCTCTCACTCTGTCTCTCTCTGTCTCTGTCTCTCTCTCTCTCCCTCCCTCTTCCTCCCCCTCTCTCTCCCTCTCTCTTTCTCTCGCTCTCACTCTCTCGCCCTCTCAGTCTCTCTCTCTCTCGCTCTCTCTCTCTCTCTCTCTCTCTCTCTCGATCTCTTTCTCACTCTCTCCCTCACTCACTTTCTCCCTCACTCTCTCCCTCTCTCTCTCACTCTCTCTTTCTGTCACTCTCGCTCTCACTCTCTCGCCCTCTCAGTCTCTCTCTCTCTCTCGCTCTTTCTCTCGCCCTCTCTCTCTCGCTCTCTCTCTCTCTCTCCCTCTCCCTCTCACTCTCTCTCCCTCTCACTCTCTCCCTCACACTCTCTCTCTCCCTCTCCCTCTCTCTCCCTCTCACCCTCTCTCTCTCGCTCTCTCTCTCTCTCTTCACCTCCCATACATCCCTCCTCCAGTCCCTTCCCATCACGGAACAACTTTCTGGCGTCTGTCTCTATCCTCCTCCCTTCTTCCTCTTTTTCCACCTTCAACCTCCCTCCCTCCCTCTTCTCTCTTTCTCCCGCACCCCGCCCCCTCTTTCCCCTCCCCGTGCCATATTTTGACTTTCTTCCTGTTCCATTCCGAGGGTCACTGTGTGCAGATGTATATATATACATATGTGTGTGTGTGTGTGTGTGTGTGTGTGTGTGTGTGTGCTGTTTCAAGCAGCGTCAGACGTTCGGTGGACATTTTGTTCATATTGAACAGATGACATCAGAAGTCTTTTTTTTTTTTTTTTTTTCAGTGGTTCATTAATTTTATTTCTTAATTCAGTTTTCGCTGGCTTTTAAAAACCATGCTTTAAAAATTCTTTTATGTCGTCTTCTTCCTTTTTTTTTTTTTTTTTTTTTTTACAATTGAATTAATTTTTGTTTCTCTGGGAAAAAAAAACACACACATGCACTTTATTATTCATTTATTCATTCGTATTCCAATGGCTTTTGCAGCAAGCAAAAACCCCCACGCATTTCATGATTTGCGTATTTATCCGTTTTCACTGGCAGCACAAAAACCCCATACATTTGATTTCTCCAACTGTTAGTGTGTGTGAGCGCCCAATGGCAGCTGTCAGTCGGGGGCTCTATCTACCCCAGGTAGGTGGGGGGGGGGGGGGCAGAGGGGGAGGGAGAGGCAGCCTGTTTTGCAAATGACTCTCGTTGTTTGTAATGTCGCTTCCAGCTTGGTCCCCCCCGACCGAGAACAGGCGTTAATTAAATAAGTATCCATATCATTCCTTCTTTCGTTCATTCTTCAAGATTCCCGAAAAGGTCCTTAACTTTTTGAACCCATTATTTTTTTTTTTTTTTTTTTTTTTTTTAAATAAAAAGCTGGTCTGCTCGGAAGTCGGGGAACGTTCCCTCGGTAGTTATAGGTCTGACAGGAAGGAAGGAAGGAAGGAAGGTTCCCTCCCGCTATTTCTCTCTCTAATTGTCCGTGCGATGTTTAAGTCTGTTGCGAAATCTTGCGTTTCTTTTTGTGTGTGTGTGGAGGGGGGGGGGGGGGGGGGGGGCTGCATTGCACGCTGTGCGTTTCTGGCCCTCCCTGTTTTTTGTGTGTGTTTATTTTTGTTGGTTTTTTTTGGGTTTTTTTCCCCACTTGTTGAAGAGTTTGGTTGTGTGTTTGTTTGTTTGTTTTGGGGGGTTATTATTATTTTTTTGTTTTTGTTTTTTGTTTGTTTGCTTTTCTTGTCCCTGTCTTTTTGTCTTTTTTCTGTCTGTTTTTTGGTGGGGGGGGGGGGGGGGGGGTTTGGGGGTTTTTTTTTGGTTTTTTTTTGCTTTTTTGTCCCTGTCTTTTTGTCTTTTTTTTCTGTCCGTTTGCCAAGTTCTCCTCTTCGTTGTTGTATGGGATCGCTCACACCACAATCTTTTTTTTTTTTTTTTTTTTTTTTTCTTTAAAAAAAAAAAAAAAAATCTGATTGAGGGGGTGGAATTGGGACCCTTTGGGAGTGGTGGGAAAATACGTATAAATTTGTGATGTCTATATATATATATATATATAGAGAGAGAGAGAGAGAGAGAGAGAGAGAGAGAGAGAGTGAGAGACATACATGGAGAGAGAGAGCAACCCGACCAACCAGACAAGAGACAAAAAATTCAATGCAGAAATAGATACTGGTATACACAAAGAGAAAAAAAAAAAAAAAAAAAACAAAACAAAACGAAAAACAGCAAAACACACACACACACACACACACACACACACACACACACACACACACACACACACCACCCCCACTCAGGAGGGGAAGAAAAAAAACAACCCACCTCAACCCTCATCCTTCATCCAAGTCACAAAGAATCAATCTATCTCCGCTACATTTCCCCCTCTTTGAAAGACTCTCAGCCGAATCACAGAAGAAGTAAGAAGAAGAAGAAAACGAAGTAGACCATGATACCAGTCATCTCCCCCCCTCCCCCCCCCCCCCCCCCCCCCCCGCACCCTCATCCATCCTCCCTCAGCTGACAAAAGAGAGAAAAGAAAAAAAAAGAACACCCTGTCTGATCTCTCGGGCCATCGGATCAGTTCATCTGAAGGCAGAAAACACCCCCATCTTTTTAGACAGCTCACCCCCTCTACACTGCTACACTACACTACACTACACTACCAGCAGTAGTAGCGATCAGCTGAGATGGAGCCTTTCATCGTCGTCGTTGTCGTCGTCGTCGTCTCCCCCCGTCCCCCACCCCTGCACCCTGACCCACCACCGTCACCCACCAACCTCTGCTTCCTGAGAAGGTGAGGGATGGTATGTGTGTGTGTGTGTGGGGGGGGGGGGGGTGAGGGGTGTGGGGGGGGAGGAAAAATGAGGGAAGAAGGGGGGAGGACTAAAAAGAGGAATAGAAGGCCGAGAAGAATTCTTTTCATCAGAGGGGTGCCGGTGGTGGGGTGGGGTTTGGGGGGTGGGGGAGGAGAGAGAGAGAGAGAGGGGGTGGTGGGGTTAAGAAGTTGTTCCGTCTACTTATATATATAGACTGGTCCGTGTGTGTGCAGTAAGTGGTACGACTCTTTTTTTATTTTGTGGACGTGTCGGCTTTTCTGTCATTCCCGTCCTTTCAACGCATGTTGTTTTGTTTTGTTGTTGTTTTTTTTGTTGTTTTGTTTTTCATGTCCAGAGTCGGGTGGTAGCGAGTTGTCGGGTGGGAGGGGTGGTTGAAGATGGACAGAAGGGTGCGGGTGTGGAACAGTGGTCAGCTAGCTTTTTAAAAAAAAAAGGCTTTTCTGTCAGACATTATTCTGTCCTCATAACGTACAGATACCTAGTGATCTAAAAAAGAAAAAGAAAAAAAAAGAAAAAAAAGTAAAATCATACATAAGAGATGCAACAGTATCGGTATCAGTAGCTCAAGGAGGCGTCACTGCGTTCGGTCAAATCCATATATATATACGCTACACCACATCTGCCAAGCAGAGATGCCTGACCAGCAGCCGTGACCCAACGAGATCCAACAACAAAACACACAAAATCATCAGATGAGTGAACTGCCCTCAGTTGATCTAGGTGAGTGAGTCCTCCTGGCGTCCAGTGCGGGAGTTGGGGGCGGGGGGGGGGGGGGGGGTAGTTGATGTGTTCACTGACGGGCGCAATAGCCGAGTGGTTAAAGCGTTGGACTGTCAATCTGAGGGTCCCGGGTTCGAATCACGGTGACGGCGCCTGGTGGATAAAGGGTGGAGATTTTTTACGATCTCCCAGGTCAACGTATGTGCAGATCTGCTAGTGCCTGAACCCCCTTCGTGTGTATATGCAAGCAGAAGATCAAATACGCACGTTAAAGATCCTGTAATCCATGTCAGCGTTCGGTGGGTTATGGAAACAAGAACATTCCCAGCATGCACACCCCCGAAAACGGAGTATGGCTGCCTACATGGCGGGGGTAAAAACGGTCATACACGTAAAAGCCCACTTGTGTGCATACGAGTAAACGCAGAAGAAGAAGAAGAAGATGTGTTCACTGGTGAGCTTCTTTTTATTTATTGATCAGTTTTGTTTTATTTTATTTTACAATTGGCCGCACCAGTGGGCGACGATTTTTTTTGGGGGGGTTGCCTTTTACATAAGTTATGATGAGTCTGCCACTGTGCTTGGTAACTAGTTTTATTCGGGTTTTCTTGGGGTTGGTTTTGTGTGTGTGTGTGTGTGTGTGTGTGTGTGGTATCGGAAGAAGCCTATCTGACTAGAGAGACAGACAGACACACGGACAGACAGATTGACAGACAAACACACACACACACACGCACACGCAGGCACACACACACACACACACACACACACACACACACACACACACACACACACATATATATATATATATATATATATATATATATATATATATATATATATATATATATATGATATGTATATATAGACAGACAGGAAGATAGATAGATAGATAGATAGAGATAATAAGGGAGATAGTGGACTGTTCTCTCTGTGCCTGTCCTCTGTTCCAACCCATCTTTCCTCCACCACCACAACCACCGCCCACCCCCCCCCACCACCCACCACCCACCCACCCTCATCCCTTCACTCTCTCTGTCTGTCTGTCTCTCTCTTTTGTGTCAGTAAACTCGCGCGTACATACACACGCAAAACACACACACACACAACACACACACACACACATACACAACACACACACACACACACACACACAACACACACACACACACACACACACACACACACACACACACACGCAACACACACACACACACGCAACCAATCACTTAGGGAAGCTTATAACCAGTATCCCACTAGCATTCAGCATCTACCAAGACCAATAACAAAAAACCGAAGACCTCAAAACCTCCACACACACACACACACACACACACACACACACAAAGACACACAGACATCGACATTTATTCTTTCTTCCTAACAATCGTCATCAAACCAGTCTGGCCCGGAACACGAAAACTGTGAAGAGAATAGAAATAATCACGAGCCACCAAGCTATTAACAAGCACGACAATCAATTAAAGAGATGAGCCTGTTGCTGAACCACCACTAACCACTACGACGGGCTCTTTGTTACACTTTGTCGCACCAAAAAGCCAGGCTGTAAAAAACACAAGGGCATTCATGATCCGTGAAAGCGTCAAACTTTGACACCTCTGTCTCTGTCGGTCTGCGGGTTCTTGAAACAAAAAGGGAAATAAAAAAGACACAAAAGGGAGCTAGTGTACGAGGAGGCTGAGGTTTTACCATGTTTCGTTCAGTAAAACCACCACAGTCACACACACAGAGAGAGAGAGGGAGAGAGAGAGAGACACACACACACACACACACGCTGTCACTCTCTCTGTCCCTTACACACACACACACTGTCTCTCTCTCTGTGTCACTCTCTCTGTCCCTTACACACACACACACACACACACACACACACACACACACACACACACACACACACACACTGTCACTCTCTGTCCCTTACACACACACACTCTCTCTCTCTCTGTCACTCTCTCTGTCCCTTACACACACACACACACACACACACACACACACACGAAAAAAGAAAAAGAAAAAGCGATATGGTCTGAAAACCGAAAACGCTGAAATGCCAAACGACACAAGAGAGAAATCAGGGCTGTCAAAAGAGCTGGGGGATGAGCAATTGCTATTTATAGCTGAAAAATAAAAAGCCCCAATCTGCCAACAGGGAAGAGGATATATACATACATATACCCCAGTTGGCGGAAAAGTCTGTTGAGCAACTTGCTCCAGAACTATCGATTCGACACTTCGTCTGCCTTGCGTCGTAAATCATCACTAACTGAAGGGAGCACGTGTGTGTGTGTGTACGTACGTGTGTGTCGCTCACATCTGAAACGTCGGTTTACGAGGAAAGCGTCAGTTTGTTGTTGTTTTTTTTTGTAATGTGAGGGTTCAAGATGTATATAGTACACCACTGCGTACTAAACAACGCGGACAGTACATCCGAAAGTTTTCTTTAAGGTATTTCAAGCTTCGGTTTAATTTGTGCGGTCCTTTTTTCTTTTCTTTTTTTTTTTCTTTTTTTTAAGGGGAATGAAAGTTAGAGGTTGAGTCAAGTTTCCAGTTACGTTTAAAACGGCAGGTGGTAAACTTTACGGCTGACAGACAGAAAAACCACCACTGGACGGTTTCATTCTTAACAAACAAACAAACCAACAACAATAACAACAACAACAACAAAAGGAAACCCACTGGTTCAGCAGGATCAACGTGACCCAGACGCTACCATTGAGAATTTAGTAGACAGAAACGTCCAGCCCTAAATTGCTATGGGAGTTCGGTAGTTCCGCTGCCTCGTTATAAGAGCACCCACCCACCCCCTTAAGAAAAGAAGCAGCGATTGAATCTGTCACATAGGCAGACAAAGAAAGATGCATACATTTTCGCGCCAGAGTGGGGGGTGGGGGGGAGGAAGCTTTTTGAAGGAGATGTAATTCTGGAGTGGGTTCTGAAAGGGAATGAGGGATGAATCGGTAGGTTTTTTTTGTTTTTGGTTTTTTTTTTTTTTTTTTTTTTGTGTGTGTGTGTGTGTTTTGTTTTGTTTTATCCACCAAAACGTTAACAGACAATAAAAGTCAGTTAGTGTATTGTTTGCTATAATACTAGCTACGATATGAAACAACTGCAGTTGAGTGTTTGTTGATGTAGAAATAACACTAAAACACTTCAGAGACTCACTGTGTTTCCTCTTCTTCTTCTTCTTCTTCTTCTTATTATTATTATTATTGTTATTATTATTATTATTATCAGTGTGTGTGTGCGTGCGCGCGCGTGTGTGTGTGTATGTTTCAGTCCTTTCTTTTCACATTGTTTAGATTTTTTTTTCATCGAGTTTCATGACCAGGAAGAGTTTCACATATAGATTTTAGAAAAAAAAAAAAAGACTGTCTTCTGCATAGAAGGAATCCTTAGTCCAGAATAGTTTTACCTTGGAAAACAAAAAAGACACACGCCCGCACGTACGCACCCGCGCGCGCGCACACACACACACACAGACACACACACACACACGCACACACACACACACACACAAGAAAAAGGAAAGAAGAAAAAAGAGGAGAAATATACTGGGCGGTTTTGTTGGTTTGTCTTTCTCTTTTTTTTTTTTTTTCTTTTCTTTTTTTTTTTTTTCTTTTTTCTTTTCTTTTTTCTTTTTTTATCATTGAACGACCGTACATTATGGCAGCTATGATTATTTCCCATTTCGAAGACAGGATTTTCCTACACATTCTATCGAGCAGAAAAAAAAAGAAGAAAAAAAACAAACAAAAAAACCACCCCAAGCGTGCAACAACTTAATTCGTTCATTTACTTTATTCATGTGTGTTTATTGCACAACTCTGGCCGCTAACCACCCCCACCCCCACCCCCCCCCCCCACCCCCCCCCGTCCCCACCCCCTACCTCCTGTATACCCTGAAGGGACGAGCGAATGAAAAAAGGAATCGAAGCGGGAGAGGGAGAAGTATGGAGAAGAAAATCTTTTAAAAGAGGACGTGGCGCTCATCTCATCTGCAGCGTTCAATCTGCTGCAGGCATCGCGCGGACTGTTATGAGGAAGAGGAGAATTGCCGTTCTTTCTTCAAGGGGAAGCGAGGCGTGTTGGTGGTGGTCAATACTTTTCTAGTAGTAATGTCCGCCGCCTGTTATTCTTCAGAAAATCTACAATATCTAGCGGGATTAATGTATATATTATATTATATTATACAGAATGGTGAGAGGAGGGAGGGTAGTGCCCTGTCTCATACCATGCTGGATCCTTCGTTGCTCAGTTTTTCAAAGTTTTGTCTCAACTTCCAGTTGGATATATATATATATATATATATATATATATATATATATATATATATATATATATATATATATATATATTATACAGAATGTGAGAGGAGTGAGGGTACTGCCCTGTCTCATACCATCATACCATGCTGGATCCCCTGTTGCAAAGTAGTTGGGTTTTTTTGGGTTTTTTTTTTCAAAGTTTTGTCTCAACTTCTTCGTTTGCGATTGTGGAGTTTATGCGTTCGTAGGTGAGTCAGCTGCTCCCTACTTTTTTTTTCTATTTTTTTTTCTTTCTTTTTTTTTCTTTTTCTGACAGATCTGGTTGCAGCATACAAGGATCAGTTCCGGTCCACATTGAAATTGAAACTGGTCACTGTGAAAGAAAGAAAGAAAAACAAACAAACAAAAAGAAGCCCCTCCATGTAGTTGCAGACTGTTTCTCGGGGTACTTTGTGTGTGTGTGTGTGTTACTGTGTGTTACTGTGTGCGTGCGTGTATTGTTGGGGGTGGAGTGGAGGGAGGGGGAGGAGGGGGGGGGGGTAGCTAAGGAGAGAGTGCGAATTTCTGTCCACGGGCAAGAGTAGAGCAGAGAAAGAGAGAGAGAGAGTGGAGGAGGGAGAGAAGAAAGAAAGAAAGAAAGGAAGAAAGATGAGGTGCAGTGTGTGTGAACGAAGCGACTGCGGGTCAAAGAGGGCCGTTTGTCATAGCGGCGGCGGCCACAACTGTACAGACTCTTGCGACAAGTATAACAGGGGGGGTGGGGTTGGGGGGAGGCCACCACACCGCCTGGATCAGATTGGGCCCGCCAGGGGTCGCCCCCTCCCCGGATGGGACACGCGCACATGAACTCGTTCTCACCGGCCCCGTGCACAGTGAGGTGGACTTCCGCTGGGTCTTTTTTTTTTTCCGGGGGGGTGGGGGGGGGGGGGAGGGTATTTTATTTCATTCATTATTCTTATTCTTCTTTTTCTTCTTTTTTTTCTTTCTTTAAAAAAAAAAAAGTTATTCCTTATTTTGTCTACTTATTTGTTTGTTCGTTTGTGTATCTATTTTTCAGCAGGTCTTGAGCTTTTTTAAAAAAAATTTGTTTTAAAATTTTTTTTAAGGTCTTGTTGATCTTAATGTCATGTATTTCGTGTTGTAGGAATGTGGGAGAGGGGATTATTATGCGTCCTAATATTGTCCTTTTGTGTGTGTGTGTGTGTGTGTGTGTGTGTGTGTGTGTTATTATCTGTTATTACTTTTGTTTGTTTGTTTGTTCCTGATGATAGATGTGGGATGTATCGTCCAAAAAGTGTCGATTCCTTCGGTGAGGAAGGGGATAGGGTGAGAGTTGGAGGGGTGTTGGGTGGGGGGGGGGGAGGTATGTTGTGATGAAGGGATGAGGGGTGGGGGTCATGTCCAGAGTTGTTTCCCTTCCTTTTTTTTCACCCCCTTATTTTCGTTTTATTTTGTCTTTTGTTTTTCTTCCTTCCTTTCTTTCTTTCTGTTTTTTTTTCTTTTTTTTAAATTCTTTGTTTCTCTCTTTCGACGGGTGCAATAGCCGAGTGGTTAAACCGTTGGCCTTTCAATCTGAGGGTCCCGGGTTTGAATCACGGTGACGGCGCCTGGTGGGAAAAGGGTGGAGATTTTTACGATCTCCCAGGTCAACATATGTGCAGACCTGCAAGTGCCTGAACCCCCTTCGTGTGTATATGCAAGCAGAATATCAAATACGCACGTTAAAGATCCTGTAATCCATGTCAGCGTTCGGTGGGTTATGGAAACAAGAACATTCCCAGCATGCACACCCCCCCGAAAGCGGAGTATGGCTGCCTATATGGCGGGGTAAAAACGGGAGTTGAGCCCACGAACGCAGAAGAAGAAGAAGAGTTTCTCTCTTTCCTTATGTATGTTCTTCTTTATTTCAGTTTTTCTTTCTTTCTTTCATCTGTTTTCTTTATTTCTCTTACTTTATCTCCGTTTTTTCTATCTTCCTTTGTTTCCCTTTTTCTTGCGTTGTTGTTTTTTTTCTTTCTTATTCTGTTTTTGCCCCCACCCCACCCCATCCAACACCCCACCTTTAAAAAAAAAAAATGTTCTGTTCATTCGTTCTTTTCTTCTTACAAAGTTGGTGTACCAAATATAATCATTATTCTGTCGTCAGTCTCGTGCTTCCTTGTCGCTGACTGTATCCAAACAGTTTGCAGTACCAGCACGCCGCGGCTTACTTTCATTGTCACACAAGCTTTGGACATAATTAGTATTATTATTATTATTAACTCACTCAGTACGGCCAGTCCTCTCTTCTCCTCTACACAGACCCCTCGGATGTCCAGTGGGTGGGTGTCTGAATGACCCAACCTTTAGCTTCCGTCGTCAGAATTGTGGCATTCTCTGTCGACATTCACGTCTTTTCAGTATAAGAGCCTTCCGCTTGCAGTATTTTGATGATGGTAATTGGGGTGAAACGCTGTTAACGTCGTCCCTTTCGCCGTTCGTATCGAGAGAGTTAATATTATTATTATTATTATTGTCAGTGATTTCCCCCCTTGCTCGACACATTTATAAACAACATAAGCAGGGCGAGAAATAAGAAAGGGAGGGAGGTGTGTGTGTTTGTGATGGTGGTGGGGGGGTGGAAGGGGGTTAAAAAAAAACCCACCTAGATATTCCTGATTGCCATTTAACTACTGTGCTTTCTAAAAGGGCCAAAAGCCACACAAACATTCGCAGAGCGTTTAAAGAAAAAGAAAAGAAAAGAAAAGCCGCTCAAAAACTGATGCCTTCGTTAGATTTCTTGCTGGGTGTTTAATAATAACCTTGTTGGCAGTTCCCCCCCCCCCCCCCCCCCCCAAAAAAAACACAAACAAAAAATCCCCAAAACCCCACAAAAACAAAAAAACAAAACAAACAAACAAGCAAAAAACACATGATGTTGGATGGCATTCCGAGACTGTTATCTTTTAACTCTTTCCATACGAACGGCGAAAGAGACGACGTTTAACAGCGTTTCACACCAATTACCATCATCAAAATACTGCAAGCAGAAGGCTCTTATACTGAAGACCTGAATGTTGACAAAGAATACCACAATTCTGACGACGGAAGCTAAAGGTTGGGTCATTCAGACACCCACTGGACATCCGAGGGGTCTGTGTAGAG
>NC_134900.1:35475282-35477782 GCF_041734735.1 Babylonia areolata
GCTGGAGGTTGTGGTGGGAGTGGGTGAGAGGAGAAGAAAGGAGGGTGGGGAAAGGGTTAGTGTGGTGCGGTGGTTGTGTAGCGGATGGAACTTTCTCTCTCTCTCTCTCTCTTATATAATAATGATAATGATAATAAGTATTTATATAACGCTGAATCTTGTGTAGAGAGAGAGAGAGACAAATAGATCAAAGCGCTCGCTCCCACACCAGTCATTCACACGCATGCATAATTCGAAACTTGAGAAACTGAAAGAAAAAAAAAAAAAATATATATATATATATATATGTGTGTGTGTGTTTGTGTATGTATCCCATATTTATTTCACTATCAAGTTGGAGCAGAGGAGTTGGATTTTAAAAAAAAATATGTTTAGGGGATGGGGGTGAGAATGGGTGGGGGTGGAGGTGGATGTGTGTGTGATGGGTGGCGTGGGGGGTGGGGGGGGAGAGAGAGAGAGAACGAACGAAGTGATGAATGGAGACTCTTCTCCACGGGCCTTTGCGTAAAGGGACGCGACCCCTTCCTGCCGCCAACCAACCTCCCCCCCTCCCCCCTTTCCCCACCCCTTCCTTCCCCCTTCTCCTGACATAGACACACACACGCGCGCGCGCGCGCACACACACACACACACACACTCACACACACACATCTACACACATAAACACACACACACACACACACACACACACACACACACACACACACACACACACACACACACACACCCTGTGCCCGTTCTGCCTCCCTGGCTCGCCATTTGGTTGGCGCCACTCTGGGTGACGGGGTCCTTGTTTCATTGGCTGGCATGGTGGGAAGAGAGAGAGGGGGGGGGGGAGAAGGAGAGGGAGGGGAACAGAGAGAGAGGGGGGGAACGGAGACAGAGATTGAGAGAGAGGGGGGGGCTTGGGGGGGGGCAGAGAGAGAGACAGAGACACAGAGAGAGAGGGGAGAGAGATAGGGACAGAGAGAGAGACGAAGAGAGAGAGACACACACACACACACACACAGAGGGACAGAGAGAGACGGAGAGAGGGAGAAGGAGACACACACACACACACACACACACAGATAGGGACGGAGAGATATATAGAGGCAGGGGGGGAAGAGGATGCAGAGAATGAGAGACACAGAGAAACATAGAGAGAGAGGGGGGACAGAGAAAGAGAGAGAGAGAGAGTGACAGAGAGAGAGAGAGACAGAGACGGAGAGACAGAGAGAGAGAGAGGGACAGATATATATATATATATATATATAGATATATATATATATATTTACAGAGATAGAGAGAAACGGAGAGATGGGCATAGACAGACAGAGAAGGAGAGAGACAGAGCGAGAGAGGGCGGGGGGGGTGGGGGGGGGGACAGAGAGACACACAGAGAGACGGAGAGAGGGACGGACAGAGAGAGAGAGAGAGGGACGGAGAGACACAGAGAGAGACGGAGAGGGAGAAAGATGGACTTAGACACAGGGAGAGACGGAGAGAGAGAGAAAGAGAGAGAGAGAGGGACAGAGAGTGAGAGAAACAGAGGGAGGGAGAGAGAGAGAGAGAGAGAGAGAGAGGGGGGGGGGGTGACAGAGAGAGCATCAGGACATAGAGCAGTCATCAGTCTTGCACGGCCCAGCGGAACGTGGATTTGATCACAAGGGGGAGGGGAGGGAGGTAGAGAGAGAGAGCTTTGCGGATTGTGTCTTGAGTTGATTTGTGTCCACTTCAGGGGACTGCGGGGCAGATGGCTTCTGCTGTTTTGTTTTTTTTTTTTGTTAGTTTTCTTTATGTTCTTGTTCTTTTTTATGTTCTGTTGTTGTTGTTGTTTTGTTTTTGCTTTTCTCTGTCTTTACGTCTTTATGAATCTTCCTCTCCATCGTTCACCCTCTTGTCTCTGTCATTGTCTGTAGACCTCTCTGTCTGTCTCTCTGTCTCTGTCTCTCTCTCTCTCTGTCAGCCTGCCACACCACATCTCTCTGTCTCTGTCTCTCCCTGTCTCTCTCTGCCTGCCTGCCACACCACATAATCTCAGTCTCTGCCTCTGTCATTTTTCTCCCCATGTCTCTCCCTGTCTCTGTCTGTCTCTGTCTCTCTCTCTCTCTGTCTCTGTCTGCCTGCCACACCACATCTCTGTCTGTCTTTGTGACTCTCTCTCTCTCTCTCTGTCTCTCTCTTACTCTTCATCGTCTGCTGTCTGATGGATACAGATAAAGATACATAGATATTTGTATGTATAAGGCGTTATACATTGTTTTCACATCGTGCCGTTGTCAGGGGCTATGGCAAAAAACAACAACAACACAACAACAACGAACAAACAAACAAGTGTGTGTGTTGTGTGTGTGTGTGTGTGTGTGTGTGTGTGTGTGTGTGTGTGTGTGTGTGTACGTTATTTACAGAGGGGAAGGGGGGCAGAAAAAACAGGTTGACCTTTGACAGACATGAAAACATCAGGATATGATTACTTTCGTTGTGTTGAATGCATAAACTTTTGCATTTGAAAGGGGCT
>NC_134900.1:35485282-35495282 GCF_041734735.1 Babylonia areolata
TCACACAAGAAACACACTCACACACACCACAACACACACCACCACCTCAACATCACATCCACAATCGCACTCAATCATGGTCCTTGCAGAAGAGGTATCGCGCGAAAGGGACGCATTATTAGCCGAGAAGAGATTTCGACAAGCTTGTCTGTAAGTAAGTAAACTAAAACCACAGGGGGGGTGTCTACGGTGGAGCAGGTCCAATTCTTCGCCTAGTCCCATTTTGCCTACAACTTTTCAATCGCGCCGCTCCACTCATTGTCGTCTTAGCGGGTTTTTTTTTGTTTTTGTTTTTGTTTTTGTTTTTGTTTTTTTGTTTAACTCTTCGTCCGGTTTCGTCAAAACCTTCCAGATTTTTTGTTCGTTGTCTTTTTTTCATCATGGTGTAATCTTTCCTTCGGGTTTCACTGGCTTTTTTGTTTGTTTGTTGTTGTTGTTGTTGTTGTTGTTACGTGGGAGTGAGGGAGAGTTCACGGCGGTGCTTGTGGCTACTGTCTTTGCCTCTCTCTCTCTCTCTGTCTTTGTCTCAGTCTGTCTGTCTGTCTCTGTCTTGGCTTCTGTCTGTCTGTCTCTCTCGCTCTGTGTCCGTCTATCTCTCTCACTTGTTAACCCTCCCCCAAACTCCCAATATATGCATATGAACCCATGGCCGAAATGCATTAAACATTCTCTCTCTCTTTCTTTCCCACTCTCTCTCTCTCTTTTTCTCTCTCTCCCTCTCTCTCTCTCCCTCTCTCCCCCTCTCTCTTTCTTTCTCTCTCCCCCCCTCTCTCTCCCTCTTTCTCCCTCCCTCTCCCTCTGTGTCTGTCTCTCTCTCCCTCTCTCTCTCCCCCTGTCTCTCTCTTTCCCTCTCTTTCTGTCTCTTTTTCTGTCTCCCTCTCTCTTTCTCTCTTTCTGTCTCCCCTCTCTCTCCCTCTCTCCCCCTCTCTTTCTCTCTCCCTCTCTCTCTGTGTCTCTGTCTCCGTCTCTGTCTCCCCCCCCTCTCTCTCTCTCTCTCATCTCCTTGCCCAACACACAGCACAGACCAGCAGACCAAGCAGCCAGTGCCTGATCCTCATTTCATTCAGTAAAGTACGCAGGCAGAAGATGAAACACGTACGCCAAGAAGCTCCGCGATCTTTTGCGGTAATCAAATGTCTGGGAGAAGATATTCCCTTATTGCCCCCTCCTCCACATACTTTTCACCGCCGCCACCCTCCCACCCCCCCTCTTCCTGCCCGCCCTCCCCCCCACGCCTACCCCCCCCCCCCCCCCCCCCCCTCTACTATGAAAGGTTTCTTTGCCGTAGAATATTGAATCAATATTCTACCTACGTGTTCGAGAGCTTTTATTTTAATTTAATTTTATTATTATTATTATTTTTAATGTATGTGGGTTTGGTTGTTTTTTTTGTTTGTTTTTTAAGGATTCTCGACATTTCTAGTTAACATGCTGACCCCCCCCCCCCCCCTCCCCCTTCCTTTTTTTTTTTTTTTACACGGGGGGGGGGGGGGGGGGGGAGCTAGCATAGGAGAGGTGTTGGACTGGGGTGGTCGTGGTGGTAGGATATCTTTTTGCGTTCGTGGGCTGCAACTCGTATTTTTACGAGAGAGCTTTTGCGGTTAAGACCTTTAAAAAAAAAATTTTTTTTAACCACTGCCATTTAGGCAGCCATACTCCGTTTTCGGGGGGTGCGCATGCTGGGTGTGTTCTTTTTTTTTCCATTATAACCCACGCCGCCGAACGCTGACATGGGTTACAGGGTCTTTTAACGTGCGTGTTTGATCTTCCAGCATATCTATCTATCTTCCAGCATACCTGTTATACACACGAAGGGGTGTCAGGTATTAGCCGGTCTGCACGTTTGTTGAGATGGAAGAGGGGGGGGGGGGGGCGGGGGGGTAGGGGGGAATCTCAACCTTTAACCCATGAAGTGCGCCCAAAACCAGGGAATTAAACACGGGAAGCTCGGGCCAGACAATCTCAGCGTTTTAACTAACCACTCGGCCACCCGCACCCGTCGGGGATTAGGATATAAGGAAGTCTTCTTTTTTTTTTATGCCTGCGTTCGGAAAGGCGAAAATCACCCAGCGCGCTCAGGTTTGTGATCAGGAACTATGGCTGCTGCGATGGACGTTTGATGGCGTTGTTTACGATGAATCGTGGATACAGGATGCAAGTGTGTAGAAAGGGAGAAAAAAAAAGAAAGGGGGGGGGGGGGAGAGGAGGAGAAGGAGAAGAGGAATAATAAGAAGAAAAAGGAAGGAGGAAGAAGGAAGGAGAGTGACCTTCACACCCACACGCGCGCGCACACACACACACACACACACACACACACACACACACACACGAAACGACATCATCTGGGATGGGTGAAGAGACCAATGAAACGACACAGGAAAGAAGTTGAAGAAGAAGAAGAGTGGGGTGCGGGGGGATGGAGGGGGTGGGGGGGGGGGGCGGGGGCAGGGAAGAAGAAGGAGGTGGAGGAGGAAAAGAAGAAGACGACGAAGAGTGAAGAAGGAAAAGGCGAAGTATGAAGAAACAGAAGAAGAAGAAGAAGAAAAGGGAGGTGGATAAGTACAGAGAAAAAAAAAGAGAGAGAGAGAGAGAGAGAGAGAGAGAAAAGACGAGGAAGAAGAGGAAGAAATAGGAGTTGGAGGAGGAATAGACGGAAGACCCCCACCCCCTGTCCCATCCTCCCCCCTCACCCCCCCACCCCCCGAGCCCCCCCCAGAACCACCCCCAATCCCCCTCTCCCCCAGCACACTCACCACCACACACGTAAAAGCCTGGGGTGGAAACGAGCAACACGTGCCAGCGTCTTGGCTGATGATGATTGTTACCAAACTGACGGGGAGGAGTCCGTCCAGCCACGGTTGGTTTGCCGGCATTCACTGGGGAACAGCTGGTGAGGCTGACTTGAGACCATACCGTTCCATGCCATGCCTTGCCTTGCCTTGCCTTTCTTTGCCTTGCCTTGCTTTGCCTTGCCTTGCCATGCTTTGCATTGCCTTGCCTTGCCTTTCTTCCTTCCTTCCTTCCTTCCTTCTCATCAGAGTGTTGTTACCACATGCACACAGCGTGGCATCTCTCTTCATTAAAAGTACTGTCACAGGCGCGCGCACACCGTTCCCGCTCGTTCCCCCGTATCACAAATGCACGTGCGCACTCGCAGACAGACACACACACACACACACACACACACACACACACACACACACACACAGAGTCTTTCTCTTGAAAACTGTCCCTTCTGTGATGACCAATTCCGTCTGAAGTGTCCCTTTTAAGTTCAACAACACCACTAAATGATTATGTTAACATTATATCAGAAGAAAACACTGATACAGTAATAGCACTTGTGCATTACCCCTTATTTTGTTACAGAAAATAAAGATCGACGTGAGTGATATAAGAGAAGTTGCCGTGCTTTTACTTAACAATGCTTTCCCCCGGTTCCAGCTGGAGAGGAATTAATAAATGTAAAAAGTTTTCAAGTTTTATGTTGAATTCAAAAATGCGTGGTTCAGCCAACGCTTTTTTTTTTTTTTTTTTTTTTTTTTTTTTTTCAATTTTGTTGAATCTTGTATTTTTTCATACGGCCGTAATTGCTATGCTACACGTCTCCCCCCCCCCCCCCCTCTCTCTCTCTCTCTCTCTGCGCCCCCACCCCCCACCCCCTCCGTCCCCACTCCCCCCCACCCATATGGACGGGGGCAAATGGTTGCCTTTGCAATAAATGTCACGATTACTTGATTTCTTTCTCTCTCTCTCCCATCCTCTCTTTAAAAGTTAAACGATACTGTAATCAACGCAATCAACTCCCCCCCCCCCCCCCCCCACCCCCACCCCTCCCCTTCCCTCCTTTTATACATTTTTTTTTAATAATAATCTCATCTCTTTTCGTGAAAGACAGCATTATGTCATTTCCTAACTGCCTCTGTTTGTCACAAACTTGCTTACTTGCTTCTCTTTTACAAAAGCAGAAAACTTTCCTGTCCGCCTCCGGTTCCAGAAATGATGAATATTGGTCGAAGCACGCCATCCGGCCTCCCTTTTCTTTGTGATAATTATTTTTTTTAATTAGAAAAATATACTCCTCCTCTTCATAACATCCACTTACCTTTAGGACGCTGCTTTTTTTTTTTTTTTTTTCTAATTTCTGAAAGCAAAGTTCGAGACATTTTTTTTCTTCATGATTGTTCATCCCGGACTCACGTTTCTGTGCAGTGTTTTGTGGGTTTCAGTGTTTTTGTTTTCCCCCCCCTCGTAACATCTTCTCTTTCTTTTGGGTTCTTCCTCACTCTCCTGTTTGCGTTTCGTGGGCTCCGGAAAATTCAGTTTCCTTTCGCTCTCTCTCTCTCTGTCTGTGTATATCTGTCTGTCTGTCTGTCTCAGTCTCTGTCTCTCTGTCTCTGTCTCTGTCTCTGTCTCTCTCTCTCTCTCTCTCTCTCTCTCTCTGTCTTTCCAATCTCACGCTTCTTATCTATTTCTGTGTCTGTTCGTCCGTCCGTCTCTCTCTCTTTCTCTCTCTCTTTCCCTCTCCCTCCCTCTCTCCTGTCTCTCTCACGCGCGCGCGCACACACACGCACACACACACACACACACACACACACACACACACACACACGCACACACACACACACACACACACACACACGCACACACACACTCACTAACTCACTCACTCGCGCGCGCGCACACACACACGCACAAAAGCACAAAAAACAACAACCACACACACACACACACACACACACACACACAGCAACTTTCATTCGCCGGAACATCAAGAAAGCATTGAATGACACCACATTTTTTCCTACTCTGTGTGTGTGTGCGTGTGTGTGTGTGTGTGTGTGTGTGTGTGTGGTCATGTCCCTGAACACTTATTGGAGGTCATCACTGCAGACAGCCATCTCTGAAGTCCCAAGAGAATATTGACAGCAGCAGAGTTTCTTTCTGCCACTAGTGTCATCCGTGCCATTAAAAGAAAGAAAAAAAAAAGAAAAGAAAAAAAGGAGAGGGGGAAAAAAAAAAATATATATATATATAATTCTGCCCAAATCCTACTACAGTCGTCAAGCCCACGCCGCAGCTGGTACGAGCAAACAAAAGCTTTTTTTTTTTTTTTTTTTCTCTGCCGAAAACTACGAACACGGAACTTTTCTGAAGTAAAGATGGATAAGTATCTTTTGTGAGCAGTCCATGATGGCTAAGCGAAGTACGGTGTGGCGTTCCATGTGTCCATCGAAACTTCCCCTGCCCAAAAGGTGGTTTTTTTTTCTTTTCTTTTTTGGGAGGATGGGGCCGTGGGGGGTGATGGTGGGGGTGGGAAGAGTAGGGAGGTGGGGGGGGGGGGGGGGCGGAGGGGTGCTTCCACCGGCTGTCAATCCATTAATACAAGGAGAACTTCACTCGGTTCTGGCAGTGCCTTCTTTGCTCGAACTGTGTGATCATCTGCTGCATAGCTTTGCCAAGAAGAATCAGAAGGAGAAGAAGAAGAAAAGGGAAGAGAGAGAGAGTGAGAGACAGAGACAGACAGACACAAACAGAGTGAGAGAGAGATACAAAGAGACAGAGAGACACAGAGAGAGAGAGAGATCCACGTTACCAAGAAGTGTTTCCATCTTGAAGAAACGGTAAAGGGAGAAAAACCCCTAAGCCACGGGGGGGGGGAGGTACTTTGCTGTTCAAAGGGGCATGGCTGAAGGCGAACAAGAACACTTGCCCCCACTGAGGTGAGGGGGGGGACTGGGGAGGGGAGAGGGGGGGGGGAGGGACACACACCATTGACCTGGGTACTAAGTGTTTGTACAGGTATCTCTCATTGGGGTGTATGTACAACACACACACACACACACACGACGACGGGGTTAAGTAGCCGTCCTCCTCTTCTTCTCCTTCTCAGCTCACTGCTACTTACTGCCACTGACAAGACATGCATGTTGTGTGTGTGTGTGTGTGTGTGTGCGTGCGTGTGTGTGGCTCTGTGTGTGTGTTTTTTGGGTTTTTTTTTTCATGAGGCATCATCCACTACGTGTTTCACTCACATGCAGTCTCTCTCCCCCCCCCCTGCTCCCCCGATTCCCCCCCCCGCCCCCCCCCCCCCCCCCTCACCCCCGGACATACACAGCCTTAAGGCTTGTGTTGTTGTGATTCCTCTCTTTAGTATGAGCTGACTCCCCCAAAGAAAGACTGCAGAACTGAGTTCATCCATTGCCCGACCCCACTCCCACTCCCCAACCCTACCTTTGTGTTCTCTGTGTGTGTGTGTGTGTGTGTGTGTGTGCGTGCGTGTGTGTGTGTGTGTGTGTGTGTGCCCAAAACCCTGACCAGGGTGGTGCAGGTCCGATTGGCCTATTCCCGTTTCGCCAAATCCACAATGATCGTGACGCCACCTTCAGTGGCTTCTTGAGAATTGGATTCTTTTGTCCTGTTTCGCCTACTGGCCATTAATTTTCCATTTCTACTTTTCAGCCGGCCCCCCTTACCCCTCCCCCCTCTCTCAACACACACACACACACACACACACATGCGCAGGCGCGCGCATGCACACATTCCATTGAAGAAATTGAGACACTTCTCTCTCCCTATCTCTCTCTCTCTCTCTCTCTCTCTCACTGTCTCATTCTCTATTTCTACCGGAAGCCAAACCCCAAGAAACGCCCCCACCACGCATCCACACACCTCCACACACCCACACACCCACACACTCGCACCCGACCATCTTCCCTGCGGTGTGTCAGTACCGGGGTGGACCGGGAGATTAAAAAAAAAAAAAAAAAAAAAAAAAAAGTTTTCCCCGTCTTTTTTCCTCACTTGTGTAAACAAAGTGTGTATGTTTTAACCTGGTGTTCGTGTTTTTTTTGTTTTGTGTGTGTGTGTGTGTGTGTGTGTGTGTGTGTGTGGTAAACTTTAACATTGCCATTTTCTCTGGAAATACTTCGCCTGCCAATACCAAAAAAAAAAAATTCTGAACAGTCATACCAATGATAGGTTGTAAGTCTCCCGAGTTAAGCCGTATTTCCGTATCATTAACAGTTTTATTTCGTTAAAGTTCGTCCCGAACTCCGAAAAAAAAAAAAAAAAAAAAACAACAAAAAAACCGCTTATCACTGACTTGCTGGAAGGTAGGTTGTGTTTGGTAAGAAGACATGACCTCGTTTTTCATGTTCGGCTATTCAAAGCAAAGAAATACACATTTTGGACAGAACACGTACTGCGACACATTATATTACATTATTGACGTGTTTGCTGCATATGGATATTCTAAAGTGGACACTGAATTAACTAGAATGAACAGAAAAGAAAAATTTGAATCGACCGTTTCATTGCCTCGCCTACACGGCACTGGTCAGTGCGTCCGTGGTTCGAATCTGCTTTGAGGACTTTAAGAAATATATAATATAATAACGAACAGAGAACACATTTCAACAAACTAATTTTTTTTAAGTTTTGTAAGTTTTTTTGGGTTTTTTTAAGTGTGTATCATAAGTGAGTCTTGAAGGCCTTGCCCTTTTGTGTGTGTGTGTGTGTGTGTGTGTGTGTGTGCAAAGATGTTGCCAGTCACGTCATGGGCGGGTACTAAAGGGGATGGAAGCGCGCGCACACACACACACACACACACACACACACACACACACACCACAACTGACAGGAGAAAGGTGCAGAAAGAGAGACAGACAGACAAAGAGAGAGAGATAGACAGACAGACAGATAGACACACACACACAAACACACACACACACACACACACACACACACACACACACACGCGCGCGCGCGCGCACCGAAAGACAAAGAGACTGAGACAGAGAGACTCACACACACACACACACACACACACACACACACACACACACACACAAAGACACAGAGAGAGGGGGCACACACACACACACACACACACACACACACACACACACACACAGAAAGACAAAGAGACACAGACACACACACACACACACACACACACACACACACACACACACACACAGACGGAGAGAGGGGCATGGGGAGGAGGGGACAGAGTGCCAAAGAAAAAAAAGGGGGACCTAATTGAGCACGACCCGGTTGTTTGCGGCGGACCAAACCAAACAGGCGTTGTCCATCCATCCATCTACCCACTCAGGCAAATTGAGGCAAGGGGCAGGACTGGACAGGACAGGAAGCCATCTCCTTGGGAGAAGGAGGGAGGGAAGGAGGGAGGGAGGGAAGGAGGTGGTCCAGCCAACTTGACTTGCTGTCACGTTGTACACAGTATTATACCACTGTCGTTGCTTTGTGGGTTTTCTTTCCCCTGTGGGGGGTGGGTGTGTGGGTGTGTGTGTGTGTGTTGTCCTTCAACAACAACGAGCCTTCGGCACGACAAGACACGACGATGGCGGTGGTGGTTGTTGTTGTTGTTGTTGTTGTTGTTGTTGTTGTTGTTGTTGTTTGTTTGTTTGTTTGTTTGTGGTTTGGTTGGGTTTATGCGTGTGTGTGAGTGTGTGTGTGTGTGTGTGTGTGTGTGTGTGTGCTTCCATTCGTGTGTGTGTGTCTGTCTGTCTCACTCTCTCTGTCTCTTTGTCTTTCTCTCTCTCTCTCTCTCTCTCTCTCTCTCTCTCTCTGTGTGTGTGTGTGTGTGTGTGTGTGTGTGTGTGTGTGTGTGTGTGTGTGTGTGTGTGTCTGTCTGTCCATCTCTCTCTTTCTCTGTCTGTCTCTCTCTCTTTCTGCACCTTTCTCCTGATAGTTGTGGTGTGTGTGTGTGTGTGTGTGTGTGTGTGTGTATGTGTCCATGAAGCCTCCTCCTCTTATATGTCCCAGGAAGACGGCTTTCTGTATGTGTTTGTGCAGACAATAAAGTTGTGTCTTATCTCTCTCTCTTGGGGGGGGGGAGAAGCAAATGAAGGGAGGTAACAGCAGAAACGGCACGGCAGTACGTCGTGCACACATAGCACGTGACCCGAAGCTGGCGAGAACAAGTTTCATAATTTGGTTCTGAAACCATGATGCTGTGTCTGTGCCAGTTCCTAGAGAGAGACAGAGACAGAGAGGAACAGTGGAGAGAGAGAGAGAGAGAGAGAGAGACAGAAACAGACACAGAGAGAGAGATGTCAATTTTACACCACAAAAACACAATTTCAGAAGCGCAAAAATCATATCACGCAGTTGATAGCCAAGCTTCCATGAAGGGAGAACAGAGACAGAGTTTTTAATTCATTCTTCTCATCATCTTCATCATCTCCATCATATTCATGAACATCATCGTCATCATCATCATCTTCTTCTTGTTCTTGTTCTTGTTCTCCTCCTCCTCCTCTTCCTCCTCCTTCTTCTTCTGTCTCCTTCACCTCCTCCTCCTTCCCCCCCCCCTTACTTCTTCTCCTCCTCCTCTTTCACTCCTCCTCCTCCTTCTCCTCCTCCTTCTTCTCCTTATCCTCCTCTTTCTCCTTCCTGTTCTGCTCCTCCTCACCCTCCTCTTTCTCTCCTCCTCCTCCATCTCCTCCTCCTCCTTCTCCTCCTCCTCCTTCTTCTTCTCCTCCTCCACCTCCTTCTCCTCCTCCTCTTTCTCCTC
Organism: Babylonia areolata; assembly: GCF_041734735.1. Lineage (NCBI taxonomy): Eukaryota > Metazoa > Mollusca > Gastropoda > Neogastropoda > Buccinidae > Babylonia > Babylonia areolata. The sequence goes on from NC_134900.1 coordinate 35,494,824, forward strand.
CTCCTCCTCCTGGGCGGGGACTTTCCCGGCGAACGTATCAAAGTCCAGCGGTGGAGTCTGTCGAACCATGGACACTGTGTGAATTCTAGTGTCTATTGCTGAGCTAACTGGGTGGTCCGTAGCTCGGACAGAACTTGGGTCTAAAAGGTTAAAAAGCTTACATACGTACAAGTGGAGCTGCTGGTTTAACTCTCTCCATACGAACGGCGAAACAGACGACGTTAACAGTGTTTCACCCCAATTACCATCATCAAAATATTGCAAGCGGAAGGCTCTTATACTGAAGAGGTGAATGTTGACAAGGAATACCACAATTCTGACGACGGAAGCTAAATGTTGGGTCATTCAGACACCCACTGGACATCCGAGGGGTGTGTGTAGAGAAGAGAGGACTGGCCGTACTCAGTGAGTTAATGGTTCGTAGCCGAGCCAGAACGCTGACCCAGACCGGCCTGGAAC
>NC_134900.1:35500282-35502782 GCF_041734735.1 Babylonia areolata
AGATCCAGAGCCCTGTGCAGGAGAAGGGAGTGTGAGAAAGGGTAGGGGGGTGGTGGTTTGGGGGGGGGGGGGGGAGGGTCCTTACAGAGGAATTAGGGGGGGAAAATGTGACCATGTTGGCAGAGCGCTAAATGACTATGGCGATCCACAGCTCTCCACAACGATCAGAAATTGGACACGAAAGGTTTCACGGGACTTGTTGAATTGATGGTTGCTAGATGACAGTCACCAGGAGACCATAAACCAGAGACTGGGGGGCTTGGGGGAGGCGGGGGGGGGGGGGGGGGGTTAGGTTCACTTGTGGGTGTTAGGTTGACATGTCCTTGACCTGTAGTGGCTTAGAGAACATAGTATTACTGGGTAACGACAACAACAAATTGTGTTTGCACTCTAGTATTGATGGCGAAGTATAATTTGGAATGGTAAAAGCAACAACATCAACAACAATTTAAAAACGTTGTGATGACTAATTTGCACTCTTGGGAATTTGCTGTTCGATGATGACTGACGTTTTTGAAGTGTTAATGAAGATTCTTGTCTCCCTCTTTTCTTCTTCTTCTTTCAAGTATACATAATGTGAGAGAGAGAGAGAGAGAGAGAGAGAGAGAGAACTATTTCTGTGATCCTATCACTTCCTTATGTTCCCACTTGAAATAAAAACATGAAAAAAATCAATTTCCCCATGTGAGAAAAAAAAGAAAAAAGGTTCGATTTCCCATTCTCTTTCAGAGTAAAAGCAGAACAGACATGTGATACAGTTCACATGAAACATTTTCTTTGTATTCATCAGAACGTTTTTAGGCCCGTTTGAGAGAGGCAGGGGGAGAAAGTAGGCCGCCAGTGTTTATTCTGGGGCGGAATGTCACACCGTCATTACAGCAGCACACCTATCGCGGAGCACGTGCAGAATCCAGGCGGCCATCATCAGGGTGACAATGCCGCCTGTAATGTGCCTGCAAGCCTGACAAACACGGAGAGAAAGCCACACAACAGCCGCCGTCTACGACCCTGTGCGTCTTTGATGGCCAGTTGCCGTCAGCCCCGCTTCCCCTGGCTTACAGGCAGGGCTGTGAGTGCCCAGTGTCCTCACAGGATCACCCCCGAGGAGGAGCTGGGGGGAAGGAAGTAAGCCGTCTTCAGCATGTCTCTGCTGCCTCTTGTCCAATCCTTGTTCTGTGGCCAACTTGGTCTTTGTAATTGCTTCCCTTTCCACCCCCTCCCCCACTTCCTCACCTACCCTCCCCTTTTTTTCATCTTCCCCTTCATTTTCTGTTTTCTTTTGACTCCCTGTTTTGTTTCGGGAAATCTAACTGAGCAGAAAGGTAAGCAGAAAATAATCACAAAAACATTGATGAAGAAGAAGAGTAGGTTGATGAGGATGGAAAAAATGCTTTGGATGAGAGGATCAGCTTTGTGTGTGTGTGTGTGTGTGTGTGTGTGTGTGAGTGTTCATAAGTCTGTGTGTATGTGTGTTCATAAGTCTGTGTGTATGTGATTCATTCTTCAGTTTCAATGTCCCAAGGAGGCGTCAGTGTGTTCAGTCAAATCCATATTATGCATCACCCCGTTTACCAGGCACATGCCCGAGAGCAATATAACCCAACACGCATGTCAGGCCTTGAGTGCATGCATATGTATTTGTGTTCCTATCAGAGTGGATTTCTTTTTATAGAATCATGCCTGAGGACAACACCTTTGTTGCCATGGTTTCTTTTTCAGTGCGCCAAGTGCGTGCTGCGCCACGGGACTTCGTTTTGTCATCTCACCCGAATGACTAGACGCTCAGTTTGATATTCAAGTCAAACCCGGGAGAAAGAGCGAGAGCAGGGCTCGAACCCAGACCATCGCGGACACTGGATTGGCAGATAAGCGTCTTATCCATTCTGTCATTCTCGCTTCCTGTGTGTATCAAACACCACCAACACACACGCTTTCACAACCTTGAGTCCTGGTCTTTTTAATATTAAGTCGTTGAACGGCAGAGGGGAGGATGGACACACTTTTCCTAGCACAACAGAAATGCCCCCCCCCCCCCCGACCCCCCATCCCAACACTCTCACACACACACGCACGCATGCACGCACGCACACACCCCTGACCCTGGACACCAGAGCCCTCCACAGGGTGAAAGGCTGGTCCTGTCAGGGGATGAAGGTGACAGCCTTTGGAACGCAGCTCTCTGTGATTATTGTCGGCTGTGGACATTACCATGTGGCAGACATGTTCAATTGATGCCTGCCATGGGATCGCCTCCTGGGGTCCTTGAAACCACCGCCTGGCTGGTTCATATTGCAGGTTAGATTGTCTCCGAAAATGTGATTTTTTTTTTTTTTTTTTCAAGTCCAAGGTCAGCGGGTGTGTCCTTGACGCTGAAGTGTCTGTTTTCATAAATTTGATAATGGGGGGTGGTGGGGGTGTAGGGTTAGGGGGATAATTGGGAATTGTGTCTGATGGAGATTCATGTGTAATTTGTATATTTTGTATTACTGTGTAATGCAAA
>NC_134900.1:35507782-35510282 GCF_041734735.1 Babylonia areolata
CAAAGACATTTTTTTTTCCCTTCCTTCTCTTTCTCCTTCTCCTCTTTCCTCCTCCTCCTCTTTCTTCTTCTGGCAACTGGCCATCAAAGACATTTTTTTTTCCCTTCCTTCTCTTTCTCCTCCTCCTCTTTCCTCCTCCTTCTTCTTCTTCTGGCAACTGGCCATCAAAGACATTTTTTCCTTCCTTCTCCTTCTCCTCTTTCCTCCTCCTCCTTCTTCTTCTTCTGGCAACTGGCCATCAAAGACACATTTTTTTGTCTTCCTTCTCCTTCTCCTCTTTCTCCCTCTTCCTCCTTCTCCTTCTTCTTCTTCTCACGAATAGACCTGAAAAGTTTCTTGTGGAACTGTGAAGCAAATAGTTGGCATAAACAGTATTGAATGTGTCCATTTTTCTGTGCTCTCAAACTTCTGTATTTTTCTTGAGGAGAGTTATGGAGGGGAAACAAGTGCAGGTTAAAGAAGCTTCCGGGGGTGGGGAGGGGGGGGGGGGCGTGGGGGGTGGGGGGGGGAGGAGATTTTGAGGAGGGGGTGGGGGATTTTTTTTAGGCTACAAGAACTGTGTGAATGGAGTGAATTGACGTCAGCGTAATGACTGGTTTCTGACCCTGATAGGGTTAATGAATCTATGTCCCCCCTCTCTCTCTCTCTCTCTGTCTCTCTCTCTCTCTGTTCTCTCTATCTCTCTTGCTTACTCAAAAAGTTAGGGTTTGATCATTAGATTCAGTAGAAAAAGAGCCCTTTTTTTTTCTTTTTCTTTCAAATCTCGCCTCTTTGATCTTAAATTTAGTTTGGAACTTTCTTGAAATGAATTACCAGACATTAACAGTTTGGGGGAAGAACACGTGAAGTAATTAGCAGTTTAGGGATATTACACTAACTTGAGCTCTCTTTTTTTTTCTTCTTTTTTTTTTCTAAGCGTGTTGGGTTACGCTGCTGGTCAGGCATCTGCTTGGCAGATGTGGTGTAGCGTATATGGATTTGTCCGAACGCAGTGACGCCTCCTTGAACTACTGAAACTGAAACTGAGCGGCCGTAGAAAGCAGCAGTACATGAATGTGATGAATTTTTACATCTGTGATTTTTTTTAAAAAAAAAAAGAAAAGAAATAATGGTATTGATATTCATCATCATAGTTATAATCGTATTAATCATACTAATGTGCATTTATATGGCACTTATCGCATTAAACAATGCATGTGGTATGAATAAGACATGGTCACACACACACACACACACACACACACACACACACACACACACCACACACACACACACCACCACCACCACCACCACCACCACCACAACAAAACACAACGCGAGCAACAACTTCACAGAGGATTGAAGCAGACCAATGAACTTCAGCTGCGGTGTTGTTTAATTTCATCGTGGTTCCTGTGTAGAGAGAGAGAAAAGAAAAAAAGCAACAACAAAAAAGGCGTCTGTCTCCCACGTTTCTCTTCAAGTGTCTCACCTGCCCCCCCCCCCCACCCCCCCTCCCCCCCGCCCTTCCCCCCCGACCTCCTCCTTCTCCCCCGTCCTGACAGCGTGACACGCGGTAGCTGCTGTATTTCATTCATGCTTATCGAGTTCCTGTTTTACCAGCCATACTGGAACTGGAACCGAACCAAAGGCTTCATGCCAGAAAGTCTCTTCACAACAGTCTCAAAGTCTGTGGCCTTTCATGCCCTGCTCCACATGGTGACCTTTAGTTTCGATGCCCCTCCACTTCCGTGCTTGGGGTTGGGTGAGTCCTGTCAATGTCTTCAGTGTCTGCAGGTTCATGGTGGGTGCTGTTGTTTGAGGGACGTGTTGGCGGTCTCCAATCTGGGCGCCATTATTGTCGTTAGTAAGGGAGGGGGGGGGGGGGGGGGGGGCTTAGCAGGTGGTGTCCTTAAGTTCGTTATTAATCAGAACAGAAACAGGCACCACTGAACACCACCGAAGTGACTCAGCAGCAGTGCAGGGTCTCCTCTGGTGTGTGGCCTCCTGGCGACCCGACATTGATGGCTCTCTGCGGACTGCCGACGCTGGCTGGAACTGTGACGGACGAACCTGGGTGTGGCCGTGTATTGGGGGGGAATCTAAATGAGCGGCGTGGGAGTAATGCCACTGAAACGGTGCAGGTGGTGGGACAGGGAAAAAAAGGGGGAAAAAACCCCAAAAGACCCCCCAAAAAACTTCTCTTTACCTGTTGTTGGAGCCTCTTAGGTGTAATTTAATTTGAGAGGTGTGATGGAGGCGTGGGGGGATGGGAGAGGGAGGGGAGGGGAGGGGGAGGGGAGGGTTGGGAGTATTTACGTAAAGAGTCCGAACGGAATGTGAAGAGTTTATGCCCTTCAGGTGGGATGGGATGCTGAAAAGTCTTCTGATTTGTTATGTGTGTGTGTGTGTGTGTGTGTGTCTTCAATGAGTGAGTGTGTGTGTGTGTGTGTGTTCAGTGAGTGATGTGTGTGTTCAGTGAGTGCTTGTGTGTGTGTGTGTGTGTGCCTTTCTCTTTTAC
>NC_134900.1:35517782-35520282 GCF_041734735.1 Babylonia areolata
GCTGGTCAGGCATCTGCTCAACAGATGTGGTGTAGCGTGTATGGATTTGTCCGAACGCAGTGACGCCTCCTTGAGAAAGTGAAACTGAAACTGGAATACACTATGACTACTTCGCTTATTGTTTAATAATAAGCCCAACCGACCGTGTGTGAAAAAAACACCCCGCGACACAAAACCATCAGGCGTTGTTCTGTGTGACATGACGCAAACTGTTCCCCCATGGAATTTCGTCGTCCCCAACAAACGAACGAAACTAGTTAATCAGACAGTGTCGGTGGTGCTTGCATTACATTTGCCGCTGGCACACAACTAACCCAGTGCTTTGAATTCCTGTATGGTTTGTAATGCATGTGCACACACTTGTACTAGTCACAGCAGCAGAGTTGGGTTGTTTTGGTTGTGTGTTGTGTGTGTGTGTGTGTGTGTGTGTCCAGGCTGCTCTCCCCTCCCCCCGCACCCCCCCCCCTTCTCCCACACTTTCCAACCTCCACCCACTGTGGGGAGAGCATGTCGCTATATATATATATATATATTCCATCCCTGTTGTTGTTGTTGTTGTTTTGTCTGTTTGCATAATCATATTTATGTGTTCATTTAACCATACCCGGTGAGCAGAATGGTGAATTTTTGTTGGATTGTTTTGTGTGTGTGTGTGTGTGTTTGTGTGTGTTTGTTTGTGTGTGTGTGTGTGTGTTTACCATAACTGATGAATATGTTCGTTTTCTATGCCCCCCCCAAAAGATGAAAATTTCTTACGGTTTGCTTTCTTTTTTATGTCCCAGAAAGGTAGATTTTTTAAATAAGATACAACTTTGAGAGAATATAACATATTACAGTAGCGTACAACTTACGACCGAACATAGGATACAAATCAAGATACAACTTTGAGAGAGAATCTTACCTTCTTTCAATAGCACACGACAAACGACCGAAATAAGATACGAAAAAGGACAACGTTGAGGGAATATAACATATATTTCAATAAGATGCGACAAACGACGGAAACAAGATACGATATAGGATAACAACGTTGAGGGAATATAACATATATTTCAATAAGATGCGATAAACGACGGAAACAAGATACGATATAGGATAACAACGTTGAGAGAATATAACATATATTTCAATAAGATACGACAAACGACGGAAACAAGATACGATATAGGATAACAACGTTGAGGGAATATAACATATATTTCAATAAGATGCGACAATCGACGGAAACAAGATACGATATAGGATAACAACGTTGAGGGAATATAACATATATTTCAATAAGATGCGACAAACGACCGAAATAAGATACACAAAAAAAACAAAAACAAAAAAAAAAACAACCGGATATCGCTTTGAGAGAATATAACATATTTTCCATTAAGAAACGACATACGTCAAAACAAGAAGCAAAATAAGATAGTGACCTCCCCACCCCCACCCACACCCCAACCCCAACCCCAACCCCAACCCCGCCCATATCGCCATGACTTAATTATGTCCAAGCCAGGCGTTCTACAGGACTTTATCATGATCGTTAAAATTCCAACCCCACTTCCCACCCCCACCCCTCACCCTACCTACTATCACCCAGCCCCCCTTCCCCGCCCTCCCCACTCCCCTTACCGATGCAACTGTTTTTTCTGACCCTAAGGTGTGTGTGTGTGTGTGTGTGTCCGACCGTGCGCCGACACTACGTAGATGTGGGAGAAAATGAATGTTAGTTAATTCCTTGTGTTTCCTCCTCGGGTCGGGTCGTTCACTGAGCACACACACACACACACACACACACACGCGCGCGCGACAGAGAAGGTACAAGTTTCTGACTCTTTTTAACAGCTGACGACTTCTTGGACTTTTTTTTTCTTTTTTTTTTTCTTTTTTTTTTTTTAACCTTTTCCCTCTGCGCACTGAGAGAAAAGTTTTAATGTGATTGCCTTTTTTGGGGGGGGTGGGGGGGTGGGATGTTGGGGATGTGGTGGTGGTGGTGGGAAGGAGAAGGGGGGGAGGGGGAGTGTTCTACACGGTTTGAATATTCTGCTTGTCTGTGTGGTAGTTTGTGTTTACACGTGTAACATAGCATTATTGTCGCACTTGAGTACTTATTGTCGCCGGCGACATTATATTTTTGTTTGCGGGAAGTGGCACTGCAAAGGAAAAAGGAAAAAGAAAATCAACTGCACCGGCGACATTGATTGCAGTTATGCCGGTGGCATTGTGTGCTTGCAACGTGTGTGTGCGTGTGTGTGTGTGTGTGTGTAGGGCCTATGTGAAGAGCATGATAGTCATCATCATGATCATGATAAGCCATCATCATCATCATCATCATAATCACTTTCAACGTCTTTACGTTTAAAAAAAAAAAAAAAAAAAAAAAATTCCCTAAGTTGAAAAGCGTTACACTAGAACACTGGCTACAACATGTGCCGTGACAATCGGCACTCTTTTCTTTTTTTTTCTTTTTTTTCTTTCTTTCTTTTTTTTCCTTTTTTTCCCCCCCTTT
>NC_134900.1:35522782-35532782 GCF_041734735.1 Babylonia areolata
AATGCCTATTACCACTGTGCATACCACAAAATAACCATACGCATACCACACATACATCATACACATTACCTTACCCATACATGCATTCGTACATACACATCCTCCGCCCTTTAGGCGAGGGTGTGGGGGTGTCGGGAGGGTGGTGGTGGGGGGGGGGGGGGGGGGGGGGGGGGGGGGGGGGGGGGGGGGTGTGATCGGGGGAGCACTGGCTGACAGCCATGATGCGAGCCAGTGGCGTCAGTTCCTGTCGTTGTTGACACGTACGTATATCGTCCTGGATTTTTTGTGTTTTTTTTTTTCCCCTTGGTGGTGCTGGTGTTTAGTGTTGGCGTTCTGGCTAATTATCCGGGTGATAATTATCGGGTGATGAACGTGGTGGTGGTGGTGGCGGCAAGCGTTGTTGGGGTGTGGGTGTGGGTGGGTGTAGTGGGGGACGGTGGGGGGGAGGTGGAGTTATGTGTGAATTGCTACGGGGGTGGGTGGGGGGGTGGGAGTTGTAGAGGGGAGGGAGGGGGTGGGGGTTGAGGCGGAGAGGAAGACTTGTTTTCCCTTGTTTTATATGCCCCTGCTGGATCCTTTCTGAGGGCGAAAAAAACAAGCTTGCTACCGTACCCCATACATAGAGTAGTACTGTGTTCCGACTATCACGTGTCGGCGCGCGCGCGCGTGGGCTTACACACACACACACACACACACACACGCACACATACATACCCACACACACAGCGCTTGCTTGCGCGCACCCCCGCACATACACACACGCACGCACACTCCCACAGACACACACACACACACACACACACACAGCGCCCACGTGCGCACATACACGCACATACACACAAGGACACATGCACGCACAAACACTAGAGCGCCCGCGTGGGCACGCACGCACGCACACGCACACACACACGCGCGCACATACACACACACACACTCATGCACATAGAGATGATTGTGCTGTGGACGTGTGCGGCTGTGTTTTTCTACCACTTCACACAGTGAGACGCCTGTTGTGGTCGATACATATTTTGGGGTGTTTTTTTTTTTGTAGTTGTTTTTCCCCCCTATTTCTGGCTAAAATCTTTTATGGGATATTTAACGTGCGTATTCATGTATTCAGCTGGGAAACTGTACAGATCCAAGGCCTCTAGGGTTGCAGGCCAAACCGATGCGCACTCGCGCGTCAGTGTGTGTGTGTGTGTGTGTGTAGTTATGTGCAAACGTGTGTGCGAGAGAGAGAGAGAGAGAGAGAGAATGAGAAAGGGACAGAGAGAGGGAGAGGGACACAGAGAGAGGGGGGGACACAGAGAGAGATAGGGAGAGAGGGAGAGGGATACAGAGAGAGAGAGAGATAGACAGGGAGAGGGACACAGAGAGAGAGGGGGGACACAGAGAGAGATAGGGAGAGAGGGAGAGGGACACAGAGAGAGGGGGAGGGGGACAGAGAGAGAGAGAGAGATAGACAGGGAGAGAGGGAGAGGGGCAGAGAGAGAGAGTTTGGGAGAATGGGAGAGGGACAGAGATAGAGAGAGAGATAGGGAGGGAAAGGGACACAGAAAGAGAGAGAGAGAGAGAGACAGGGAGAGAGGGACACAGAGAGAGAGAGAGGGAGTGAGAGAGCGATTAGCTTTGTCACTTAACAGGGACAGACTTTCCCCTCTCGCTCTCCCCGACAGGGAGGACAAGGCAGACAGGCAGAGTGACAGGGAGACGGACAGATTGGCTGGCACACTTAACAGTGGTCAGTCTCTCGCTGTCTCGGGGACACACACACACACACACACACGCACGCACGCACGCACGCACGCACACAGACTCGTCCCTATTCCAACGGGAGATTCGTGTTTAAAAGAAAATAATAACAGAAAATACAGGGTTCACACACACAAAAAAAGTGAAGGACCATTTGAGAACTTGCATAATATATATAAATATTTTTTCGAAGAGGAATGAGAAAGAAAAAGTGGGTGGGGAGAGGGGGGGGGGGTGAACTACAGACTTCACACACACAAAAAAGTGAAGAACCATAATTATAGGAACTTGCGTAATGTTCTTTCTGAGAAGAATGTGAAAGAAAAAAAAAAGGGTGGTGGGGGGGGGGGGGGGGGGGGTGAATGAACGACAGACTTCGCCAAAAAAAAAAGTTTAAGACCACTTCGTAGAAAGCCGATAATAATTATGTTTTCATAAAACGGTTTTTGGTTGTTGGTTGGTTTGTTGTTTTTTTTTCGAAAAATGAGAGGTTATTGAATAAATCCTACAGGCTGCATGCAACATGGCCTACCACGGACATCTCACTGAGCGTACAAACGGCTGTTTCAAGGATACACATGCCCCTCGAGCAGTTTGAGAGAGAGAGAGAGAGAGAGAGAGAGAGAGACAAGCGCTTGAGAAGTCGATGTTCCAACAAACAAAAAATATTTTCCCCGTTATCCAGTGCTTTGTAAACGATAGTTTGTCATTGTAGAAATAAGATCAAATGAATTGAAATTAAATAATAATAATAATAATAATAATAATGATGTGTAATGCATTGATATGCACATGTACGTATCCTAAATTCTACTGTATCTGTGAGTATGATTTTCTATTTATGTTTGTACCTTTTTATGTACTATCTCCTCATCCCCCCCACCCGCACACCCCTCCCCCCCCCTCCCCTCAGTATTCCTTGTGATCCCGGTACACTTGGTAATAAAGACGTATTTCTATTCTTCTCTTCTCTTCTATTTTATAATAATGATTAGAAGAAGTAAATAAGTGGATGTTCAAGGAAGCACTTTCACGGTTACGAGTGGGTGCCGGCTAATTACAAGTGCTTGTATACACACACCGCTGCTCGGCGAAAATTCTCCATCATCATTAATGTCATCGTGTACCCATCAGAAGAAAAAGTGTGCACGTTCTATAACTGCTAGGGAAAACACATCTTGGTAATGTGTAATTTGCTTGGTTGCTCGAGTGTGTGTGTGTGTGTGTGTGTGTGTGTGTGTGTGTGTGTGTGAGTGCGTGTGTGTGTGTGTGTGTGTGTGTGTTAATACTTTGGTTGATTTCTTTTAAGATCAATCTGTGTGATGAGCGTAAAAGATGCATGTGTGGAACGTTTCAATGCCCCTAGAGGGTACATGAAATAAACTTCTTGTCTTGCCTTGCCTTGCCCTTGCCTTGCCCTTGCCTTGCCTTGCCTTGCCTTGCCTTGCCCTTGCCTTGATCTTGCCTTGCCTTGCCCTTGCCTTGATCTTGCCTTGCCTTGCCTTGATCTTGCCTTGCCTTGCCTTGCCCTTGCCTTGCCTTGATCTTGCCTTGCCTTGCCTTGATCTTGCCTTGTCTTGCTTTACCTTGCCTTGCCCTGCCATGCCCTGCCTTGCCTCGCCTTGCCATGCCCTGCCTCGCCTTGCCTTGCCTTTCCATGCCATGCCTCGCCTTGCCTCGCCTTGCATTGCAAGCTTGCCTTGGCCTTTACTTGCCTTACCAAGTAGTGAGTGGTCCCTAACATTTTGTGAGCCCTGTTCTCAAGACAACAAACAAGAGGCACAGGATCAGAGACCGATCGACAAGAGACACAAGACAGACGTGGTGCCATGACAGCCCTCTTAACACCCCCCCCCCCCCCCCCGACCCCCACACCCCCCCCACCCCCACTCCCCTCCCCCCATTTCCCTTAGGGAAAGGTTAGCAGGCCGTCAGAACGATGAAGCTAATTCCTGTGCTACCTTCCTTCCCGCCCCCCCTACCCCCACCCCACCACCACCCCCCTTATACGCCAACCCAACTCTGCCTGCCTCTCTTGTCCTCTCTCCCACCCCCCACCCCCACCCCACCACCGCCCCTGCCCCTCCCAACACCTCAGGTCTGATTTCTCCACAATGAAACCCCCACTTTGAAGGGTAGGGGGGGCGGAATGCTGAATACGAACATTTGCTGATAAGAGTGTCTGTGAGGTCCTGGGTTCGAAACCCTTGGTCTTGCCCTTTCTCCCAGGTTTGACTGGATAAAACAAAAACAACAAAAAAACAAACAAAAAACAAAAACACATGAGCGTCTGGTCATTCGGATGAGGCGAGATCAATCGAGCTCCCCCATTTACAGCACGCACATGTCGCACTGAAAAAAACCCAAAAAAAAACCCAACAATAACGACGACAACGACAACAGCAACAACAAAAGAACCTATGGCAACTTAAATGTTGTCCTCTGGCAAAATTTTGTAGAAAAAAATCCACTGTGGTGTGAACACACACACACACACACACACACACACACATATATATATATATATGCATACACTTGAGGCCTGTCTAAATCGTTCGGGCTTTGCCGTCGTTCAGGCATCTGCCTGGCAGATGCGGTGAAGGCGTATATGGATTTATCCGAACACGCGGACGCCTTGTTGAGGAAGCTGAAGCTGAAGTCTCCACTATACCTCTCATCTCCCCTTCTCCCTGGTTCTGTCAGGTTTCTTTAAAAGGGGTGGGGGGCGGGGGGGGGGGGGGTTATTAAGGAATGGTGGAAGATGATGAGAACCTTTTGAGTGGGGTGGTTGTGTGTGTGTGTGTGTGTGTGTGTATGTCTGTGCGTACGTGTGAGTGTGTGTGTGTGTGTGTGTGTGCGCGTGAGCGTGTGATGTTGTAATTTCGTGTTCATTACCATGATAAGCGTTTACGTCATCGGATCCTTTGTACTGCCTTGCTTTCTTCTGTACACTGTTTCCTAGAAATGAATCACGCTTTGAACTTTGGTGATTGTGTGTGTGTGCGTGTGTGTGTGTGTGTGTGTGTGCGCGCGCGCGCGCCATGAAAGAAAGGAACAAAACAAACAAACAAAAACCAAAAAAAAAAAAAAAAAAGAGGGATACAGCGAGAGAGAGAGAGAGAGAGAGGGAAAGTTTTCATGATTATTTCAGCTATCAGATCAGATCTCGTGATGGAATGTGCTGATCTTGAAGCGTGGTTGTGTTGTCATCGCTGATCCCCCACCACCAAGTCAATGAGGGGAGAGAAACAAGTGTAAAAAATGCAGTCCAGGGGAGGCCATCAGTGCCTCTTCCTTCCTCAGGAATGACGGGGTATATAATTCCTGCAACGGGTTGGAATGGATCCGTAAGCCATATGACGTTGGTGTTTGTTGTTTTGTTTTGTTTTGATTTGTTTTTGGTGTTGTTGGGTTGTTTGTTTGTGTGTGTGTGTGTGTGTGTGTGTGTGTGTGTGTGTGTGTGTGTTGTAATGTCTGTGTGTTGGAAAATCCGCATCCGTGCGAGTATGACTGAAGAGATGACCACTGATCCTGGGTTGTTAGTCTGTATGAGGAAACTTCCTTCCCTATCTTCCGCCCCCCCCTCCCTCCCCCGCTCCCACCCTCCCCCCGCCCCGTTCTTTCTCTTTCTCTCTCTGTCTGTCTTTCCTCGCTTCTCTTTTCTCCACCTCCATCACTCCGCGCCTCTCTCTCTCTCTCTCAGCCCTCCCTTTCTTTCTCCCGCCCCCCGGTCTCTCTCTCTCTCTCTGTATGTCTTTCTCCTCGCCTCTCTTTTCTCCGCATCCCTCCCTCTCTCTCTTTCCCCTCTCTCTCTCTCTCTCTCTCAGCCCTCCCTTTTTCTCCCCTCCCCATCTCTTTCTCTGTGTCTTTCTCTCTCCTCGCCTCTCTTTTCTCCGCCTCTCTCCCCCCCCTCTCTCTCTCAGCCCTCCCTTTCTCTTCCTCCGCCCCCCCATCTCTCTCTCTGTCTGTCTTTCTGTCTCTCCTCGCCTCTCTTTTCTCTGCCTCCCTCACACTCTCTCTCGCCCCTCTCCCCTCCCCTCTCTCTCTCTCTCAGCCCTCCCTTTCTCTTCCTCCGCCCCCCCATCTCTCTCTCTGTCTGTCTTTCTGTCTCTCCTCGCCTCTCTTTTCTCTGCCTCCCTCACACTCTCTCTCGCCCCTCTCCCCTCCCCTCTCTCTCTCTCTCAGCCCTCCCTTTCTCTTCCTCCGCTCCCCCATCTCTCTCTGTGTCTGTCTTTCTGTCTCTCCTCGCCTCTCTTTTCTCTGCCTCCCTCACACTCTCTCGCCCCTCTCCCCTCCCCCCCTCTCTCTCTCAGCCCTCCCTTTCTCTCCCCTCCCCATCTGTCTCTCTGTCTGTCTGTCTTTCTGTCTTTCCTCGCCTCTCTTTTCTCCGCCTCCCTCACTCTCTCTTCTCCCCCCCCCCCCCTCATTCTTCCCCCCCCCTCTCCCTCTCTCTCAGCCCCCCCCCCCTTTCTCTCCCCTCCCCCACTTTTCTCTCTATTTCGATCTAACTATCTCCCATCTCCTCTATCTCCCATCTACCAGGCAAATGCCGAATGGGAAAGTGACACTTGCAGTCTGAAACTTACACCTGGGCTGCAGACATTACTTCTTCTTTTTCTTTTTTCTTTTTTCTTTTTACATTTTTCTCTCTTTTTTTCCCTCCTAGCCAGCATATTGGTTCATCACTTTAGTCGGACATGAGGACGAAAAAAACCCACAACAACGTGAAAGAGAAACAGACAGACAGACGGAGAGAGAGGGAGGGAGGGAGTGGGGGGTGGGGGGATGGCATTGGAGTGGGAGAGCATAGAAAGTATTCGTGCTTGAGAAACCAAAAAAAATTCCAGAGAGGTTTCCAAATTCCAACACGAGTATAAAAACAAAGCAACATGAGAGAAACAGTCAGACAGAGAGACAAAGTCAGGGAGGGAGGGAGGGGGGGGGGGGGTTGAGGAGGAAGATGCGTATGTGTGTGTGTGTGTGTGTTGGGGGGGGGGAGTTAGGGGTGGGGGGAGGCATAGAAGATATTCCTGCTGCAGAAATAAAATTTTTTACACACATGGACATAAAACACGATTTTTGTTTTCTTCTAAAGATCGTTATGAGATTTAGTTAGATGGGCAGGCAGGCACTGCCACGCAGAAGTATTACGTATGACGTACTCACCAGTACTAACTATCAGAACAGGAGGAAGACCATGTGCACAGAGAGAGAGAGAGAGACCCATGCTTTTGAAGAGTCTGGTGAATAGTTCTTCTGTGAGTCGCTCCAGTGACTGACTCTGCACATGAGTGAGTGAGAAGAAGAAGTAACTATACCAGCAGCAAACAGAGCAAAACAGAGAGAGAGAGAGAGAGAGAGAGAGAGAAGAAGAAGAAGAAGAAGAAGGAGGAGGAGGAGGAGCAGAAGAAGAAGAAGCAGAAAAGTCCCTGTCATAAAATCTACATGAACGACACGAAATCGATAACTACTAACCACATTCGATCCCAACTTTACAGGGCAGCTGGGAGGGGAAGGGGTTGTTGGGGCAGATGGGGGGGGAGGGGGATGGGTGGGGAGGGAAGTCGTGGGTGAGTGAGGGTGGAGAAGGGGCGGCCGGGAGGGGGAGAAGGGGGGTGGGGGGTGGGTGGGGGGGGGAGTGAAGATGCGAAAGGTTTGACTTGAAGAGCGTGGGTTGTATCAATTTGAGAGAAGTCGACAGGTTCGATCGTGTTCTCTTGTTTCTGTCTGTCTGTCTGTCTGTCTGTCTGTCCTCCCCCCCCCCTCCCGCCGCCCAACCCCCTCTCTATCTATCTATTTCTTTCTCTCGATTTCTCTGTTTATTTTTTCTCTTTCCCTCACTCTCTCTGTGTCTCTCTGTCTTTCTCTCTCTCTCTCTCTCTCTCTCTCTCTTGTTATGCAACACAAACATATGAATAGGATATTAATGGATATAATGAATATGGATAAGTTCAATGAATCCATAAAATAAAATAAAAACAAACCGGAACAAGTAAATATGAAAATAAAAACGAAAATGTCAATTCTGGCGTTGCTTTGCTGAGTGGCCCAACATTTTTTTTTTTTATTTTTTTTTTTTTTTTTATAATTACATTTTTACCATCGGTTGTTGAGTTTGCTCCCTTGTTTACGCTGGGTTTTTTTTGTTTTGTTTTGGTTTTTTTTTTGTTTTTTTTTTCCCCCATTAACATTCGTACTGTCCTTTGTTTTAATTCAAGCTAAAGGTTAACGTGGGCCGTTCCTTTTTTTCGTTGACGTGTTCTTGTTTGGCGATGAAGTTCTTTCTCACTCTCTGCATAGTCTTCTTCTCTTTGTCTCGCTTCTCTTTCTTTCTGTGTGCGTGGAGGGGAGGGGGGAGGGGGCTTGGGTGGGGGGGGGGCACGGGGGTTATGGAGCAGAGCTACAGATTGGAGTGCAGGGTGAAACAAGAGAGAGAGAGAGAGAGAGAGAGAGCGCACATTGCGAAACGGGAATTTTCGTATCTGTAATCTAACTGAAGATTGCGTCATGGAGTCTTTTTTTTTTTCTTTTTTCTTTTTTTTTTTTTAAATTGACGTCAGGAATCTTGATGAACTGCATTGTCTGTATTAATCGCTGCCAGAGAAATACCCCCCCCCCCCCCTCTCTCTCCCTCTCTCTCTCTCTCTCTTAAATGATAGAGGTAAGGAAAACTGGGTATCTAATGTGAGAGTGGAGCTTTTTTTTTTTTAATATGGTTTTTGGTATTGTGTTGTTAGACCAAGATGTCGAAAATATTAGCGATTTTATTCATAATTATATTATGTCGTAGAAGACTGATGGAGTGTAATTTGCATAACTTGAATGGATTTTCAATATTCAAAATAGCGACATATTTGATTTAAAGCGAGTGGCTTGTCATGTGCCCAAAGTTGATTATACGTCAGTGAAATTTGACAGACGTCTAAAACATATTATGAAGAGATTTAGATTTCGTGCGACTGAAGTATTAAGATAAGATAAGGATAACTTTATTATCTCCAATAAGAGAAAAATTGTCAGGTGCATTATCACAACATAGACAAGTAAACAACGTGGAGACCAGAACTGTAACAAAAACAACAACAGCTATTAGGAATATAACGAAGACACAAAATTAATGTAAAAATATCACATACACCGTTTCATACATTCATTCCACACATTGCAGGTGATATTCTAAATGCAGAAACAAAGAACTAATAAACATTATTTTGAATATAATCATGAGCATCGCCTACTATGTTTATTGCACATTCATTATAATAATAAGAATAACTTATCCATTATTATCGGTATCAACAGCAGTCACGCTCCGGAAATTGATTTGTCCATCGTGTCAGGAATCTGCAGAAGACTAGGTTCACTTTGTTCTTTATTGCCCGGTATTTAAGATATATCTTTGAGAACAAGTTTATCCCAGTGAAATGCTTTCAAAACCCGTGGCTGTTTAAGACTTGTAATGTTGACGTCGTCAACGATTAGAGAAAGACTTGCCAAAGATCTCGCTCTCTATTTGTATAAAGCCACTCAAGAGGCATATATATATATGTTACATTATATCATGTAACATAGTGCATGCCAGTGACTATGAATGTGCATAGTCTGTTACCTAGAGTTCGCTCACCTTGGCATAAAAGCCAAATTCGGGAAATGAAGAAGTTTCACTCTCTCTCTCTCTCTCTCTCTCTCTGTCTCTCTGTGTCTGTCTGAATGTGCGTGTGTACTGTGTGGTTGTGTGTGTGTGTGTCTGTGTGTGTGTGGCGGGGATGGGGGTGGGGGGTTTGGTGTAAATTTTTTTCTTAAATGTTTTTATTCCTTTTTTTTGTATAACTAACTGAATCATGTGCAAGTGTCTCTCTCTCTCTCTCTCTCTCTCTCTCTCTGTCTCTCTCTCTCTGTGAAGAGATGCCAAAAGAACTTGTGCAGCCAACACTGCTTTTTGTTATCTGTCTTGTTCCCTCTCTTGGTGAAAAAAAAAGAAAGAAAAAAAAAAAGGCCAGTGTCTTGTCTTGTCTTGTCTTGTCTTGTCTTGTTCTCGTTGTGCACAGACAGAGAACAGCGCATTGTGAATAAACACACCTGCTTTATCAGGCCTGCCGTGCCTGCCTTGCCGTGGGGCCGGAACAGCGACTGGCATTGTTGCTCTCTTACACGTTGTTTCTCTCCTCTGTCTGTCTGTCTGTCTGTCTGTCTCTCCCTCCCTCCCTCTCTCTTTCTCTCTCTCTCTCTAAGTGTCGCTTATCCCATA
>NC_134900.1:35537782-35547782 GCF_041734735.1 Babylonia areolata
GGGGGGGGGGGGGGGGGGGGCGGAAGATCTAAAGCGAGGAGGATGTTCCGCCGAGGCAGCCGCCGTCTGATGGAATCAGGTTTGCAAGGACAGGGCAGGGCCTCCTCTTGCGGGAGGGGTTTGGGGGGGATGGGGTGGGAAGCGACAAGGAGCCAGCTGCATTGCTTGGTATTCTAACTTTTTGACAGTTACACGTGACTAAATGCCTACGTTGACCGAACTACGGCCATTGGTCAGTTCCATACTAGTAACACACACAGTTAGTAGCGGGTTACGAACATACTGGGCTCTTCCGTCCGAGCGATGCAACTGGCGCCAGGAGGCCAGGGCGTTACGTGTGACGTGATGCTTGATGTGCATCATCACCTCGTGATCTACTTTTTTTTTCCTTCTTCTTCATCGCCGCCCCATCATCATCATCATCATCATCATCAACTCCGCCATCAATCTGCTTCCAACTGAAAAGCGCGTGATTGATACACTGTCATTGTCTGTCGTCATCGTTCAGATGATTGGCTCACGGTCAGACGTTCGCATGTACGCCTCGCTCAACATGACAAGTCATGGACTGAAAGACGTGACGCGACGCGACGCGACGCGACGCTTGGCGCGTGCGTGTCACGCGGGTCACGTGTTCTGAAATACATCCCAAAGATGTCATTCCTGACTCTGGGTGGGTGTGTGTGTGTGAGGGGGACGAGGGGGTGTACATGTATTATAGTATATATACTAAATGATATGCTCAGTATAAGGAAATAGTGATGTTTATCCATTTTGTTGGGGGGGGGGGGGGGGGGGGGGGGGGGGGGGGGGGGGGGGGGGGTTCTGGTCGTATGTCACTATTTCTGTTTTTGATGTTTAAAATGAAATTTTAAAAAGTTCATTAAAAAAACAACAACCAACAATAATAATTATAATGATAATGATCTGTATTGTTTCATGTTAAGGACTTCAGAGTCCATTCATTATATGGGGAATTAGTACAATCTAGCAGCAGCAGCAGTAGGAGGAGTAGCAGTGGTGGTAGTAGTTGTAATGAAAACTAAACAGTCAAATGCGGAGGTTTGAAGGGGGAGGGGTGGGGGTGGGGGGGGGGGGAAGACCTGTTTCTACTCCCCTGCTAAATCGCAGACTGAGTACAAAACGGAGGTCAGAGGAAGAAGAAACGAAAGGGAAAAAAGTCTTCTTCACCTTTCATCGGTAATCCCACCCTCACCCCCACCCCTCACCCTCACCCTCCGCCCCCTTACTCACCTTTCTCTGCCTCAAACGTACTGGCCAACCCACCACCACCACCCCCCTCCAGACCCCACCCCCCGCCCACCCCCAATGCCGGCTTCCTCCCACGCACCCTTTCCAACCCCTCTACACAGACACACACACACACACACACACACACACACACACACACACACACATACACACACACACAGAGGTCGGGGAAAGATGGGGGGGGGGTTGTATGTTGTGGGGTGGAGGAAAAGATCGCACCCCCCCCCCCCCCTACCTGCCTCCGCCAACCCCTGCCCCCCCTGATTAAGCAAGGTACGACACAGTGACCCGAACAGTTGGTGTGTACATAAAATGTAACCTTTATCTTCGTTGTATGTATCCCTTCAACGTCCTCCACGCCCCTCCCCCCCCACCCCCCTTCAACCCCTCCCTTCCCCCCTCCCACCTCCTTTTTTTTCTTCATTTTTCTTCTTTTTTTTTTCTTCTTTTTCTAAAGTTATAATGTACAGACGTAAATCTTGTAGAATAAGCAGTCGTATATGAAAAATTCTCTCTGGTTGGATGAAAGCTTATTAAAACCAGTTTTAGATTTGGAAAAAAAAAAAAAGAAAAAAAAGGGAAGAAAGAAAGAAAAAAGGCCGAAACCAACAAATTAACTGTTAGGAAAACATGAAACTTTCAAAACTGAACAAACTAAAAAAGGAAAATAAAGCGAAAAACAAAACTAAGACATTGGACAGATTCAAACTATTGTCATTGAAATGCTAAGCATGTTATTACTCTTTTTTTTTCTAGTTTTGTTTGTTTGTTTGTTTTAAGAAACAAACGTGTTTATAACTAAACGTGAAGGGATATCGCTTATTTCATTTTATTTTGTTTTTTTTTCGAACACGCGATACAGTTATTATCGAATGGTTTGTTGGCATTTCAAGAGAAATGCTTCTTCACAAAGCCCACACTAAGCAATAATAATAATAGGAGAACCGAGGGGAATTTGTCTTTTTTTTTCTTTTTTTTTTAAAGATGTGAATTGCCTGATCTTTAATCAAGACTCTATGTCATGCGGAGATGGGTAATTTTGTTGTTGTTGTTCTTGTGTGCTCCCCCGTTTTAGTTTCCAAATGAAAGAATCTTATTTGTTTAACCAGCCCTTCTAACCTTTAAGCCTCAGGTTCATGTTTATTAAGGTATTTATTCACCTTTTCTGTTTGGTTTTTTTTTTGTTTCTGGCATGGGCTAATTTTGCTTGCCTATTTGTTTCTTTGTTTGTTTATTTATCCGTAATGCCAGCAGGATGTCAGAGGTTGATTCGGCACCCCCCCCCCCCCCCCCCCTCCCCTCCTGAGAGGTCAGCAAAAAAAAAGGGGGACAATCATCCGCCAGGGGCGATAAACGTGACAGGGACCGGAAGCCGATCATCACGCTTTCAGCTTGCTGTCCCTTTAGCGCGGCCATGATGGCGTCATTATCGCCTTAGTCATCAGCGCCCTGCCGTTTTTATTATTTACCGTTTATTTTCCTTCTCTCTGTGTCTCTCTGTCTCTGTCTCTCTGCCTCTCTCTCTCTCTCTATCTCTCTCTCTCTCTCTGTGTGCGCCGAAGGCATCTTTGGAGCAGTAGTGGTTTGGCCTTTTTAGATCTTGATGCGCAAACTACCCCGCCCTATCATTTGTTTGCTTGTGTGTTTCTTCTTCTTCTTCTTCTTTCTTTTCTTTTTCTTTTCTTTTTCTTTCCTTCCCATCTTTCTCTTCTAATTCTGCAATCTCGCTACAGAGCACCGCCCTAAGACAAAGAAAGGCCACGAAGTACGAAAGAACGAGAGGGAGGATGGGGGGCCCCCCACGCCCCCTCCCCGAGGTGGGTGGGGGTGGGGGGGGGTGTAGAGGAGAGACGGAAAGGGGAGTGGGGAGAAGGAAGAGAGACAGATGGATAGAGAAAGAAGGAGAGAGAGAGAGATGGGAGGAGGGGGGGAGGAATTGCAAGAAACTGAGAGAAAGGGAAAGAAGGAGACGGGAGACGGATGGTGGAGGACAGAGATATAAGTACGAAGAGAGAGAGACGGAGAGAGAGAGAGAGAGATGGGAGGGGGGTGGGGGGGAGGAATTGCAAGAAACTGAGAGAAAGGGAAAGAAGGAGACGGGAGACGGATGGTGGAGGACAGAGATATAAGTACGAAGAGAGAGAGACGGAGAGAGAGAGGAGAGAGAGAGAGAGAAGGCGGACGGGGGTGGGGGGGGGGAATTGTGAGAAACTGAGAGAGAGGGGAAAGAAGGAGGCGGAGACGGATGGTGGAGGATGGAGCGAGAAGAAGTACGAAGAGAGATAGGGGGGGGGAGCGCGGGGGGGTGGGGAGGGGGGGGGGAGACGGAGGGAGAGAGGGGCGGGGGGGGGGGGGGGGATTGTGAGAAACTGAGAGGGAGGGAAAGGAGGCGGAGATGGATGGTGGAGGACGGAGAGAGAGAGAGACAGAGCTGGAAGGAGAGAGTGATAGAGACGAGGGGGAAGGGCTGGGGGGTGGGTTGGGTGGGGGTGGGGGGGGGAGACATTTCAAAACTCAGGTGATGTAATTGCAGGGGCCTCCAGGCGGCCCACTGTACCACAAAAGGGAGGTGAAAATATGCGCACGAGGCACAAAGCTTCTGAAATACTATAATTTGATACATATGTGTGCATGGATTGGCACAGAGACGGAGAGAGAGAGAGAGAGAGGAGGGGGTGGAGGGGCAGGGAAGGAGAGAGAGAAAGTGATGGTCAGAGAGAGAGGGAGGGAGGGAGAAAGAAAGAGGGAGTAAGTGAGAGACAGAGAGGGGGGGGGGGGCGGTAGAAAGAGGGAGACAGAGAGAGAGAGAGGGGGGGGAGTGAGAAACAGAGAAAGAGGGGGAGATAAAGACGGGGGGGGGGGGGGAGAAAGGGAGTAAGCGAGAGACAGAGAGAGGGGAGGGAGGGAGAAAGAGGAAGTGCGAGACAGAGAAGGAAGGAGGGAGAAAGAGAAAGAGGGAGGGTGGAAGAAAAAAAGAGAAGGTGAGAGAGAGGGGGGGGAGGGAGGGGAAAAGAAAAAGAAGGAAAGTGAGAGACAGAGATGGGGAGGGAGGAAGAAAGAAAGAGAACGAGGAAGTGAGAGACAGAGAGATGGAGAAAGAAAGAGAGGGATGGAGGGAGAGAGGGGGAGAGTGAGGGGTGGAGAAAGAAAGAGAGTTAGAGTAAGTGAGAGACAGAGACAGAGAATTAGTAAGTACAGACGTGAAAAGAAAGAACAGGGGTG
Source organism: Babylonia areolata (assembly GCF_041734735.1). Lineage (NCBI taxonomy): Eukaryota > Metazoa > Mollusca > Gastropoda > Neogastropoda > Buccinidae > Babylonia > Babylonia areolata. The sequence goes on from NC_134900.1 coordinate 35,542,277, forward strand.
ATTAGCCACGTGGACTGTTGTATAAACATTTAGAGAGAAAGAGGTCTGCGCGTTGCCTTTTTACTTTTCTTTTCTTTAAAAAAGAAAAGAAAGAACAACGCAGTTTTTCATACCAAGCCCCCATTCTTTGGATTCAGTTTCCTCAGCCTCTTCGTCACTCATCTGGGCTGCAATCTTTCAAATCCAGTCTGAAGACCCATCTTAATTTTCCCCCTCCTGAATCATTTTCAACAGCTCATCCATTTCCAGTATGAACTGGAAATGACTTAGTGAGTGAGTGAGTGAGTGAGTTTGAGAGTTTCAGAATTTGTTGGTTGTATTTTTGATTGTGTACTGTTTATAACTTGTGTGCATGCGTGCACGTGTGCTTGTTTGTGTGTGTGTGTGGGGGGGGGGGGGGGGGGGGGGGGGGGGGGGGCTGAATAATTTTTGATAATGTTTGTTATCTAGTGTTCTCTTTTTTTCCTTTTTGATATTTGCGTGTGTGTTCTATTTGTAAACCACCTAGGGCTTATTTTCAAGATTAGGCGTAAATGCTCGTAATTATAATAATAATGATAATAAATCACAACAGATTTTATTTGTCGAATAATAACTCAAACTATCATTTGTGTATACAATTCAACGTTAGAACATGTAAAATTTCCACAGTATTTCACTATTTTCCCCTATCAGTTGACAAAATTCTTTCGAAAAGATACGTATGGAAGAGACCAAGGATTTCAATTTCAACATTCCTCCACCGAATCTTTCATTTCTGGGTAAATTGTCAAAACGCCGTTCAAAATACAAACACACACAACGCTGACAAGAAGGTCACGGGCAATCCAGCTGAGATCTAAGATCTAGATCCAGCAGTTTGATTTCTCCGTTGAGCATCATTAAGTCAGACGGATCTAGATGACCAACTGGAACTGTGCTTCTTTTGTTTTTGGAGAATGTTACGTGGAGTTGGCTGCGAGTGGCGGTGTGCAGAATGAACATTGTTGCCAAACAGCAACTGGCTGTGTCTGATGTTCAAGTGAGGAGTGACTGACACGCCCAAATAATTGATTGTTTTGCCTGATATTAATTCACCACTTCACGGAAATCCTGTACCATTTTTCGCTTGTGCCGAATTTTCTTCTTTTCTTTTTTTTCCACCCATGTTGGTTGTGTGTGTGTGTGTGTGTGTATTTGCGTGCGTGTGTGTGCGCGCCTACGTGCGCGCGCGCGCGCGCGTGTGTGTGTATGTGTGTGTGTCTCCCTCACCCCACTCACCCGCACAGGGTCGCGACTTTCACTGCCATTACGAAAAATCTTCTGCTTGCGAATACACACGAAGAGGGGTTCAGGCACAAGCAGGTCTGCACATATGCTGACGTGGGAGATCGGAAAAAATCTCCACCCTTTTCCAACCAGGCGCCGTTACCGAGATTCGAACCCGGGACCCTCAGATTGAAAGTCGAACGCTTTAACCACTCGGCTATTGCGCCCGTCTGATCAATTCATTTTTTCTTTTATATTCATTCCAGTTAATTCAGTGTCCACTGTACAATAATTATATGCAGTAAACACGTCGATGGTGTAGTTAGTATCACTGTTCTGTCCGTATTTCTTTCCTTTTAATTGTGAACAAGAAAAACGACGTCATGTCGTCTTCTTACGAAGCACAAACTACCTTTTAGAAACACAGTGGTAAGCGGTTTTTAGAATTTTCGGATTTCGGAACGAATCTCAACGATATAAACCGTTAATGATACGGAAATACGGCTTAATTCATTCGGGAGACCTATAGCCTATTACTGGTATGATTGTGAAGATTTTTTTTTCATACTTTGTTCAGACCAAATTTGGTATTCGCAGACAAAGAGAATCCAGAGAAAATGGCAATGTTAAAGTTCACACCCCCCCCCCCCCGACACACACACACACACACAGACAACCGAACACCGGGTCATAACACAGATTCATTTTGTTTACACAAGTGATTCAAAAAAGAAATGGACGGGGGAGGAGGGGGGGGGGGGCTAGGGGGGGGGGGGAGAGTCATGGAATGAAGAAAAGGAAAAATAGCACACAAAAAAAGAAAGATGAAAGGCTGCTAGCAGTGATCGCTGCATCGATCTTGGGACACCCGGTGAGGGCCTGTTCAAATATGCACACACGTGCACGCGCATGGCTCCCTCCCTCTGTCTCTATTTCAAGTGCTCACTGGGGAACGCACACAGCACGCGCGCGCGCGCGCAGTTTTTCTGTCTGGTCTCAGTGTGTGTGTGTGTGTGTGTGTGTGTGTGTGTGTAAGAGAGAGAGAGAGAGGAGTTCGCAAGCATGCGCATGTATATGAATGCCAGCATTCGCTTGCGCACATGGGGGGATCATACTTACGAGGGGAGTGTTGGTATAGTTATGAAGCACGTATTTCGTGATGGGTGCTGGTATGAAAACATGTTACACTGACTAATTTGCTTCGCTTCTTGAACTTGTTCTGCAGGTCGTGCGAGTACATTAAATGGTACGGTTGTGTTTTTGTTTGCGTGTGTATGTGTGTGTGTGTGTGTGTGTGTGTGCTCACGCATGCAGACTTGATGCCTGTATCTTTATGATGCGTTTTTTCTTTTTTTTTTCTTCTTTTTTTTTTTTTATTGTAAACACCACGAACTTCTTGCGGTCTGCATATCATCATCATTATCATTATTATCATCATATTTAGTAGTAGTAGTGGTAGAAGAAGAAAAATATTATAGTTGTTATTATTATTGTGGTTGCTATGCTTTATTCTTCTCTTTTTTTTCTTCTTCTTCTTCTTCGTTCGTGGGCTGCAACTCTCACGTTCACTCGTATGTACACGAGTCGGCTTTTACGTGTATGGCCGTTTTTACGCTGCCATGTAGGCAGCCATGCTCCCGTTTTCGGGAGTTGCTTTATTAAAGCAGTCAGGCTGTGCTCACAGTGAACTTCGTGGTATCGGCGGTAGTTTTGAAGCCACGCAGCGCTGAATGGATGGTCTGAGTATGTGCGTGCGGTCAGCTCCTAAACAATGAACTGTCTCGAATGGCTAGTCTTGTTTGTAATTAATGTGGGTGCTGTCAGCTCCTGAACACTGAACAGTCTTGAATGGCTAGTTTTGTTTGTAATTAATATGGGTGCTGTCAGCTCCTGAACACTGAACTGTCTAGAATGGCTTGTCTTGTTTGTAATTAATGTGGGTGCTGTCAGCTCCTGAACAATGAACCGTCTTGAATGGCTAGTCTTGTTTGTAATTAATGTGGGTGCTGTCAGCTCCTGAACACTGAACAGTCTTGAATGGCTAGTTTTGTTTGTAATTAATATGGGTGCTGTCAGCTCCTGAACAATGAACCGTCTTGAATGGCTAGTCTTGTTTGTAATTAATGTGCGTGCGATCAGCTCCTAAACACTGAACTGTCTTAAATGGCAAGTCTTGTTTGTAATTAATGTGCGTGCAGTCAGCTCCTGAACAATGAGCTGTCTTGAATGGCTAGTCTTGTTTGTAATTAATGTGCTTGCGATCAGCTCCTAAACACTGAACTGTCTTAAATGGCTAGTCTTGTTTGTAACTAATGTGCGTGCGATCAGCTCCTAAACACTGAACCGTCTTGAATGGCTAGTCTTGTTTGTAATTAATGTGGGTGCTGTCAGCTCCTGAACACTGAACAGTCTTGAATGGCTAGTCTTGTTTGTAATTAATGTGGGTGCTGTCAGCTCCTGAACAATGAACTGTCTTAAATGGCTAGTCTTGTTTGTAATTAATGTGGGTGCTGTCAGCTCCTGAACAATGAACTGTCGTAAATGGCTAGTCTTGTTTGTAATTAATGTGGGTGCTGTCAGCTCCTGAACACTGAACAGTCTTGAATGGCTAGTCTTGTTTGTAATTAATGTGGGTGCTGTCAGCTCCTGAACACTGAACAGTCTTGAATGGCTAGTTTTGTTTGTAATTAATATGGGTGCTGTCAGCTCCTGAACACTGAACTGTCTAGAATGGCTTGTCTTGTTTGTAATTAATGTGGGTGCTGTCAGCTCCTGAACAATGAACCGTCTTGAATGGCTAGTCTTGTTTGTAATTAATGTGCGTGCGATCAGCTCCTAAACACTGAACTGTCTTAAATGGCAAGTCTTGTTTGTAATTAATGTGCGTGCAGTCAGCTCCTGAACAATGAGCTGTCTTGAATGGCTAGTCTTGTTTGTAATTAATGTGGGTGCTGTCAGCTCCTGAACAATAAACCGTCTTGAATGGCTAGTCTTGTTTGTAATTAATGTGGGTGCGGTCAGCTCCTGAACAGTGAACTGTCTCGAATGGCTAGTCTTGTTTGTAATTAATGTGGGTGCTGTCAGCTCCTGAACAATAAACCGTCTTGAATGGCTAATCTTGTTTGTAATTAATGTGGGTGCTTTCAACTCCTAAACAATGAGCTGTCTTGAATGGCTAGTCTTGTTTGTAATTAATGTGCGTGCGGTCAGCTCCTGAACAGTGAGCTGTCTTGAATGGCTAGTCTTGTTTGTAATTAATGTGCGTGCGATCAGCTCCTAAACACTGAACTGCCTTAAATGGCAAGTCTTGTTTGTAATTAATGTGCGTGCAGTCAGCTCCTGAACAATAAACCGTCTTGAATGGCTAGTCTTGTTTGTAATTAATGTGGGTGCTGTCAGCTTCTGAACAATAAACCGTCTTGAATGGCTAGTCTTGTTTGTAATTAATGTGGGTGCGGTCAGCTCCTGAACAATGAACCGTTTCAAATGGCTAGTCTTGTTTGTAATTAATGTGCGTGCGGTCAGCTCCTGAACAATGAACCGTTTCAAATGGCTAGTCTTTGTAATTAATGTGGGTGCGGTCAGCTCCTGAACAATAAACCGTCTTGAATGGCTAGTCTTGTTTGTAATTAATGTGGGTGCTGTCAGCTTCTGAACAATGAACCGTTTCAAATGGCTAGTCTTGTTTGTAATTAATGTGCGTGCGGTCAGCTCCTGAACAATGAACCGTTTCAAATGGCTAGTCTTGTTTGTAATTAATGTGGGTGCGGTCAGCTCCTGAACAATGAACCGTTTCAAATGGCTAGTCTTGTTTGTAATTAATGTGCGTGCGGTCAGCTCCTCATCAAAACACTCATTTCTGTCTGTCGTGATTTGCACTCACGCGCACATACACACAGAGTCTCTGTCTGTCTGTCTGTCTGTCTGTCTCTGTCATGTGTGTGCGTGTGTGCGTGTGTGTGTGTGTGTGTGTGTGTGTCTCGCTTGCTCTCTCTCTCGCGTTCTCTCTCTCTCTCTCCCTGTGTGTGTGTGTGTGTGTGTGTGTGTGTGTGTGTGTGTGATTCTCTCTTTCTCTCTCTCTCGCTGTCTGTCTGTCTGTCTCTGTTCTGAGTGAGGAAGCGGTCGTTTTGGAATCTTAAAATATTGATTCTTTTTTCTGTCTCCCTCTCAGTCTGTCTGTCTGTCTCTTTCTCTGTCCGTCTGTCTCTTCCCCTCTCTGTTTCTGTCTTCTGTCTGTATCTGTCTGTCTCTCTGTCTG
>NC_134900.1:35562782-35565282 GCF_041734735.1 Babylonia areolata
CCCCTCCTCCCCTCCCTCCCCCCACCCCCACCCCCCGTATCCCCAAATCCTCCCCCACCCCCCTGCCCCCGCTCACCTCATCCTACCTCATCCATCTATTCCAAATCTCCACTTATTACCCTCACCTCCACAACCTGTGTACTGAAAAAACCTCCTGGGGGACAGAATAGAGGGGGGGGGGGGGGGGGGGGGGGGGGGGGGGGGGGGGGGGGCTGGAAGAGGTGGAGGAGTCGTGTGGACCTGGAGGAAGGGGAGTAGGGGGGGGGGTGTGTGTGCTGGTATGTTGGTTTGTGTTGGTGACAGGGGAGTGTGGTTGGTGAGAGGGGGAGGGGAGGGAGTGCTGACTCTGTCTGTCTGTCTGTCTGTCTCTCTCTCTTCATTATTATTATTTTTTTAGCTTACTTATTCTGTCTCTTTGCGGGTTTTTCTACATTATCTTTTTTTTTTCTTCCTTCCTCCCCGACCCCTTTGTTGCCGTGGGTTCTTTAACGTGCGCTATGTGCATGCTGCATGCTGCGCGCATCGTGGGAACGACCGTCCTCGCGGTTTATCGCCTCAAACCTGAACGTTCGACGAGCGCTCACACAGACAGACCATCACTGAAGGTGTCAGAGTGAAGTGAAGGGGGGCGGGGGGGGGGGGGGGGGAGAAGAAGAAGAAACAGAAGAGGCTTCGTGATGGCCTCTCGAGGAAAGGTGACAGTTTTGGTGTGTGTGTGTGTGTGTGTGTTTTCGTTATTTGTTTATTTGTTTATTAATTTTACTTGTTTTGTTTGTGTGCGTGTGTGTGTGTGTGTGTGTTTTGTTGTTGTTGTTATTTTGTGTTTGTGCGTGTGTTTTTGTTTTGTTGCCTTCACCGGCATGCCACGAGTACGCTACCTGATGAGATTACGCTCATTTTAGCGTTCTGCTTTTGAGGGGGGGGTGGGGGGGGGCAAGCTGCAGAAAACTGAGTTATACTCTCTCTCTCTCTCTTCTTCAGCTCTCCCCCGCATCCTCTCCTCCTCCACCACCCCCCTCTCTCTCTCTCTCTGTCTCTCTCTCTGTGTGTGTCTCTCTCTCCCCCTGTACTCCCCATCCCCCACCCACACTCCACTCGCAATTCTCCCATCTCCTCCCCGTTGTCCTGCTCAGCGCCCTTTTTTTTAACCATATTTGACATGCACACACACACACACACACACACACACACACACACACACACACACACACACACACACACGCACGCTTTATAAATACATACACATGTCCACACACACACACACACACACAGACGCGCGCGCGCGCACACACACGCACGCACACTTGTGCGTGCGTGTGTGCGTGCGAGTCCTCTGTTTGGAAATAACTGTGACAACTTGAAGCAGTATTTGTTGTGAAGAGTCGGGAGGAACGGAGAACAGGAGAAAGAGAGGAGGAGAGAGAGAGAGTAAGAGAAGGAAAGAAAGAAAGAAAGAATTATTTCATTTCTAGGGGTAATAGATTAAGCATGCATACTTAGTTGTTTTGTTTGTTTTTGGTTTGTTTCCTTTTTTTCATCTCGCCCTCGAAAATGAGACCAAAAAAAAAAAAAAAAACGGAGAGAGAGATTGGGGGGGGGGGGGGGGGGGGGGGGGGAGAGAGACATAGAGAGAGACAGGGAGAGAGACAGAGGGAGAGGGAGAGATAGAGACGGAGAGAGGGAGGGTAAGAGAGGGAGGGAGAGAGAGAAAGAGAGAGAGGGGGGAGACAGAGAGAGGGAGAGATAAAGAGAAGGAGGGAGAGAGAGAAAGAGGGGAGAGACAGAGAGAGGGAGAGGGACAGACAGAGAGAGAGAGAAAGGGAGGGAGGGAGAGAAAAATCAATTATCTGTAAGAGAAAAACATATAAAGCATACTTTTTTTTCTTTTTTTTTCTTTTCTTTTTTTTTGTCATCCAGCCCACGAAAACAAACAAACAAACAACAACAACAAAAGAAAGAAAAAGAAGAGGGAGAGAGGGAAAGGGAGAGAGAGAGAATCAGTCAATGATGTATGTGGTACATATTAAGCATAATATGCTCTCTTTTTTTCCGGATCACGAAAAGAAAGTAACAACAACAACAATTAAAGAAAAGGAGAGAGAGACAGAGAGAGAGCGCTGTTAGAGAGAGAGAGAGAGAGAGAGAGATGTTAGAGAGAGAGGTGTTAGGGAGACAGAGATGTTAGAGAGATAGATCTGAGAGAGAGAGAGAGACAGACAGAGCTGTTAGAGAGAGAGAGACAGAGCTGTTAGAGAGAGACAGACAGACAGACAGAGCTGTTAGAGAGAGGGAGAGAGAGAGTTGTTAGAGAGAGGGGGGAAGAGAGAGAGACAGCTGTTAGAGAGAGGGAGAGAGAGAGAGCTGTTAGAGAGAAAGCTGTTAGAGATAGGGGGAAGAGAGAGAGAGACAGCTGTTAGAGAGGGAGGGAGAGAGAGAGAGACAGCTGTTAGAGAGAGCGAGAGAGAGAGAGCTGTTAGAGAGAGAGAGCTGTTGTCGAAAA
>NC_134900.1:35570282-35580282 GCF_041734735.1 Babylonia areolata
AGAAAAAGAGAGAGAGAGAGAGTGGGGAGAGAGACTGGGGGAACTGAAGGAGGGTGGGAGATGGAGAGAGAGAGAGAGAGAGAGAGAGAGAGAGAGAGAGAGAGAGAATGAAACTATATAGAAAAGCAAGACAGAAAAACAGGGAGGACACACACACACGCACACACACATGCACACAAGCACACGCACGCACGCGTGCACACGCACATACATACGCACGCACGCACGCACGCAAACACACACACATACACAGACACACACACAGCACAGCACACACACACACGCACACACACACACAGAGGGAGAAAAACAGAGAGATGGCTGATTGAAGAAAAAGACAGGCACAGACAGAGAGACAAAGAGATAGACAGAGAGACAGAGACAGACAGACGTACAGAGATAGAAAGATCAGTCCGTTCTGTTTATTGTTTCTTAAACCCAGCCGGTTATGAGAGGCAACTCCACCTGACTCACCCCTCACCCTAACCCCCTCCACCCCACCCACCTTCCCACTCACTCCCCGTGGAAGCAGAAACACGTGAGAGGTGGGGAGAAGGTGGAGAAAAAAAAGGGGGGGGGGAGGAGGGGTGCAGAAGTGAAGTCAAGAGTGATGTTGTTGTTCTTTCATGCCGGTGTAGCGTCTTTCAAATGGCTCCTCCCCCATGCACACAGTGTTGTTTGACTCCACTGCTGCACTTGATTGATTCAGCCAAGAAACACCCACACACACACACACACACGCCCCCACCCCCTCGTCCCCTCCACCCTTGGCTTGGAATTATTTCACGGCAGACCGGTTAATTTACAGACCTCCAAGACTTCACAGACATTTTAAGAAACCCAGAGGCTCTCTCCTCTTAGAGTTGAATATTTCAGGGGCAGACCGATTTACAGACTTCACAGAGTGTTAAGGACCAGAAATACTCCCATTGGAGTTGAATATTTCATGGCAGACTATTTTTTTTACAGACTTCACAGACTGTTAAGGACCAGAAACAGTCCTGATGGAGTTGAATATTTCAGGGCAGACCATTTTACAGACTTCACAGACTGTTGAGGACCAGAAACAGTCCTGATGGGGTTGAATATTTCAGGGCAGACCATTTTACAGACTTCACAGACTGTTAAGGACCAGAAATACTCCCATTGGAGTTGAATATTTCAGGGCAGACTATTTTTACAGACTTCACAGAAAGTTAAGGACTACTTCGCGAAAGCTGGTACACACACACACACACACACACACACACACACACACACACACACACACACACACACACACACACACACACACACACACAGAGAGAGATATATAGATAGATAGACAATATAAAGGTGGCAATACAAAGGGATCCAGGAGTCATGACCTGCGTGTGGCCCCCTTTAGAGTGTAAGGAGTTAAGGGCTGAAACACTTGATGAGGGGGATGGGGGCGTGGGGGGAGGGCTTCTTCTCTGAAGACCTTGTACTGTCCAGCTCTCCCTAGAGTTTCTTAACACTATTATATATATGTATATATATATATATATTATCGTAAAGAGCGGATTCAAATTGTGCAGGCTGCCTGTGGTCAGCCACTGTCCTCTCTCTGAGTTCACACACGGCTGTACCAGGAGGTCCATGTTTATCATGAACAGCCGGAAAATACGTTTGAAAAATCTATGTTTTCAGCCAACAACCAATTTTTTTTTTTTTACAGTTATTCAGTGGCCTGTATACAATAGTTGTGGTTTGTCATTGTAAAAAAAAAATTTAAAAAAAATTTAAAAAATAAAAGAAAGAAAAAAGGGGAGGGAGGGGCGGGGGAAGAGGGGGGGGGGAGGAGTGCACGTGCAAGGAAGCATTTCCAGTTATGTATGGTGCATATCACACTGGCTGCAAAATCAATACTCCCGTTTGTCGAAAATTCAGCACTAATTCACCATACCCCCACGAAAAAAATAAAGGCGGTGCAAGTTCCCAAGCGGTCCTTCCAGTGCACCCCATGCCCTATATTATCAACCAAATACCCCCTTTCCTTTGAAAGATCTTTTTGGGGGCTTCCCCCCCCCCCCCCCCCCAAAAAAAAAAAAAAAAAGACGCAAAAAAATCGTGTTATAACATCTTTTTGTTGTTGTTGTTGTTGTTGTTCTTTTTTTTCTTCTTTCTTTTTAACATTTGAAAATGAAGACAAATCAAGAGGGGTTGAAGGGGAGGGGATATGTTTGTTTTTCGGGGGGGGGGGGGGGTCGGGGGCTGAACTAGAAGGACTCCTTTCCATTTCAATCTTTAAAAAAAAGAAAAAGAAAAGAAAACAGACTCCAATAAAGTTATTTCTGGGCCAGTAGAATAGCCTGTCTAAAGTGGCAACCCTCTGTGAAGCTATTTGGAGATGCCGCTAACTATAACTCTCTCTATCCGCGTTCGTGTGGAGTTCATCTGGTTATTGCCCTATGACTGACTGGCTGGGTCGAAACTATACCACAGCTCACATTGTCTCATGATCATCATGGACTGCTTTTAGGGGGCTGACCTGGACTGCAGTGTGTTGGGGACTGGCTGAATTTATCCCCACCCTGGTTTTTTGGGGGTTTTTTTTTGTGTGTTTGTGTGTGTGTGTGTGTGTGTGTGTGTGTATGTGTGTGTGTGTGTGTGTTTGTTGTTGTTGTTTTGTTTTTGTGTGTGTGTGTGTGTGTTTTGTTGTTTTTGGTTTGTTTTTGTTTTGGGGTTGTTGTTGTTGTTTTTTTTGGGGGGTTGTTGTTTTGGTTTTGGTTTTTTTTTTTTTTACCTGTAATATTACTAATTTGCGCTTTCTGAGTAATCTGATAAAAAATAATTGGGGGTGGGTGGGGTGGGGTGGGGGGGGGTATTTCAGGGCCGGGCCAGGATTGTATTGTAGTCTCCCTTTACCTCACGGACACGGCAAACTGCCCACTGGAGTCTTTTTCAGGCCTTTCCAGGTTAACTTTTCCATGGGGTTAACTTTGGGATGGGGGTTATTTTAGGGCATCGCACCGTAACTGAACTTCTCCATGGAGTTGATTTAAAGGGAGAGGGGGTGGGGGGAATCTTTTTAGGGCATCACACCGAACTTCTCCCTGGAGTTGATTCAAAGGGGTGAGTGGGGGGGTTGGGGGGGGGGGCTTGGGGGGAGGGGATCATTCTTGGGCAATCACACCGGTAAGGGACTGGCGTCGCCCCCCCCCCCTGTTTTCATCAATAACAAGCCAGGAAGCTAACGAAGATGTTACAGACTGGAGGAAAACACCCTAATTGTTGACGGGGAAGAGGAGGAGGAGGCAAAGTACCTTCACGGGAAAGCAAAGAATACCTCCTCTTCCCCCCCCCCCCCCCCCCCCCCCCCCCCCCCCCACCCCCCCACCCCCACCCCCCCCCCCCCAACCCTTCGCCCTTCCACCGGGCCCCACCCTCAACGAAAATAACAAAGGAATGAAAATAATACCAAGGGCTAAAAACAACAACACCAGCAACGACAAAACACCAAGAGAGCCAAGTCCTTCAAATGAGTTCCACATGGAGTTCGTCTGTGTCGGCTTGCATAATTTTTTTATTTTTTTTATTTTATATATATATATATATATATATATATATATATATATATAAAGTCCTTGAAAGCTATCAGAAAAAAAAAGAATAAGAAAAGATATCCGTTTGTCGTTGTGGGTGGACAAAATTTGCTGCACTTGAAGTTAACCGGGTTGATGCTTCGATCCAAAATCGTTTCAGTGTTGGACTGATGATGGAACGTACTATTTTTGATTATCGTGCGCGGTTTAGCTGAAGAGAATGTTGTGGGTAAAAGAAAAGAAAAAAAAAAAAGAAAAAAAAAAGAATCCATGCTGAATAAATGCAATTTTGACGAAAGATGAGATTGCGTGACGGGCGCAATAGCCGAGTGGTTAAAGCATTGGACTGTCAATCTGAGGGTCCCGGGTTCGAATCACGGTGACGGCGCCTGGTGGGTAAAGGGTGGAGATTTTTACGATCTCCCAGGTCAACATATGTGCAGACCTGCTAGTGCCTGAACCCCCTTCGTGTGTATATGCAAGCAGAAGATCAAATACGCACGTTAAAGATCCTGTAATCCATGTCAGCGTTCGGTGGGTTATGGAAACAAGAACATACCCAGCATGCACACCCCCGAAAACGGAGTATGGCTGCCTACATGGCGGGGTAAAAACGGTCATACACGTAAAAGCCCACTCGTGTGCATACGAGTGAACGCAAAAAAAGAAGAAGAAGAGATTGCGTGATGAGGGAGAAAAATACACCCATAGATAAATAAACCCTTAACACATGCTGTGGCGAAAAAATAAAACAACCAACAACAAAAACACCAAAGATTTTGTGTTGTTGCAGGCATTGTTGTGACAAATGCTGTCATAATATTTAAACAATAATTTTGGGGTTTTTTTTTATTGTGTGGGCGTGAAGGAGTGACTGTTTAAAGCGTTTCTCAATGTTTGAATTGTTGACACATTGGGAGGGAGACGAGGGGGAAGGTGGGTAGTGGTGGTGGGGGGGGGGGGGGTCTGGGGTCACAAGGGTTATGGGATAGATAATGATAATAATACTACTAATAATACTAATACTATTACTAATAATAATAATAACGTAACAACAGCAACGATACTAATCCTACTAATAGTGATAATGATGGTGGTGTTGGTGGTGGTGGTGGTGATGGTTCCCCTCCACAAGCTGACATTGTTTCAGCCTTTTTTTTTTTTTTTTCTCCAGACGCCACGTGGTGTCCAATTATCCCCCACCCCACCTCCCACCCCCACCTCCCCCCTCCACCTCCCCCCTTATATCAGCGTCACCTTCGTCTGTCTCTCTGCCTCACTCTCTGTCTTTCTGTCTCTGCCTGTTTGTCTGTCTCCCTGTCTGTGTCTGTCTCTGTCTCTCTCTGTCTCTCCCTCCCTCCCTCTCTCGCACTTGTGTATGTGTGTGTGTGTGTGTGTGTGTGTGTGTGTGCCTGTATGATCTTTTCACTCTTGTTGGTAAGTGTCAGCTCTTCTTTTTGCCTTTATGACACTGAAGGTGACACGACTTCCGCTGGGAAGAAGAAAAAAAAAAGGAGGAGGAGGAGCGGAAAACGGTACAATTATCGGCGGGTTGCCTCCATCAGCTGGCATGGTTCCAGACCGTGTTCCAGACGCCCCGTGGTGTCCAATTATCCCCAATTATATCAGCGTCACCTTCGTCTGTCTGCAGGTGGTGGTGGATGGGTATGGGTGTGTGGTGGTGGTGGTGGTGTGGGCTGGGTTCTTGTCCCTCTGACACGTCCCCTCCGCAAAGAATAACGAAGTGTTTGTTGCTGTGGTTTTTATTTTATTTCTTGGCTGTTATTGTTGTTTTTTTTGTCATTTTATCGTCATCATCACTCTCATTGTCATCATCATCATCATCATCATCATCATCATCATCACATGAATAACGATCACTACAACAACAAGAACAACAAATATTGTTCCCTTTTACTGTGAATTTTGGAACGGGGAAATACAGGGTTGAAATTTTGTCACTAAGTGTACGTGTAAATTTTCTAAGTCTGCTGTCTGTTTATGTATCGTTGTCTGTCTGTCTCTCTGTGTGTGTGTGTGTGTGTGCGCGCGCGCGCGCTCACCGTTCACGTGTGGCGTCAGTGCGAGCAACACTACTATACAGAAATGACACGCATACAAAACAAACATAAGATAAACAACCACAACAACAGCAACGACAACCAGAAAAAATCCAAACCAGCGCACCAGCGCAGACAACGAACGAATTCAACAAAATTAATCCTAGACCCCCCACCACCGACGCAACTCTAGGCGACCCCGATTTACACCCCCTGTGTCTACTCTTACCGTCTTGCTTACATCTATTCCATTTTCCATCTTCCAAGCCCCATCGCTCCAGCGTTTAGAAAAAAAAAAAAAAAAAAAAAAAAAGTACAGTGGAGTTGGATTTGACAAACCAGATGCCCTCGAAGGCTTTTGTCGGCGAGTGTCTGTCTGTGTCGGCACGACTGTTGTATAGTTTATATTAAGCCAGTTCCAGACGGTACGTCAAGTCTGAGAGAAAGAGAGAGAGAGGGGGAGGGGAGGTAGGTGGGGGAGTGGGGGGGGGGGCGAAGGGGGGGGGGGTAAAAGGAGAGAAAGATGGAGATGACAGAATGGGTCAGAACGGAGGGCCTAGGGGGGGAAAGGGTTGGGGGGGGGGGGGTGTACACGGGCAGAGAGGATGGGTGTATGTGGAGAGTTAGTGAGATGAGATGCTCTCGGATTACTACTGACAAAAGGAAACACGCACACACACACACACACACACACACACACACACACACACACACACACACACACTGAGAGAGCGAGAGAGAGAGAGATATGTAATGTGTGTGTGCGTGTGTTTGTGTGATACATTCTTCTCCACGAGAGAGGGAGAGAGAGAGACTCACTCACTCACACACACACGACACACATACACACACACACACAAACACGAGACAAAGAGACAAACAGGCAGATACACAGCGTCCTGTATATGTCATGTAGGTGGTGGTGGTGGTTGTTGTTTTTTCTCTCTCTCTGCAAGTGACAGAAGAAGAGACAGACAGACAGACACACAGACAGAGAGAAAGAAAGACATTTAAAGAGATGTGAAGACAAAGACAGGATACAGCTTTCTTCCCGTACCTTTCCCTCTCATGGACAGACCAATCGGATCAGGGCGGTGACGTATTGCCCTGCCGAGCGCCTCTGTGTCACAAGGTAAGTGTGTGGGAGAGTGGGGGGGGGGGGGGGTAGAGGGGGGGGTTGGGGGGGGGGGGCGGGAATCAGTGTCAGACGTGACCTCAATCCTCTTCCCCCCCCCTCCCCCCACCTCCTCCCACTACGACCCCAGATCCCCATCCCCCCTCCCACCCCCACCTCTCACCCATTTCTCTTATGTCTCCATCAACCCCTTGTTCTCTCATTGTCTCATCCCCTATCAGCCCTGTCTTCCCACACCCCCTCCCTATCCCTACTCCTCCATACTGCCTCTTCCCCCCCACCCCCCTCCCCCCAGTCACTTTCTTCTCTCTCTTCCCCCCTCCCCCCCCCTCTCTCTCTCTCTGTCTGTCTGTCTCTCTCTCTCTCTCTGTCGCTCTGTCTGTCTGTCTCTCTCTCCTTCTCTCTCCCTCTCTCTTCCTCCCTCTCTCTCTTCCCTCTATCTCTCTCCTTACCCCTTCAAACCGCCCCCCTCTTCCTCCGCCACACCCCCGTCTCACACACACACACACATGAGCGCGCACGCACGCACACACACAAGCACACACGCACAAGCGTGCATACACAAGCACAAACGCAGAGAGAGAGAGAGGGAGAGAGAAGCGTGTCATGTACGTCTCTCCTTGACAGTCTGTTGTTTCTGACGGCATTGTTCAGCCGCTGATTTCATCTGTCTGTCTCTTTAGTTGGTTGTTAGGGGAGGAGGAGTGGTACTCCGCATTCCTTAGTGGTGATTGTTGTTAGTGGCGATCGATACTTTGGCTTTCCCAGTTGGTACAATGACCGTTGTAAAAGTATTTCAGTGAGAGAGAGAGAGAGGGGGGGGGGGGAGAGACAGAGAGAGAGGGTGGTGGAGGGGTGGGGGGGGAGAGAGAGACACAGAGAGAGAGAGAGTGCGCATGTACTTTGTCGAGAGTGTCTGTCTGAGACTGTCGTCTTGAATTCCACTAGGATGAAAGCAAGAAACCAAACCAAATGAAACAGAGAAACAAAAGACGTCAGCCAACGCTCATTTCCTGCTGGTCTGCTGTCTCGGGGTCATCTTCCTCCCCTCCTTACCTCCCTTCCTCATTGCCTTCCGCGTTACCTCTCTTCTTTCCTCCCTCCTTATTTCTCCCTTCCTCCTTACCTCCCTTCCTCCTTACCTCCCTTCCTTCCTCCTTACCTCCCTTCATCCCTCCCTTACCTCCCTTCATCCCTCCCTTACCTCCCTTCTTTCCTTCTTACCTCCCTTCCCCCGTCCCTCCGTACTCCCCTCCCTCCTTACCTCCCCCTCTTCCTTCCCTCCTTACCCTATTCCTCCTAAAGTCCCTTCCCTCCTCATTACACCCCCCCCCTCACACACACACACACACACACACACACACACACCCGTCTCTCTCTGTCAAGTGTATAAAACTTCATCATAACATTCTTAAAACTAGATGAAACTTAAAAAAAAATTTTTTTTAAAAAGCTCCCCCTCCCTCCCCGTCCGACACCCACTCTATAGATAGATAGACAGAAATATGTATGTGTGTATTACGAAAAACAAACGAAAAGGGGGGGGGGAACTTTTCTATCTGAAGTCTCAAACTATCGTCGAAGTAAAAGCCAACGAAAAGGTCGCGAAAAGTTGGCGAAAGGGGAGGTAACGTCTGCATGCAAATGATGCAGTGCCCTTGGTGCTGATTGGACTTCCTGTTAGGGGAAGTAATGAAGATTCTCAATGTCGTGCACTCAGGGTTGTCTCACATGAGACAGATTCGTAAGTGAGGAAGCGAGAAAGAGAGAGAGAGAGAGGGTGGTGGTGGTGGTGGTGGTGGTGTTTTAGTTCGTTGCTTGCCGAGTTGGTTGTTGTGTGTGTGTGTGTGTGTGTGTGTGTGTGTGTGTGTGTGTGTGTTGATGTATGCGCGTGTGCGAAGTTTAACAGAATCTATTTTCGCACGAATAATAAGTCGGATGACGGCTGTCCTTAACCGAAAGTATTGTGGGAACAAATAACCAGTTCAGACTGATGTCGTGTATTGCTTTTCGGTGGCAAAGTGTATTATCAGTTGATTGTTAGATTGTTGACTCATCAGATAGTTAGTCAGTTAACATGTTTCTCTGTTGTTGTTTTTTTGTTTTTGTTTTTTAATTTTATTAATATGTTGTGATGCTCTTTCATGTTGTTTTAATGTGAGCCTTGATATCGTCGCCAGTTACTAACAGAGGAAAATTCAGTCTGATTTAGCATTGTTTTACAGGCTAATTAGATATTGATTTCCTTCTCTTTTTGTTTGTTTGTTTGTGTTTTTTGTTTGTTTGTTGTTTTGGGGGTTTTGTTTGTTTGTTTGTTTGTTTTTTGTCCGGGAAATAGTTATAAGGACTCTACATGGTTGCATACATGCAAATGCAGATATTATGCAGGACACACACAACACGCACACACAGACGCACAGAGAGAGAGAGAGAGAGTACAGAATACTTTATTATATCAATAAGAGAAATTCACTTATGGTGTATTTCACGCAAACCATACATGAAAATGACAGTCACTCAATATAAACACATTAAAAAAAGACACAAAATGCTGAAATGCTGAGTTGATGAGGATGAGGACCTTTCATACAATGATCAGAATCATACACATGTAATGATTACATACTTTGAGAGAGAGATAGAGAAAGAGAGAGAGAGACTTAATGACGGGCCAGTGTGCATTCGTCGACTCTCTCTCTCTCTCTCCCTCTCTCTCTCTCTCTCTCTCTTTAGCAGATCCTGTTGTGAAATTATCGAAATGTATCGTATGATTATGCCTTCGAGTTCAGAGCCTTGTCTATCAAACGAAACTGTTAGAATTCTACCTTCATTGATTTCAAAATTAATGGTCAGTTGTGTTGTGTGTTCTGTTTCATTTGTGGATATGCTGGGCGCACAGTGCAGTTTGACAGCATCTTTCAAATGTTCGTTCATACGGGGGCCGGCGGTGTGTGTGCGTTCGTTCGTTCTTTTGTTTAACGTCTGTCCACATTTGTGATATTAGACGAAAATTTATCATCTCCCCCCCACCCCACGTTTGTGTGTGTGTGTGTGTGCGTGTGTGTGCGTGTGTGTGTTATGATGATGATGTACGTGTTACTGATAGAGGATTAGAAGCAGCGAGAAAGATAAAATAATAGTTTATGATTATGATAGGTTTTGGTTTCCGACGACTAGTTCTAACATTGTTCCCAACTTTCCGAGTATTTTTTTCTTCTTTTGCCTCTTTATGTCTCTCT
>NC_134900.1:35582782-35600282 GCF_041734735.1 Babylonia areolata
AGGTACAGTAAACCTTCCTCTTGTCTAACCTCCCCCCCCCCCCCACCCCCCCTTTGCTCCTCCCGCTCTCTCTTACTGGCATGTCCGATTGGGGCGATCTGAGAGGAGCAAGACGACAGAGGAGGAGGAGGAGGGACAGAGGAGGAGGAGGAGAGGAAGAGGTCAGGGCCGCGCGTGTCGATGCTTGTTGCGATCTTGTCAAGAGAAGCGAGAGAATAACAGTACACACAGAGAGACAGAGAGAGAGAGAGAGGGGGGGGAGAGAGAGGGAGGAAGGGGAGGGGGGGGTGGACGCAAGGGATGGCCCCCCACGGGAAGTGGGTGGGAAGAAATGGTTGCCTCCTATTAAACGGGAGCCAGAGAATAATAAAAGCCGGTGGTGAGATCGGCTTCAGGAACCCAAGTACTACCAGCAGTAGTAGCCACCGAAACAGTCGCGCGGCGCAGACGGTATGGGCGGCGGGTAAGATTAGGAGGAGGGGTGGGGTGGGGGCAGGGGGGAGGGGGCATGGGGGGGGGGGGGGGCATAGAGATGGCCCTGGGTGATAACAGGCGTCTTGCAGGCGACACGAGTCCCTGTCAAGGAGTCCTTCCCCGTGTAATGATGGGGGCTGTAAACTGAGAATGGCAGGGGAGAACTAAAGAGGGCAGAAAGCAGGAGAGAGAGAGAGAGAGAGGTAGTTGAACTGGAATGCTGATGCCGCCCTGCCGTTGTACTGCTGTCCGCCTTCCCGTGAAGATTAGAGACTGTAGTGTGACGGAGAAAGCCTCAGAGATATCTACCGGGGGGTGGGGGTGGGGTGGGGGGGGGGGGAACACAAGACGTTACAATAAGAGTATAAAAAAGAATATATTCTTTAAGAAAAAAAATGGGAGAAAAAGGAGGAGGAGGAGACCATCACCACCAACAGTAACAACAACAAAACAACGAGACATTAACAACAATAACAACAACAACAACAAACAGAAAACATGGTTTCCGTACCATTCGTATAAATAAAAAATTAAAAGGTGGGGTTGGGGGGGGGAGTGTGTGTGGGGGGGGGGGGGCGAACGACATGGGCAGCCAACATGGGAATAACCGGAAATATCACTGCTGTACCCTGGGAAGGAAGGAGCAAAGGGTTAGCACAACATGCTGCCACCGGCCTGTGCAGACAGCAGACAACAACAACACCACTGCCATCGCCGGGAGGGCGTGGGGGGGGGGGGGCAGAGGGAGTCTCCTCCTTGGAGGCTTTCCGTCCGATCCCACTATGACCTCGTGGTCCGGGGCACTCGGCGATTGGCGCAGCGCATGTGGCTTTTTCGCGCAGTTCGAAACTGGTACAGCACTCACAGTCTCTCTCTCTCTCTCTCTCTCTCTCTCTCTCTCTCTCTCTCTCCCGCCCCGCTCTGATACCCCGGAGGATGACGGAAGGGAAACATGGTTGCAGTGATGATGGAGGCGAACCTAGCCGCAGTGAGTGCTTCAGGGAGGTCACACAGGCTAGAGCGGCGCAGCCACCAAGGAAATGCAGGGTGATGAAGATCCACAGTGCCACGAGAGTTAAAGAAAATAGCACGACTACAATAGCAATAGGGGAAAAACTGAATAGCTTAACTGCTGCCGTCAGGGGTCTGATGGAAACAACAACTATGACAACAACAACAACAACAACAACAACACGACAGCTCCACCGTCAGCGTAAGAGAGAATGATATTCTGATTGATACCATGGGACTGAAGGAAGTAGCTTGGGCGATTTTGGCCATAGGGTGAAACAGAATTATATGACTCCTGTTAACAGCCTTTGGATACAACAGAGGGGGGGAAAAAATGCTGCACTGAGTTATAAAGTTACTGCTGACATGACAGTAAAATAAATTGATATTGGGATGCTGAAGCGAGAGTATGCTGCATTGAGTTACAGAGAATAAAGACGTCTGTTAACATGACAGTAAGATAAACCGATGAGGGGGATGCAAAAGCGAGAGTTAAGCGAACAGCGTAGATGCTGCTATGAGAATAAAAAAGCTCTTAACATAACTGCGAAAGGCGATTGGTAAGGAATCTCATGGTTACTGAAAGAATAGCTAGGGAATAACAGAGGGGGGGGGAGTTATTCTGAAAACAATGCAATGCCATACAATGCCCCCCCCCATCCCCTCCCGCAACGCAACGCAACACCACTTAACACAACATAATACAGTACAAAACAGTACAATGCATCACAACGCAACGGATCACAGCCCAACACAACCCCCAACCCAACCCAACCCCCAACCCCCAAACCCAACACAACTCCCACCACAATCCCCAACCCCCACCACAACCCCCAACACAGCACAACCCCCAACCCCCACCACAACCACCAACACAACACAACCCCCAAACCCCAACGTTACGCCCAACACAACCCCCAACACAACACAACCCCCAACACAACCCCCAACACAACACAACCCCCAACACAACCCCCAATACAACACAACCCCCAACCCAACACAACCCCCAACCCAACACAACCCGCAACACAACACAACCCCCAACCCACCACAACCCCCAACACAACACAACCCCCAACACAGCACAACCCCCAACACAACACAACCCCCAACACAACACAACCCCCAACACAACCCCCAACACAACACAACCCCCAACACAGCACAACCCCCAACACAACACAACCCCCAACACAACACAACCCAACCCCCAACACAACACAACCCCCAACACAACACAACCCCCAACACAACACAACCCCCAACACAACCCAACCCCCAACACAACACAACCCCCAACACAACACAACCCCCAACACAACACAACCCCCAACACAACACAACCCCCAACACAGCACAACCCCCAACACAACACAACCCCCAACACAACACAACCCCCAACACAACACAACCCCCAACACAGCACAACCCCCAACACAGCACAACCCCCAACACAACACAACCCCCAACACAACCCCCAACACAACCCCGAACACAACACAACCCCCAACACAACACAGCACCCAACCAAACACAACCCCCAACATAACACAACCCCCAACCCCCAACCCCCACCACAACCCCCACCACAACCCCCAACCTACCACAACCCCCAACACAACTCCCTACTCACCACAACCCCCAACCCAATTCACAACACAACCAACCACCCAGCACAACCCGTCAGAGACCAGACACACCAAGAAGGACTGACTGCCCAAGAGGGGAGGGTCCGTCCAATCCTCCCCCCACCCCAACCCCCTACCCCCCAACCCCCTCCCCGGACTGCAACCATAAAGATCCAGAACGTGCAACAGCGTCTGGGCGCTACGCCATACATCACTAGTAGCCTGTAGTAGCTCGTGTTACAGGGGTCCTAGTACTTCCCGCTTCCCAGCCCCTCTGTTCTCCTCCCACCCCTCCTCCTCCTCCTCCTCCTCCTCCTCTTCTCACCTCCCTTCTTCCCCCCTCTATCTCTACCCCCCTCAATTTTTGCAGTGTTGCCTCATCCAGCGTATGGTATTTCCCCTTCCACGCCCCCTCCGCCCGCCCACCACCCCAATTTCTTTCGCTAAATGCACAGAGGAAGATCTTGACTACCACAATGGCCGACACGGCAGTTTCGGTTTCTCAGGGAGGCGCCACTGCGTTCGGACAAAATCCATACGCGCTACACGCTAACACCACATCTACCAGACAGATGCCCTGACCAGCCAGCTGCACAACCAAACGCCGCGGCGCTTAAGTCAGGCCTTGGATGTATGCGTGTATATATTTGTGTACATATCCGAGTGGATTTCTTCTACTGAATTTTGCCAGAGGGCAACACTTTCGTTCCCACTGGGTCTTTGGCTTATAATATCACAGATTGACATAAGTTTACATTTGGGCCAACAGCAAAGTGAGAGCTGTATTATCAATGGTTTCTCCAGTCAATGGGAAACCATTTACAGCTTAGTCTTTTGTGGAGGACTATGACTCTCAAACTAGGAGGCAAAATTGCACTTGCTCTTGGTGCTGCAGCCTTGTGGGCTAGTTGGCCTTTGGGAACCATCCCGACGCCGACTGTCCTAAAACCCTCTTGGCCGAGAGAGTGGGGATGTACTTGGGCAAGACACTCTCCACTATAATCAAATTCTAGCCCAAATAGTCGGAACAGCAGTTGCCTCCTCTGCTGTTCTGATGGTCATAGTCGGACACGACTGACTATCATATATATAGGTCAGGTCAGGGGCATAGCCCTTGCTACCGGTACCATGTAACCCAGTACTACCTGCCACATGTGAAGTCTCCCAACGACGGACCAGGCGTTTCCCAACGGCTGTGAAGGCGGAAGAGGATGACCAAAGGGCAGGGGGAGCTCTTATCCTTGGCTGGAAGTCCTCCTAGGAGACGGAACTCCGAAGAAAAAACCTGCACCTGCTGAGGCCGTTCTACACGTGGCAGTATCTGCACCTGTGGGACTCTGAGCGTCGGTAGGCGAGAGAGTGGGGAAGGGACTGCACAACTCCTCTTCACTAAAAAACAAAACAAAACAAAAACAAAAACAGTCATCAGGTTAATGTCGGAACGACCCTCTTCTCCCATATGAGGACACACACCGACAGATAAGCCTGCCTGCCTACTCATCCGTCGGTCCGACGGGAGACTCCATCAGTGCGTGCTGCACACGGGACCATCGGCATATCGTCTCATCCGAATGGCTAGACGCTCAGTCTAATGTTCCAGTCAAAGGGCGAGAGCGGGATTCGAACTCAGAACCAGACGACGGACACTGTATTGGCATAATATAAGCGTCTTCGCCATTTTGCCACCTTCCTCCTCCTCCTTGCAGGACATTGATAGGTGACTGGAGGTGAGGCGTGGTGTGTGTGTGTGTGTGTGTGTGTGCGGAGAGGGGTGTGGGGATAGGAAAAACGGCCGGTGGTAGGATGATTGTCCGGTTGTGGAACGAATTAAATAAGGCAAATTAGGGGGGGGGGGGGGGGGGGGAATTGCAACAGTTGGTTTTATGTTGTTTTTGGATAGTGCCTATTGTAATACAAACGTGGTGAAAAATGGAGATCGATTGAACTGTTAGTTAGTTTGTTTATAATGTTGATGAAATTACGTCACAAATGCCCTGTTATCTACAGTAGAGCTGCGCTCAGTGTAAACATGGCCAAATAACCATTCGTTGGATAGGTATCGTTATAAATCACCAGAATTTTAACATTATCTAGCGCGGTATTGATCGGGAAAATGTGCCATATGTGTATAATTTCGATGAAATGATGTAACATGCTCTGTTTTCAGAACAGGACTGCGGTCAATAAAAAAAACATGGTCGAGTAATCATTCATTGGAAAGGTTTTGTCGTACATTGTTTTTAATTAGCGTCATATGCTTACAGAATTTAAAAAGAATATGATTATACCCATATTCAATGAAGTGTGAAACAGTTTAGCGGTCAGTTCAAAAGCACAGTATGGATTGGGTGGGCCCCCGCACAGCATATGAAGAAGTGTGGGTCTATACATGCCTGACAATTGATGCAAGTGTGTGTGTGTGTGTGTGTGTGTTTAGGGGGGGTGGGGTGGGGTATGAGAGGGAGGAATGCAGGAGGGGGAGTCTCAGCAGGGGGTGGAGGGGGTATGTCAGAGAAAGGACAGGAGGAGGGAGGGAGGGAGGAGGGAAAGGGAGTGGGAAGGATGGAGAAAGCCACATTGTGGAAAGGGGGTAGGGGTGGGGTTTGTTGGGGTAGGGGTGGGTGGAGAGAGAAAAAAGAAAGAAAGAAAGAAAAAAAAGAAAAAAAAGAACGGAGATGGATGCATGCATGAGACAGCGGGATTGTTTGCAAATCAGTCGATTTGGAGGGGTGGATAGGGCGGGGGGGGGGGGGGGGTTGTTTTGTTTGGAGTTGGGGATGTTTTTTTGTTTGTTTGTTTGTTTGATTTTCGGGCCAAAACTATTGAAAAGTTCAGAGTCCTGATCACCACTGTGACTCCTTCCCTCCCCCCCCCCCCACCCCATCCTCTTCCCCCACCTCCTCCCCCCCCCACCCCCCAAACCCAAACCCCAACCCCCTCAATCCCCATCCCTGTCCCACTTCTTCCCTTCCCTTCTAACTTTCAACTGTTTTCTTTTCTTTCTTTTTTTTTTTCTTCTCTTTTTGTTTGTTTGCTTGCTTGCTTGTTTGTTTTTCGTGGTGCAGGTTGAAGCCAGGGTCTCCCCCCTCCTGGACCTGTGGATGTAGAGACTCATCAAACTTGCTGGGAAACTTTTTTTTTTTTCTTTCTTTCTTCTTTTTTTCTTTTCTTTTTCTGCAGACCACGCAAAAGCCCTACACACATGGGCGAGGGAACATGAAGGGAGGAGACATGTGGGGGAAGGAAAATGTTCGTGTATGCTAATAAGCACAGTATTCCACACACACACACACACACACACTCACTCACACACATACAGACACGCACGCATACACACGCACACACGCACACACAGGCAACACAAAACACACACAACACACCACCCGTACACCCCTCTTTTCCCCACAGCACACAGACGTGGATCATGACCAACACAATGGCCGCCACGGCAGGACGTAGATGATGGTGTTCCCACAGCCACATGTCTTGCATGGCTATGATAATAATAATGATAGTATTTATATAGCGCTGACTCGTGCGCAGAGACAAATCTAAGCGCTTTCACACCAGTCATCCACACGCATGCATAACTCTAAAACTGAAGAAACTGAAGACAAGGAAGAGGTAGGGGAGGGAGGCTATCTTGTGAAGTGGTGGGTTTTAATGCCAGACTTGAAAGAGCTGAGTGCGGAGACCTGACGAAGCGAAAGAGGAAGCTCATTCCAAATACAAGGTCCAGACAGAGAACGAACGGCGTCCAACATTGGAGTGTTTGAATATGGGTATGCGTAATCAGAGTGGATCCGAAGCCGATCTTAGAGTGCGAGACGGGAGTGTAGAGGTGAAGGCAGCCACAAAGATAGGGAGGGGCAGATTTTGTTAATACATTAATAACATAGAGTCCTGATCTTATACTTTATTCTGTGTGAGACAGGGAGCCAGTGGAGATGTTGCAAAATAGGAGTGATGTGCTCAGGCTTGAAGAAGGCGACTTGTGGTGGAGGAGGATGTTTTTTGTTTGTTCATTTGTTCGATTGAAAATTAAAATAAAACAAAAACAACCATGAACGCAGGTGAATACTGTTGAAAATTCAGTCCCAGTCACCACTGTGACTCTTCCTCCTCCCCCTCCCACCCCCCTTCCCCCTACGCTTCTCTTCCCGTCGCTCCCACCCTCCACCTCCCACCCCCACACCCTACTCCCTGAAATCCCCATCCCTGTTGGTGGGGGGTTGGGGGTGGGAAGGTGGGGGGGGGGGGTGAGTGAGGGGCACAGCACGCGCTGGGCCGTGACAGATGGATGGACAAGGGGGGAGGGGGAGGGGTGGGGGGGGGGGGGGGGCGTCAGACGTCTGTGGCCATGATGACGTGGGCAGCACCACATGAGCCAAAATTTGCAGCAGCCGGCGAGCAGCCAGTATTGGCTGCATGGTCCGCCTCTGACGGCTTTTGGGTGTGTGTGTGTGTGTGTGGGGGGGGGGGGTCTCTAAAAGTTCTTTAAGGTATGTGCCGGCCACAGGGCGGGGGTGGGGTGGGGGGGGGGGGGGGCCTGTGGAAAACGCTGCAAGGATGAATGATTGAATGAATGAGTGGTTCGTTAAGTTCATGAATGAATAAGATAATGAAAAGTAGTGGTTTTGATTAAGTTTCTGGACTTCTCTCGCTCGCCCCGTACTTGAATGAATATGGAGGAAGAAAGACAAATGTTCGCGTATGGCTGATTAGCACATTATTTCCCCTCCACCCCACTCCTCGGAATGTGGTTCATGACCACCGCAATGGCCACCTGCACAGCAGGACGTTGATGATGGTGTCACACCCGTTGAAGTTCCCACAGCCTCACGTCTTGCATGGTTGGCGGCTGGAAGAAAGTGGTTTGTGGTGGAAGATGGTGGGATTTTTTCTTGGATATATATCTATATATATATTGTTTAACTCACGCGAAAACTGTTCAATTTTTGTTAACCTGTGTGCTAGCTGAATTGGTAGCGTTAGCAGCATTGACTTGAAGTTGTTGTGTACCTTATGTATGAGATGAGTTACCACTCTATATATATATATATATATATTTTTTTTTTTTTTTTCAATCGTTGATCAAAGTTGAGTCCGAATCACCATTGTGACTGCCCCATTCCTCCTCCTTCCTTCTCCCTCCTCCTCCTCACACACACACACACACACTTCGACCTTCAACCCTCCCAAGTCACGCAGCAATATACAAATGTGTTCGCTCAGCAGGATTTCCTACCCTGGGGGTGGGGGGTGGGGGTGGGGGGGATTCGTCGTGAAGATAGCAGTTTGAGGGTCGGGGTGGGGTGGGGTGAGGTGAGGAGGGGTGCAGCATCATTAGCCTGACAAATTGCACACGACACAAGATGCCAACTTCTTCATGTCTCACACAGGAGGGGGGTGGGGGAGTGGAGGATGGGGGGGGGGGAGGGGGTGAGAGGGTGAGAGAAGGGGGTGAGGGGGTGGCGTACTCAGGACCCTCCAGTGTAGAGCTCTATATAGTATTGTCTTACACGCCAGGCCGCATGATTAATGGGGGAAAGGAAACAGTATAGCGGAACCTTGTCGTGTCGTCTTCGGCACTGCAGCTGATCTCTCTCTCTCTCTCTCTCTCTCTCTCTCCTTCCCCACCTCATCTCTCTCTCTCTCTCTCTCTCTCTCTCTCTCCCTCCCCACCCCATCTCTCTCGCTCTCTCTCTCTCTCTCCCCACCCCATCTCTCTCTCTCTCTCTCTCTCTCTCTCTCTCTCTCTCTCCACAGGGCAAAAGGGAGGGTGGTTGAAATTATGAGAACAATGTGGAGTCTTGGCAATATGGACAGAACCGTGTTTTTTAAACTCTTTGATGCGCAGATAAAACCTATGCTATTATACGCATCTGAAATGTGGGGAATAATGCGCTTCAAAGCAGTTGAGTCTGTCCATTTGTTTGCTTGTAAAAGATTTTGAGTGTCAGTCCCAAAACCCCAAATGTAATGATCTATGGTGATCTTGGTCGATATCCATTATACATTGATAGTTGCATCAGTACTTTGCGATACTGGTTTAAGCTAAATCAAATGTCTCTATCGAGAATCCCGAAACAGGCGTACCTAATGAACGTAAATAAGATGACATACAATGCTGATATGTCTTCAAGAAACTGGGCAGATGGACTGAAACATTGCTTAGACATTTATGGGTTTTCAGAAGTTTGGATAAATGGCGGGGTTGGGGATGTAAATGTTTTTCTTAAAATATTCAAACAACGCATGATAGATGGCTTTAAACAGGATTGGGCAAGCAAACTCAACGGAAGTAATCGTTATGAAACATATAGGTCATTCAAATCCTTATTACAACCTGAAAAATACTTATCTGATCTTACCATCAGTAAATTTAGATCAGCCTTCATTAAGTTCCGTTTTGGTATAAATGAACTAAAAATAAATCAGCGTTATTGTGATGTTTTGAAAAACTGCCCATGTGGTGGTAGAATAGAGAACGAACTACATGTACTAACAGCTTGTCCATTATATGATGATATTAGAAGGAAATATTTGCTCAAGCATATGCAACATATTAGAAATCTGTCATTATCATTTCTGCTGCAAAAACGAAAGTTGTAATGTGACCAGAGATGTTGCAATGTTTGTTTTTTATGCATTAAGACTGAGAGAAGAGTACTTTCAGCCCTAAACAGACATATCAGCCTTGTGCTTTTCATTTAGTTTACTTGTTCTCAGTGAGCTCACTGTGTATTATGTGGATTGTTTTCGTTCTTCCTATTTTATTTTAGTTAAGCTGTGTGTGCAACACGTGCACCCAAAATGTATACAGGTCGGTGACCTTACATTAAAATTCTTGCGTTCTTGCGTTCTTGCGTTCTTCTCTCTCTCTCCACCCCACTTCTCTCTGTCTCTGTCTCTTTCTCGTGGGTAAGGTTTTAACGTTTTAAAGGCCCTGCAGTGGCCTTTGTGGTCGGCAGGGCTATACACAACATGGTTTGATTTGATTTGATTCCTCTCTCTCACTCTCTCTCTCTCTCTCTCTTTATGTGTGTGTGTGTATGTGTCTTTCTGTCTATCCCCTCTCTTTGTGTCTGTTACTCTCTCTCTCTCTCTCTCTTCCTCTCCCCCCCCCCTTCCCCCACCCCTCTCTCTCTCTCTCTCTCTTCCGTCCCTGTAGCATCATCAACATCATCATCATCATCGTCGTCGTCGTAGTCACTCGTTGCCGCCACCACCACCAACCCACCCACCCACTCACCAACTTCGTCATCCTCCATCCATCCATCCATCCATCATCGCTGGAAGGGGAGAGATGAGATGGGGGGGGGGGGGGGGGGGCAAAGGAAGCGTGTCTCAAATGATCGGACCCCCCCCCCCTCCCCCTTCCCCTTCCCTGTTCACACCTGACCGCTCAGCTGACCTCGCGTTTCGATTTCCCGTCCGTTTCCATTCTGTTCCGCAGCTGGGAAGGGGCGGTGCTGTGTGGCTCGTTCATTTCGCCCCTGTGTCTCGTTGCTGTCGGAGGACGCGGTGATGGTAGTGGTGGTGGTCTCCTTTCTGGACGTGTTGTGGGAAGTGGTGGGGGGGGGGGGGGGGGAGAACAGGTGGTTTTGGTGGATGGAAGGGTGGGGAGATTTTATGGGGGCTGGTAAGGGGGGTGGGAGAATGGGTGGTTTTGGGTTTGGTGGGTGAGGTGGGAGATTGAAAGAGGTGATTTGGTTTGGTGGGTGGTGTGGGAGAAAAAGAAACACACACATGCGCACGCTCTCACAGACACACACACACACACACACACACACACACGCGCGCACGCACGCACGCACGCACGCACGCACACACACACACACACACACACACACACACACACACACACACACACACAGAGTTTTGTGGGTAAGGTGCGAGATGGAATGGGAAGATTTGGTGGGTGGGGTTGGAGACTGAATGGGAGTTGGTGTGGTGGGTTGGGTGGGTGGGTAGGGTGGGAGATTACTCTCTCTCTCTCTCCCTCTCTCTCACTGTCTGTCTGTCTGTCTCTCGTGTGGGCAGGATGTTAAAAGAAAAAGAAAAAAAGAATAAAAGGAAAACACGTAATAGCTTGTACCTCTTCCCTCGTGCAAAAAGAAAATTCATTCAGATTCATTCATTGATTCATTCAGTTCTCACTCTCTGCTGTATTCAGCAAAGTTTCTCTCTCTCTCTCTCTCTCTCTCTCTCTCTCTCTCTGCCTCCATCAGTATTATCCTCCCCTTTGCCCAAGTTCATGCACATACTGGTGCAATTTTCTCTTCAGTTAGACACGAGAACTGGATTCAGTGAAACCCGATTCCCAAACTGTCGGGGACCGCACTGTTTGCTGCCAGTGGCTGTTCGTGTACAATGGCGTTGATAGGTAAAATTTCCGATGTGTTAAAAAAAAAAAAAAAAAGGTCCTGTAATATCTGTCTATCTACTTATCTTTCTCTCTGACTGTCAATCTATCTATTTGTCTCTCTCTCTCTCTCTCTCTCTCTCTCTCTCTCTCTCTCTCTCTATCTTTATCCCTATCCCTCTTTCTATATATTTCTCTCTGTCTATCTATCTATTTGTCTCTCTCTCTATCTTTATCCCTTTCTCTCTCTCTCTCTCTCTCTCTCTATATATATATATATATATATATATAATTTCACTCTCTGACACACACGCACGCACTCCCTCTCTCTCTGTCTCTCTGTCTGTCTCTGTCTCTCTCTCTCTCTTCACAGTTCAGTTGGACATTTGCTTTCATTCTATTGTTGTTGTTTTGGGTGGTATTTTTATTCGTCTTTTAACAAGATTCCACTTTAGGATTTTTCTATGTTCTCGCTAATGTGTATACATATTGTATTTTTCTCTATCTAAAATCATAATACGTGAATAGACATTAAACTGAAGAACACACACACACACACACACACACACACACACACACACGCGCGCGGTCTCACAGACACACAGACAAAGATACACACACACACACACACACACACACACACACACACACACACACACACAAGAGTCTTACTACGAAGGGCAAAAAATGGAGGGGACAAGAGGGGAAATCCTGACCTCCTGGATGAGAGTGTGAGAGACAGACACACACACACACACACACACACACACAGAGAGAGAGAGAGAGAGAGAGAGAGAGAGAACGAAATGATGACGAGCCCAATTTCATTTACAGAGAAAGTTATAAAATAAAAAAAAGAGAGAGAGAGAAAGAGAGAGAGAGGAAAGAAAAAACCAAATTGAAAACTGCCACAAAGTTTGGTTCCTCCACCCCGCGAGAGTTGGTAACAACAGCAAACAACACACACCTCCTCACCCCCCGCCCCCCCAATTCCCCCCCTCTCCACGCCCCCGTAGCCCCTACCCCCCACCCCCACCCCCACCCCCCAACTCCTATTGACCACATCCCCGTTTCTCCGCCCCCTCCTCTTCCTCCTTCACCCCCCACCCCCACCCCCCGCCCCCCTCTCACCCCACCCCGTTCCTCGCCCTACCCACCTTTTTTTTTTTTGGGGGGGGGAGGGGTCGGAGGGGGGGGGGGGGGGGGGCCGGGAAATCTTGTCCCCTGACGTTTGGCCCCATGACTCTAGGAGGTCAAAACCAGTTGATATCGACAAACGTCGTTAAGGAGGAAAGGGAAAGTAGAAGATCGTGCGCAGAATGATACTTTACACTCGCATGTAAAAAAAAAAAAAAAGAAATACGTAGTTAGCGAGAGACAGAAAAAGAGAGAAAGAGGAAGAGAGACGCTTGGCGCTTTGACGCTTTTAATGCTGAAGACATTGTCCATGGCACAGAGTTGAGATACTTCAAAAAGTGCTCGTGCATATAGGAGACAGAGAGAGAGAGAGAGAGAGAGAGAGACGCTTGACGCTTTGACGCTTTTAATGCTGAAGACATTGTCCATAACACAGAGTTGAGATACTTCAAAAAGTGCTCGTGCATATAGGAGACACAGAGAGAGAGAGAGAGAGAGAGAGAGAGAGAGAGAGACGCTTGACGCTTTGACGCTTTTAATGCTGAAGACATTGTCCATAACACAGTTGAGATAATTCAAAAATGCTCATGGTGTTGGTGTTTTCTTGTTCGGGATTTTTTTTTTCTTTTTTTTCTTTTTGGTGATAGGGACTGGGATGGTTGTTTTGCCAGAGAACCTCAACTGTCAGTCTGTCTGTTCCTCTTCTCTTATTCTCTCTCTCTCTCTCTCTCTCTCTCTCTCTCTCTCTCTCTCTCTCTCTCTCTCTCTCTCTCTCTCTTTCTTCTTCTTCTTCTTCTTCTTCTTCTTTCCATTTTATTCTTTTCCTCCTTGTAGGCGAGAGTAGCATGTAAAAAAAAAAGCCCCAATAGGCTTTCGTTTGACCCTCGTTAATAAAGATTTGTGTCTTGTCTTCTCTGTCCCTCTCTGTCTGTCTGTCTGTCTGTCTCTCTCTCTCTCTCTGTCTGTCTCTCTCTCTCTTACTACGTTTTTTTTTTTTTTTTTACATGCAAGTGTGCATGTGTATCTCTATGAATTCCCGTGTTAAAGGGACGGAAAGAGGATCAGTGATATTAAAGGCAGACAAAAGAGAACCGATTCAGAGAGAGGGACAGAGAGAGAGAGAGAGAGAGTCTATGACACGGAAGTCTACGTCCACTCATTCATCCAGAGAGAAGCACATGTGTAAGTACGCGTACATGCACACTCACACATACACATACGCGCGCGCATGCAAGTGCATGCACTGTAAGAAAGAGAGAGAGAGGGGGGGGGGTGTTAGAATGTGAATCTGTGACACAAGGATGTCCATTCTAACACCTGAAGAAGAGTGAGCGCGCTTGCGCACGCGCGTGCACACACACACACACACACACACACGCACGCACACACACACACACACACACGCACGCACGCACGCACGCATGCAAACACACATACACAAACACACATGCACACACAGGTGTATATGTGTATACACGTTATATATGTGTATATATATATATAGAGAGAGAGAGAGAGACAGAGACAGGGAGATAGAGAGGGATATATACTTATTTGGCCAAGTACTTTACACTTCGGAAGCTTTTCCTCTCTCTCTCTCTCTCTCTCTCTCTCTCTCTCTCTCTCTCTCTCTCTCTCTCTCCCTCTCTCTCTCTCTGTTTTTTTTGTTGTTGGTGGTGGTGGTGGTGGTGGTTTCGTTTTGTTTAGTTTTGTCTTGTTTGTTTTTTGTTTGTTTGTTTGTTTGTTTGTTTTCTTCTCCAACTCTTCTTCGGCAAATAAAATTGGTGTTGGTCTGTGTGTTTGGATCCATTCTGCATTGGATGCCCCCTCACGCCCCCCTGCACCGCGTAATATTGATGTGCACATTGATTGGTCCAGAGATTGGAGAGTCTTTCTTTCTTCCTTTCTTTCTTTCTTTCTTTCTTCTTTCTTCCTTTCTTTCTTCCTATCCTCCTGCCGCGCTTCTTTTGTTTGCTTCTTTTAGTTTTTGTTGAGTTTTGTTGTTGTTGTTGTTGTTTTTGCTCCGTGTTTGTTTATGTTGTTTTGTGTCTGGTTGATTGCCCGCACACATCCACCCTCCCAACCCCCCACCCCCCCCCCCCCCCCCCCCCTCCACCGCCTTCACAACGAGATTAGATCTGTAACACTCTTGTCTCTGTTCCTCGCGTGTTTCTGTGTGTGTGTTTGTGTGTGTGTCTGTCTGTCTGTGCGTGTGTGTGTTTGAAGAACTCACAACTCATTTAACTGTCAGAAGAATTGTGTGTGCGTGCGTGTGTGTGTGTCTTTCTCTTTCAGTTTTCTATGTACTCTGTTCAACAACCTTTTTTTTTCTCCCCCTCCCCCTCCTCCTTCCTCTTGTTCTTGTTCTTCTTGTTCGTGTTCTTCTTCTTCTTGTTCTTCTTGTTCTTCTTCTCCTTCTTCAAACACCCAGACAGACAGACAGACAGACAGTCTTTCTAGCATGAAGGCATCTGAAGTAAAACAGCAAATTACCACATGGCACGTCGGCATGCATGCGTTACAGAAGCTTCCGGCGAAAAGGAATTGCATATTCACACACACACACACACACACACACACACACACACACACACACACACACACACACACACACACACACACACACACACACACACACACACACACTTTTGTTGTGTCTTTTGATACTTTTGGGTTTCGTGACAATGAATGAAGTCGAGTCGAGCCATACACTTGCTTGTTTGTTTACTTGCTTGCTTGCTTGTTTGCTTGCTTGCTTGCTTGCTTGCTTACGTACTTATTTGTTTGCTTGCTTGCTTACTTGCTTGCTTGCTTGCTTACGTACTTATTTGTTTGCTTGCTTACTTGCTTGCTTACTTGTTTACTTGCTTGCTTGCTTGTTTACTTGCTTGCTTATTTGTTTACTTGCTTACCTACTTACTTGTTTACTTGCTTGTTTACTTGCTTACTTACTTGCTTACTTACTTGCTTTCTTACTGACTTACTGACTGACTTGCTTACTTACTTATTTACTTACTTACTTACTAGCTTACTTGCTTACTTACTAGCTTGCTTGGTTAGTTATTTACTTACCTATTTACTTGCTTACTTGTTTACTTACTTACTAGCTTGCTTGGTACTTACTTACTTACTTACTAACTTACTTATTTACTTACTTACTAGCTTGCTTGCTTACTAAGCTTTCCGCATTCGAGAGAAAAGTTCATTCCAGGCAAAGGGCATAAAAAAAAACATTAAAAAAAGCCGACAACCGTGTTTGACATCACTGGCCAGGAAGAAGAAAAAAAAACTGGAAAGAACAAGAAAGAAAAAAGAATAAAGACGAAACAAAAAATAAACAGAAGAAAAAGAAGAAGAGAGAGAGAGGGGAGAAAGAGAGAGGGGGGGGGGGGGGATCAAGTTTGAAAAAAAATCCCTGCCCACCAACACCCGAAAAGAGATAGGGGGAAAAAAAGGGAGATAAAAAGAAAATCACATTTAATAAAGTAAAGCCCCCCCCCCCCCCCCCCACCCACCCACCCCCATCCCACCCTTGCCATCTCGAACCCCCCATCCCCTCAAAAATATATATAAATAAAAAAAATGAATAAATAAATAAATAAAAAAGAAGAAAATTGAAAGATGGTCAGGGACTTCAAAGGTGTGTAGAAAACGAAAAAACATGGCCTCCTCCCTTGCCATGGTGTTCCTGTGAGAAACCTTTTAGACGGGACGTGTTGGTTTAAAAAGAAAGAAGACTAAAAATTAATAGCAAAGAAAGTGATCGATGCCGTCGATGGTATCTCTTTCTCTCTGTCTTTCTAATTGCCTTTGCCTCTGTCTCTGTCTTTGTCTCTGTCCCTCTCTCTCTCTCTCTCTCTCTCTCTCTTCTCTCTCTCTCTCTGCGTATGTCTCTGTTTCTCTCACTCTCTGTCTTTCTCTCGCTTAGTATGTCTCTGTCTCTCTCTTTGTTTGTCTCTCTGTTTCTATCTCTGTCTCTCTTTGTCTCTCTATATTTTTTTGTCTCTGTCTGTCTGTCTGTGTGTCTCTCTGTCTCTCTGTCTCACTCTGTCTTAAAACATATCAATATTGAGACATGTGTGTATTAATTAATTTGTGTTTTATTGTGCTTGATGTGTGCACTTTCGTCGATTTGCTTCATCTCGTTTTCGACCCGTGCATTTTTTGTTCGAGGGCTGGGTGTAAATAGATAAACAGATTAATAGATATGAAATTATGCTCTTGCATGCTTTTCTTACATCATCGTTGAAAGAGAACTCTCTCTTTGAGTCCTTGTGCCCCCCCCCCCCCCCCCCCCCCCCCGACCCCCTCCGCATCCTCCCTCTCTCTCTCTCTTTCCTCTCTCTCCCCCTCTCTCTCTCCTACCATCTCCCTCTCCCTCTTTCATTTTTTCTCTCCCCCTGTCCCCTTCTCTCTCCCTCTCTCTCTTTCCTCTCTCTCCCCCTCTCTCTCTCCTAACATCTCCCTCTCCCTCTTTCATTTTCTCTCTCCCCCTATCCCCCTCTCTCTCTCCATCACCCTCTCTGTGTCTTTGTCTCTCTCCCTTCTTCTTTCTTTCGTTCTCCCCCACCTCCCTCTCCTCTCTGCCCCCCTCTCTTTTTAAAAAAAATTGGATTGGCTGTATTAATGTATATCAGATTTGTCACTATGTTTGTAATATGCGTAAAAGAGGCACAAAAAAAAAACAAAAAACAAACAAAAAAAACAACAAACAAACAAACTTTTCTTAGCAGTGAGTGAGTGTATTAGATTTGCGAATATTGGCCAGATAGTCATTTTGGTTAATCAGACGTTTGAGTTTTCTCAGCTTCTATATATTTGACGCTGTTATGCATTTGGAAATGTTTATTCCGGGCATGAAATCGTTGTTTCGTAGAAA
>NC_134900.1:35610282-35622782 GCF_041734735.1 Babylonia areolata
CTGTGGTTGTATATCATCATGTACGGAAGGGGGGCGGGGGGGGGGGAAGACTGCACATGTTGCTGAACAGGGGAAAATAGCGGAGTGGTTGGACATGACAGCTGGCTGATCACCCACCTATATTATCATCATCAGCATTGGGGAAGGTGTTTGGGAGAGGGAGGGTGGGTGAGTGTGTGTGTGTTGGGAGGGGGTGGTGGTGGTTGTGGCAGGAAGGAGAGGGGGAGGGGGGAGGGAAGGGGACAGAAGGGAAGAAAGGAGTGAGAGAGAGGGGGGGAGGGGGGGGAAGAGGAAGGGAGGGAAGAGAGAGGAGGGGAGGGGCGGCGGGATTTACATGGTTAGGATTATGGAGAGAAGGGAGGGGGGTGTGGGGAGGGGAGAGTTAGAAAGAGAGAGAGAGAGAGGAAAAAAAAATATTACAGATTGCAAATTGGGGGGAGAGAGAGAGATAGGGGGGGGGGGGGTACCGCTAAGTATATGGTTATGATTATGGATGGATGACATTCTGAAGAAAAATAGGGGGGGTGTGGGGGTGGGGAGGAGGAGTCGAGCAGATTGCATTGTTGATGGTTATGGATGAATGATATTCAGAAGAGAGAGTGAGAGACGCGCGAGAGAGAGAGAGAGAGAGAGAGAAAGCATGGGGTAGTGTAGGGGCGGAGAGGGGTGGGGGTGTTGGTGAAAAGGGGGACGGGGGGATTCGTCTATTGGTGACCCTTCAGTGCTTGGACGGTACTCTGTCTGTCTGTCTGTCTGTCTGTCTGTCTGTCTCTCTCTCTCTCTCTCTCTCTCTCTCTCTCTCTCTTGTGTGACTTTTGTATGCATTCGTACCTGCTTCAAAGGGGCCATGGCCTTTATGAATAAAACATCTGAATCTGCATTTGAATCTGAATCTCTCCCTCCCTCTCTCTCTCTCTCTCTCTCTCTCTCTCTCTGTCTATGTCTGTCTGTCTCTCTCTCGCTCCGTCTGTGTCTGTCTGTCTCTGTCTGTCTGTCTCTCTCTCTCAATGTCTGTCCCTCTTCGCACCCCCACCTCACGTCTGTCTTTGCGCGCCTTCCCATCTCTCTGCTCTCTCTGTGTCTTTCTCTCTGTCTGTCTGTCCCTCTCGGTCTCTGTCTGTCTCTTGTCATTCTCCAACCCCCCCCCCCCCCCCCCCCCGCCCCCTTTCATCTCTTTTAACAGCAAAAAACAAAGCAAAATAAACACTAAACTCTTCTTCTTCTTCTTCGTCTCCTCCTGCTTCTTCTTCTTCTACTTATGTCCTCCTCCTTTTCCTCCTCCTCCTCCTCCTCCTCCTCCTTCTTCTTCTTTTTTGCTAATCCCCCTACTTCTGCTCCTCTCTTTCCCCCCCCCCCACCCCAGACCCCAGCCCCCCTCTTTCTTAAAATATATAATAGAATGACCACACACACAAAAAATAATGAAATAAAAAACAAAACAAAAAACCCCCCAAAAGCACCAATACGTCCCAGGGAATGTCTTCCAGCCCCAATACGATCACGGTAACACTGTTTGCAGCAGCTCAGCGTTTTCCTTCCCTGTGAAGTTTGAGTTTGCGTCATCGCTCTGTTGCCTACACTGTCGCCGTGGAGACGCGCATGCCTTGTTGACGAGCGGAAGTTGGCGTGGGCAAGGGGCGATGATTGGAAAAAAAAAAAGGGGGGGGGGTGCTCTCTTATCTCCCCTCTCCTCTCTTCGGTGGGGTGGGTTGCCTCGCTCGTTGAGGGAGAGTTTGTGTGTGTGTGTGTGTGTGTGTGTGTGTTGGATGTCTGTCTGTCTGTCTGTCTGTCTGTCTGTCTCTCTCTCTCTCTCTCTCTCTCTCTCTCTCTCTCTCTCTGTAGATGGTATGTCTGTGTCTTCCCCCACAGAGATGCATACAATGTCCCACAGATAAATCGGTCCACCTCTGCCAGTTTTTTTTTTTTTTTTTTTTTTTTTTCTACCCCCTCTTCTTCTGGATCCTCTCCTTCCTTACACAACCAGGACTCCTTTTATTCACCTACCTCTGCCACTGTCCTCAATCATACCTCCCATTATGACCCGTCCCCCACCCGCTTATCATTCCAGCCCGCCCCGATTTTTTCCCCACCCACCCACCCACTTGTCACCTCCTTTTACACTGCCTTGTATGGTCCCAATACAATGAACGGGGGTGGGATGGTATGTGTGTCGTGGGGGGAGCAGAGGGGGTTGGGGGGGGAGGGTTAGGAGGTGGAGGGCAAGAAGGGTTATTGGTCAGGGCGTTGAGCGTTCCATACCAAAGAGGCGAGGAGATGATAGCACGGCTAGGTGGCGAGTGACATTTTGACTCGTAAAGGGAATCATCACACAACCTTAAAAAAAAAAGAAGAAAAAAAAAGAGAAAGAAAACCCGCTGCCTCTCTGTCTGTCTGTCTCTCTCTCTCTCTCTTTCCACCCCTCTCTGTCTGTCTGTCTGTTTGTGTGTATGTCTCTCTCTTTGACAACTCTAAATGGCACCGTCCTCTCTCTCCCTCTGTCTCCCTCTCCCTCTCTCTCTCACTCTCTCACACTCTCAACCCTAAACGACAGCTCCCCCACCCCCCTTTCTCTCTCTTTCTCTTTCCTTCTCTCTCTCTCTCTCTCTCTCTCTCTCTCACACACACACACACACACACACACACACACACACACACACACACACACACACACACACCTAAACGACAGCTCCCCCACCACTCTCTATCTCTCTTTTTCTTTCCCTCTCTCACTCTCTCCCTCCCCCACCTCCTCCCTCCGTGGGGACAGATTGGTTAAAGGTTAACCGAGGAGTGAGGCCGGGGTGGGCGGATTGGGGTGGGGGGTCGTGGGGGGCGGGTGGGGGAAGACTGCATCAGGAAAGGTGGCGATATATAGGTACCGCCAGACACGAACAGATCCCATAGACACGACCAACTAACTGTAGTTAGGTTAACCCCTCTCTTCCCGGGCCTCCTCCTCTACAATTACTGTCGCTAAATCTTCGCGTGGGGTACAAGGCAGGAGCCGAGAGAAACACAGAGACAGAGAACGAACGAACGAACTTTTTTTTTATTGAGGGGGGAAAAAAAGAAGAAGAAATGAACACAAATGGTTGGTTTTCATCCTGCCCTCATGAAAAGGGGGGGGGGACACACACACACACACACACACACACACACACACACACACACACAACACACCACACACAGTTCAAAAGCATAACATTACGTCAATACATTTCAAATCACGTCAACAACAAAACAGACAAAAGATGATCAACATA
This sequence comes from Babylonia areolata, assembly GCF_041734735.1. Lineage (NCBI taxonomy): Eukaryota > Metazoa > Mollusca > Gastropoda > Neogastropoda > Buccinidae > Babylonia > Babylonia areolata. The sequence continues at coordinate 35,613,546 of NC_134900.1, forward strand.
AGTACATGCATGCACATAAATAATACTTAGACCAGAAAAAAAAGGAAAGAGATTAAGAAAAAAAAGAGAGTGAGAGAGACAGACAGACAGGGAGAGACAGAGAGGGAGGGAGAGACAGAGAGAGAGAGGAAAAGAAGAAGAGGAAGAATCTTGAGTATTTGGAAGGGGAAGAGAGGGGGGGGGGGTATGGGGGGAGGGGGGTGACGGGGGTTGCTGATCAGATTGTAACATCTTCAACTAAGACTTGCGTCAGTCGCATCCTCTTTACGTGTTCTGATCGAATTTGGGAGAGAGGAGGAGGCAGGATGGCGCTGGGGGGAAGGTTGAGGTAGGATAGGGTTGGGGGGGGGGGTGAGGTGGGGGAGGATTGGGGGGGGGGAGGCGTTGAGTGTGATGAGTTGAGATGTGGGAGTTAGGGGTTGGTGGATTAGGTGGAAGGAAGGAGGGAAGGTTTAGGTGTGCTGGCCGGTCGAAGAACTTGAAAAACTGCCAACCCATCCACCCCTCCGCCTCCCCCCCCCCCTCCCCCACCCCCACTCTCCAGTACCCCTGGGGGTGGGGATGGTGGGGTGGAGTGGGGGATCGAACCCCAACCCTGACGACTGCATCAGAGAGAAGTCCCACGACGCCTTAACCGAGTAGGCCACGGCGGCTCCCCCCCCCCCCCTCCCTAATATACGGAGCGTGAGTACTCTTTCCTCTTTTAGGACGACTTCTTCTCCTTGTCAGCAAGGGATTTCAAGCCAGCGTGACAGACAAGTTGACTTGCCTTTTGTATTGCATGACGGCGCGTTGGGCTGGGGGACTTGGCCCGTGGAGGGGACTGCTTGGGTGTGTGCGTGGGGGGGGGATAGAGGAGGGGGGAAGGGGGGTTGTAGAATGGGGTGGGAGGGGGCAAGGGAGGGTGTGGGGGAAGGTTGGGGTAGGGGAAGGTAGGGGGTATGGGGGGGTTAAATGGGCGTGGAAATCAGACCTTAGGGAGATCGACCAACACAACACCACCTTGACGACTTGGTGTAAGGATGGGAGCAGAAGTGCTTGAAACGCTTATGAGAGTGTATGTGTGAGGGAGCGAGAGAGAGAGAGTGGGGGGGGGGAGAGGAAGTTGGAAAGGGGGATATCACAGAGAGAGAGAGAAGTGAAAAAGAGTCAGAGGGGGGAAGAGGTATGAAGAGACGGAAAGAGACAGAGAGGAGGGGGGGGGTTAGAAAGTGGACAGCGGATGTCTTGGAGACAGAATTTTATGTCCAAAAACAGTGGAACAGCACGATGGTGAAACGTTGTTGTATGCGTGCGTACGTGTGTCTTTTTACTCTGTGTGTCTGTGTATGTGTATCTGTGTGTCTGTGTCTGTCTGTATTTCTGTGTGTGACACAGAGAGAGGGAGGAAGACATTGAGAATAGAGAATAGACAGAGAGATTCAAGATTCAAGATTCAAAAACTTTATTACTCAAGGATAAAGATTTTAGGCATTGCCTAGTCTTCCAATCTGTCCTTGTGACAACAAAAACAGTAACGATAAGACACAACAATAATAATAGTAAATACTACCACTACTACTACTACTACTACTACTAATGATGATGATTATAATACTAATCAACGGACCATCATCATCATAAAAAAATATAATGAAGGGAACACTGTCACACACTCACACCCACCCACCCACCCACACACATATGCACACACTCATCCCCAAACACACGAGAGAGAGAGAGAGAGGCAATGTCCAAAACGTCAGACAGGAAAGAGACAGGGGAAAGGGGGGGTGTTTTGGGGGTTTTTTTTTGGGGGGGGGGGTTATGATTGATACCAGCAAGCACCAGACGCAATCCAACAGACAGAAAGAGAACAGAAGACCAGTTCCATTTGCTTCATGGAAGCGGGCATCATCATCATCAGCCAGACGGAATCAGTGGCAGACACCACGTATGATCCTTCGAACGAACCAGGCATCTGGCCAGTTCAAGTGTGGCCGTGTGTCAAAATGACCAAGGGAAAATTACCAATAGCCATTGACCTACAACTGAGTAATTTAGGCAAAACTAGGAGGAGGCGAATCGGGATGATGATCATCGGAGTTAGTGTATAAAGCGAATCGAGGATGGGCGAATAAAGGAACAGACGAATTAGCAGCAACAGGCAAGAGTAAGTAGTAAGCGAAACGGGAACAAGGCCAGTCGCGCGCCCTGTTCCGAATCTGCTGTTGAGTTGATTTGAATTAGTGCTCCTCTGATCTTCCCCAAGATTAATAGGATTGACGAGAAAATGATGACAGTGATCACCTGTTGTTTTTGTTTGTTTATTGCCTCCCCGCCCCCCCCCCCCCCCCCCCCTGTCTGTCTACCTTTCCTGGAAAATGGAGGATCGGAGAGAGAACATAGCACTTTGCCATGAAAATAATCATCGAACTACAACAGTAGAATCGTGCTTTGAGCACGTACACTTTCCTCGTTGAAAATAATAATAAATCTGACTGTTGTTGTTGCTTTTTTGGTTTTATTTTAGGAGAGAGAGAGAGAGAGAGAGAGGTTTCTACATGACGTAACCACACACTCGATCGTAAAACCATTATCTGAATTTGTGTTTTCAGAACACAAGCTGGCTAAATTTTCTTTTCCTCTGTGCATTCGAGTCAGGAATCATCAATCATCGTATCAATTGCGTGTTTGTTAAGTCCTAGGGCAATTTCAAAACACACACACACACACACACACACACACACACACACCAGCATATAATATACACACGCACGCGCACACACATGCGCAGACACGCATACATGTATACACATACACACGCATACACATGCACATATATATATATATATATATATATATATATATATGTGTGTGTGTGTGTGTGTTTTTGTGTGTGTGTGTGTGTGGAGGGGTGGGGAGGCTTTTTATATAATTAAAAAGAAGGGGGTTGAACGACTACATAATAGAGAGAGACACAGAGAGAGATGCTCATCGCGCGCGTACACACGTACGCTTCGCACACATATGCGCGCACGTACACACACACACACACACACACACACACACACACACACAAACGCTCTCTCTCTCTCTCTCACACACACACACACACACACACACACAGAGGAGAAGAAAAGAGTGACACTTGTTTGACAAGTAGCGATGACACATGTGTGCTCACTGACCGTGAAAGAGTCGCAGCGCTCCAAAACGTATCGAGGTTCTGTCAGTGTATTTCGTCCCTCTGCACAGAGTTCTGTGCCTTCCTTCTTCTTCCGGTTTCTTCAGGCTGTTCAGAGGTCACGTGACATGTTCTTCCTTCTCTCTCTCTCTGTGTCCCTCCCTACCCCACCCCCTTTCTCTCTCTCTCTCTCTCTCTCTCTCTCTCTCTCTCTCTCTTTCTCACACTCGTTTATTTATCAGCGAATTAAGTTATTGTCTTTTGTTGCTGTTTAGATACCCCTTCATGAGGGGCTATGGCTTTTATATATGAATAAACTTTTAATTCATTCATTCATTCATTCTCTCTCTCTCTCTCTCTCTCACACACACACACACACACACACACACACACACACACACACACACACACACACACACACACACAAGAATGTTGTTGTTTTTTCCTATGGTCAGTCAAATCTATGACGACAACATTAAATTCATATCAAATTCATTAAGTTTGAAGAACAGTGCGTGTCGTTGCTGTTTTCTTTCTTTCTTCTTCTTCTTCTTTTTTTTTTCTTTAACTTTTAAGCGCATTACATCAACAATATCAGCATGCCACCAGTAAAGTACGTGACACCAGCATAAACTGCACAACGTCAGCCATGACATCAGCAGTGGAGTGATGGCCTAGAGGTAACGCGTTCGCCTAGGAAGCGAGAGAATCTGAGCGCGCTGGTTCGAATCACGGCTCAGCCGCCGATATTTTCTCCCCCTCCACTAGACCTTGAGTGGTGGTCTGGACGCTAGTCATTCGGATGAGACGATAAACCGAGGTCCCGTGTGCAGCATGCACTTAGCGCACGTAAAAGAACCCACGGCAACAAAAGGGTTGTTCCTGGCAAAATTCTGTAGAAAAATCCACATCAATAGGAAAAACAAATAAAACTGCATGCAGGAAAAAATACAAAAAATGGGTGGCGCTGTAGTGTAGCGACGCGCTCTCCCTGTGGAGAGCAGCCCGAATTTCACACGGAGAAATCTGTTGTGATAAAAAGAAATACAAATACAAATAGTGCACTACATCATACATGACATCAGCAGGTAGTGCAGAACACTATACATGACACCAGTATAGTTGGGTGACATCAGCTTGTAGTGAACAAAGTCATATGTGACATCAGCTGATAGTGCGCAACATCAAACATGACATCAGCAGATAATGCACACAACATCATCATACACGACATCAGCAAACCGTGCACTTCCATGACGTCAGCTGCAGAAAGCGCATGCGCACTGCATAATTGCATAACATCCCGCGGTGCACCCGATTTCTATATACTCCACGTCAGGAGAAAATCGCCGCGCCAGACATGAGCAGTTCAAAGTAGACAGACAGACAGACGGATAGCTAGGCTGGGAGCAGGCAGGCAGGGAGGCAAGTAGGCACCTCCATCCCCCCACACACACACTTGTTGATCTCCGACACATGACAGTAAGCAGGGTAAGCCGATTGGGTCGCCAGGCATTTTCCTCTCTATGTCCATCATCATGGATGTGAATTTTTTTTTTTTTTTTTAAATCTTTTTGTTATATATAATAATACAATAACAATTTTAAAAACAACAACAACAACAAACAAACAAACAAACAAACATGAAAACAATTGCTTGCATGACAAGGGGCAGGCTCTAGAGGTATAAGCAGACGGACACACGGACAGACATGCAGACAGACGCGCAGACGGACACTTGACAACGAAGGGAGATGACGACAGACAGACCGACACACCACTAGTTCTGCTGCTCATCTTCATGGAAGGGAAGCAAGCGGGGTGGGGGGAGGGGGGGGGTGGAGGGGGGACGTTACAGGTGGAAGGAAGGGAAGTGATTCTCTCAGCTTAAAAAAAAAAAAAAAAAATATATATATATATATATATATATATATATATATATATAGAGAGAGAGAGAGAGAGAGAGAGAGAGATGTGTTTATGTATATGTTCATGTGTGACCTCCCTTGGCAAAGTTCACCCTTCAACATTCTCTTGAAAAGCCAACCACGACCACCACCACCACTACCATCAACACGACCACCCCTTCCTCTTCTTTACTTCCTCATCCATCTTCTCCTCCTCCTCCTCCTTCGCCTTCCTCATCTTCTTTCGCCTCCTTCTCCTCCTCCTCCTCTCCCTCAACTTCTTTCGCCTCCTCCTCCTCCTCCTCCTCTCCCTCAACTTCTTTCGCCTCCTCCTCCTCCTCCTCGTCCACCTCTCTCTCAACATCTTTCGCCTCCTCTTTCTCCTCCTCCTCCTCCTCCTCCTCGTCCTCCTCTCCCTCAACATCTTTCGCCTCCTCTTCCTCCTCCCTCTCCTCACCTCTGAAAGTCACCACCAGAGGTGGCAGCCAGTTTACGTTATCCAACAGCCACCACTGATGTACAACACAACAGAGTAGCTGCTATTATGATCCCACTTTGCTCTCCTCCTCACTGGCCAGCGAAAGAGCTCGCCCCCCCCCCCCCTCACCTCCACCCCCCCCCCCAATCCCACCCCCACTCCAACCCCCCTTATCCCTAACCCCCTACACCTCGGTCCGTGCCTACCTCCCAAAAGACACCCCCCACCCCCCCACCCCATTCCCTAACCCCTACCCCCACCCCCATCCTTTTCCCCTACCTCGTCACCCGACTCGCCCGTCCAGTTGGGCAACAAAAGGCCCCGATCGACCGTCCGACTGAATGTTCGAGACCCGGGCCGTCCCTGGGGGGTGGTGGGGGTTGGGAGGGTCGGGGGTGGGGGGGGGGGGTGAAGGCCCATGAAGTAAGAGGGGAGGGGGAGCGGGGGGGGGGGGGTGGTCCTGCCCCTTTACTAGATCCAGCAAGCCCCCCCTCCCTCACCCCCTGCCTCCCCCTCTCTCTTTTCCCAGCAGGATAGAAGAAGCCTGGTGCCAAACTTGAGAGCGGATGGGAAGAGAAGGGGATGGGGGGGGGGAGGTGGGGGGGGGGGGAATGAGCCGGCTGGCAATCAACTTTCTTCTTCCTCTTTCTCTCCCCTCCCCCTCTCCCTCTCTCTCTCTCTCTCTCTCTCTCTCTCTGTCCCTGCCTTGTGGATATGGATGGTGGTGGTGAGGGGGGGAGTCAGGGGAGACAGGGGGGGTGTTAGCAGGCTGATAGAGAGGCTGAAGCCTTTTTTCCACTCCCGCCGCCCTCACCCCCTCCCTCTCCCAAACCACCCCCTCGCACCTTTCCCCTGTCGTCCCCCACCCCCCACCCCCGCCCTTCCCCCCTTCGCTCCTGCTCCCCCTCCCCCCCCCCTCCGGGACCTCTTGCCCCACAGCCTTGTTTAGGGGTGTGTGTGTGGGGGGGGGGGGGGGGAGGAGGAGATGGAGGGAAGGGGGGGAGGAGGTCAGACGGACCCTGTACAATGCTTCGTGATGAATCTTTTGCCAGCGCAGAGAGAAGGTGGGTGTGTGGGGGTGGGGGGGGGGGGGGGGGGGGGGGGGGGGGGGCGGCTTAGAATGGTTCTGTGAGATGGGGTGGGGTGGGGTGGCTTTTTTGACACATACCTCTGCAAGGAGAATCTCTCTCTCTCTCTCTCTCTCTCTCTCTCTCATTGCTTGTTTGCTGGCCAGCTCCGATTTCCGATTTTTGGGAGCAGGAGGGGGTCGGGGAGGGGATGGGGGGGGGGGAGGTTACAGAGGAGGAGGGGATTTGGGCGGTGGTGGTGGGGGGGGACATAGGGGGAGGGGGTTTCGATCAGTAGTCGGGTTGCAACGTCCCGGGTTATTGGCAACATGGTGGGAAGGGGGCGGGGGTGTGGGGGGATCGGGGGGGGGGGGGGGGGGGGACAGAGCCCTGAAAGGAGGGGGCGGGGTAGGGGGTTATAGGGAGAGAGCTGCAACAGTGAAAGAGAGAGAGAGAGAGAGAGAGAGAGAAATAAGGAGGGAGGGAGAGAGAGAGAGACCACTGGTTGAACATGACCAGGCCAGTTTCTCAATAATGGCAGAACGATAGATGGAAAGAATTGATACCTAAATTAAAAAAAGTATTTTGCATAGCGCTGACTCTTTGTGGCCAGAGACAAAATTAATTAGATTCGCTTACATGCATGCATTAGCACTGAAGTCAGTGGAATGAAAGAAAAACAAAACAAAACAAAAAACTTGTTAAAATACAGAAATAGAAAGCTGGGGGAGGGGGGGGGGGGTAACTGCAGTATGGGGGAAGAGAGGGAGAGTGGTGGGTAATGATAATGGTATTTATATAGCGCTGAATCTTGTGCAGAGACAAATCAAAGCGCTTTCGCACCAGTCATTCACACGCATGCATAACTCTAAAAAAATAAATAATAAAATAAAAAAAAAAGACAAGGAAGGGCAGGCAAGGGAGGCTGTTTTGGGAAGAGGTGGGTTTTAAGGCCAGACTTGAAAGAGCTGAGTGTGGAGACTTGGGTAGGGGGTGGGGTGGGGTGGGTGGCTAGTGGGGGTGGGCTATTTGGGAAAAGAAGAAGGTGTTTTAAATGGCCCAGACTTGAACAGAGTTGAACGCATAAGTTTGACGAAGCAAAAAAAACTTCGATGGACCCGCTCAGTCCATTTTTATTTAGTATGAGGTCCACCAGATTCAGAGACCGAGTGCAGAGCGGAAGCCGACTGTGTGTGTGTGTGTGTGGAGTGTCTTGAGTCAATGGGCGCTGCGGAAACATGACTGGATGAGACTGCAAAGAAACAAGAACAAAAATGTTGGGTTGTTTTTTTTATATCATGATTGCCTCAGACTGCTCTTTCCATTTTGTCAGAAAACAAAAAGCTTTATTGATTACGATGAGGTCGAAATTGATCAGTCCATGTTTATATTTATGTGAGTCTGTCTTTCTTTCTTTTTTTTTGTTTTTTGTTTTTTGTTTGTTTTGTTTCTTCTTTTTCTTCTTCCTCTTCTTCTCCTTCGTCTTCTTCTTCGTCTTCTTCAGTTTTGCTTTTCAAGGATTTGTCGTTCATTTATGCAGTTTGTTTGGCTAATCAGATTAGCTGTGTAATATTTCAGAATGAAAAAAAGCGAGTGGAGACAGTGATGGGAGATAATTTACCGATAGGGAAAAGGGGAAATTTAAAAAGCGTGCACGCTCGCATTTTATGGTGTGTGTGTGTGTGTGTGTGTGTGTGTGTGTGTGTGTGTGTGTGTCTGTCTCTGTCTCTGTCTCTGTCTCTGTCTCTCTCTCTGTGGAACTACGACTGCGAATGTTAGGGTGATGTTTCTGATAGTCTTTGGTTTGTCCCTGATGATTTTTGGGAGGCTGTAGTGCAAAGTGATCGCCAGATTTTGAGGGAGGTGTTACACAGCAGTCGGAGTATTATCATCCGCGACGGACAGACAGACAGACAGACAGACAAATGGAAGGAGGGAGGGAGGGAGAGAGGGAGGGACGGGCATGGACGCTGCAAGAAAGGGGGGGGGGTGCAGGTGTACGGCGGGGTCAAAGGCTAAAGGTCGAGAGATCCCCTAACCTTTTTTTTTTTTTTTTTTTTTCTTTTTTTTTTAACGGCCATCGAGGCAATGGATTCCTATCCACCACCGCTGTGTCTAGGGCTCGGTTATAATAATAATAATAATAATAGGAAGGCCGCGGGGCCCAGTCCTCTCCTTCCGCCGTTGTGCTCCTTCCCCCAAGTAACTTACCTACCACCCACACCTGGGTAGGTAGAGTGAGGACAGTCGGAGGGGAGTGCTCTTTCCCCCAGTAAGGGACACAACAAACCAGGCCGAACCCTGGCCACTCGTGTGTGTCAACAAGTCCAATACTGGTGGTGTGTGTCCATCGAGATCGATGATGACCATCGTTGTCATCCGGATGGGGGAAGGGTGGTGGTGGGGGGGGGGGGGGGGATGCTCATGAATCTATCTGTGAATGCGCAGATGGCTGAATAGTCCAATCTGCGCACGAAATGTTCGCTGACAGTTGGGGCAGACCAAGACAGGCATGTCATTGTCAGGGAGCTTGTTTGCCCGTGACTTTCTGGCCTGCCTCTTCTAATACTAACGCCTTACCCAGTCACACACACACACACACACACACACACACACAGC
>NC_134900.1:35627782-35640282 GCF_041734735.1 Babylonia areolata
GTACATGTAATGTACCAATTGTTCCAGTTTTTCATCGCTTTGTTACCTTTAATAGACTATTCAAGTTCCTATTCTTATTCGTCGTTCTTATTATTTTATTTTATTTCAGTTTATTTCTTTATTTTTATGTTTTGTGTCGTTCGTTCTTTATTTTTTATGTCGTTAAATGGGCAGAATTGTAAAAAGGCCTTTACTGTGCCTAATTCTTTACCCATTAAAGATTCAATCAATCAATCAATCAATCTTCTTCCTCCTCCTCCTCCTCCTCTTCTTCTTCTTCCTTCTTCCTCCTCCTCTTCTTCCTTCTCCTCCTCTTCTTCTTCTTCTTCTTCTACTACTTCTTCTTCTCCTCCTCCTCCTTTCTTCTTCTTCTTCTTCCTTCTTCCTCCTTCTCTTCTTCCTTCTCCTCCTCTTCTTCTTCTTCTTCTTCTACTACTTCTTCTTCTCCTCCTCCTTTCTTCTTCTTCTTTTTCTCCTTCTTCTTCTTCTTCTCCTCCCTCCTCCTCCTCTTGTTCTTGTTCTTCTGCTTTGGTGTGTCACTTTTAGAGAAATCGTGGGATTGCGAGAAATAGTGGTCGTTCCCCTCCCCACGTTTTCTCTCATTTGCGAGAAATCGTGGGAAGTGCCCCCATATTTTTGTCAACAATATTTCTTTTATCATCGGAGTTAGTTTCTTGTCTTTTCCCCCAGTGCAAAATCCAAGAGAAAAATGAGAGAGAAATGGGGGGAAACGACGACGACTGATGATTTCTCCCCATTTCTCGCAGCTGAGAGAAATAGTGGGCGTTGGCGAGAAATCGTGGGCTCACATGGGCTGCAATTCCTGTGTGCGTTTCACACTGGTGTGGATGGATCGGTCAGCTGTGTGAGTGGGCCTTTACCCTCGAAGTTCAGTGTTACCCGGGCACTTTTTACTCGGTCTCAACAAGAATACACACGTACCAACATTGATTACACATACATGTAAACGCGCTATCATGCAAGTGTAAATTTTTTTTTTGAATAACATAAAGTCGTGTAAACGTGCACACACACACGCAGGCACGCACGAACACACACACACACACACTCTCTCTCTCTCTCTCTCTCTCTCTCTCTCTCTCTCTTTCCGGTGTATGATTATGATGTGTAATTCTCTCTCCGTTTGTGTGTGTGTGTGCGCGCGCGCGCACTTGTGTGTGTGTCTCTGTGTGCGTGCGTGCGTGTGTGTCTCTGTGTGTGTGCGTGCGAGTGTAAAAACGAGGGTGGTAAAAAAAAAGGGGGGGGGGGAGGGGGTAATGGGGGTATGTGAGTGCGTGTGTGTATGTGTGTGTTTGAGGGGGTTGTGGGGTAGTTGTGGTATCATGTGAATAATTGGATGTTTGCGTGCACGTCTCCATGTGTACGTGCGTGACGCTGCAGTGAATTTGTCCGTGCTGAAAAATTTGTTCGCGTCGGCCTCAGGACACGCGTTCTCTCTCTCTCTCTCTCTCTCTCTCTCTCTCTCTCTCTCTCTCTCTCTCTCTCTCTCTCTCTGCCCCCCTCTTTCTCCCCTCTCTCTCTCTCTCCCTCTTTCTTTCTCTCTTCCTGCCACCATTATCTCTCTACCCTCTTTTTCTCTGTCTCCCTGCCCCCCTCTACCCCCCCCCCCTCTCTCTCTCTTTCCCTCTGTCTCCATGCCCCCTATCCCTCCCTCTCTCTTTCTCTCTCTCCCTCGCCCCCCCCCCCCCCCCCCCGTGTGCGTACCAACACAAACCAATCGCTTACCCCCACCACCACCACCACCACCACTATTATCTCTGCTCTATTGGTTTTCTTGTGGTCTTATTTAGTTGTTGTTTTTGTTTGGTTTTTTTGGTTTTTTTGTTTTGTTTTGTTTTTCGAAATGTATGTTTTGTTTATTTCCTTGTTCATTTGTTTGTTTGCGTCGGCAATTGATGGAAAGCGTTCTGTACATTTGCACAAATTGCAACTACACGTCTCTGGAGAACGTCCCTCGTTCTTTGTGATATTGCCCAGTCAGAGAAATGGTGTGTGTGTGTGTATGTTTGTTTCTGCGTGTGTGTGTGTCTGTGTGTGTGTCTGTGTGTGCCCGTATGTGTATGTAGGTTTGTATGTGTTTGTATGTGAATGTGTTTGTGCGTGTGTGTATGTAGGTTTATGTGTGTGTGTTTGTGTGCCCGTGGGGTGTGTGTGTAGGGGGGGAGGGGGGGGGGATTGTGAGAGCGAGGGGGAGAAAGCATGTGCTGAGTGTCTAGATTCATTAGGTAATCAGCATCACATTATGAAGAATGTGTGCCGAAATGTCGTCTCTACCTACCTTCATTATTTCCATTCATTATCAGGCTAATGGCTTCCAGAGATATCACGTTGGGTTGTTATTGTTGTTGTTTTTGTTGTTGTTGTTATTTTTGTTATGTTGTTGTTGTTGATGTTGATGTTTTCCAAAGAAAGGGGGAAGTGGGGTTGGGAAGGAGGGGGGGGAGTGGTCATAATTCATTGACGTGATATAATCAGCTTCGGATGCATGTCTTTTCAGTACTGTGAATACACGTTTTTTTTTTGTCCTTAGTTACCAGCTGGGGTGAGGAAGTGGGCGGTATTTGTATGTGTGTGTGTGTGTGTGTGTGTGTGTGTGTGTGTGTGTGTGCGAGCGTCCCCACGCGCGCGTACGCTTGTATTGTCGGTGCCCTCACACATCATTCTCTCTCTCTCTCTGTCTGTGTGTGTGTGTGTGTGTGTGTGTCTCTCTCTCTGTCTGTCTTTCTCTCTCTCTCTCTGTCTCTCATACATTGTTAATTCTGTAGTGAATTGTTTTATGCTGAACTTTGTGTTGAAAAAGTGACAAACTTCTTGTGTTGTGTAGTGTGTGTGTGTTTCCCTGTACCCCCTTCATGAGGGGTGATGGCCTTTTTTGAATAAAAAGATGTCCATATCCATGTCCATCTCTCTCTCTCTCTCTCTCTCTCTCTCTCTCTCTCTCTCTCTCTCTCACACACACACACACACACACTCTCTCTCTCTCTCTCTCTCTCCCCCCCCAACCCCTTCTTTCTTTTCTTGCCTCTGTTTTTTTTTTTTTTTTAATTTCTTCGCCTTATATTTGTCTTTCTTTTTCCCTTTTCTATTTCTCTTTCTCTGTCTTTTCTTTCCTGACACCCCTCCCCCCCCCCCTGTTCCGTTCTCACTTTTCTACTGACACTGTCGACTTAGTTTTTCTCTGACCGGTTTTTTGTTTTGTTTTGTTTTGTTTTTTCATCCTCCACTACTTTTTTGTTGTTGTTGTTGTTGTTGTTTTTCAACTCTCCTTTATCCTCTTTTTATATTCTTTCTCTGCTGCCTTCTGTCTTTCTCTTTCTTTTCTTTTCTTTCTTTTTACATATCTTGATGTGTTACCATGTTTCTTAAAAGAAAATAATAAAAAAATAAAAAAAAACCTCTCTCTCTTTGTCTCTCTCTTTTTCCCGTCTTTTCTGGGCTTTTATTTCATTTTGTTCTGTTTATTTTTTTCTTTTTTTTTTTTTTTTCCTTTCATTCTTTCTTTCTTCTCCATTGGCTTGGTTCATTCTTTGCTCATTTCAGTCATTCTCCCTTTTTTTTTCTTTGTTTCATTGTTTCTTTATTTCTTCCTTCCTTCTTTATTTCTGTCTTTTATTCTTTCATCTCTTCTTTCATCCCTTTCTTTCTCCCTTCCTTCCTTCCTTTCTTTCTTTCATCCCTTTCTTTCTCCCTTCCTTCCTTCCTTTCTTTCTTTCATCCCTTTCTTTCTCCCTTCCTTCCTTCCTTTCTTTCTTTCATCCCTTTCTTTCTGCCTTCCTTCCTTTCTTTCTTTCATCTTTTCTTTCTCCCTTCCTTCCTTCCTTTCTTTCTTTCATCCCTTTCTTTCTGCCTTCCTTCCTTTCTTTATTTCATCCCTTTCTTTCTCCCTTCCTTCCTTTCTTTCATCCCTTTCTTTTCTTGGGATTCTCTTTCATATATTTTCTTTTGTTGTTGTTCTTTTAGCCTTTTTTATGTATACTTTATTATTATTATAATATATATATATATATATATATATATATATATATATATATATATATATATTTTTTCATCCTTCTTTCTTTGTTTCTTTCTTATTTTACTTCTTCATTCCATCCTGCTTCCTGGTTTCTTTTCCCCCTTTCTTTCTCGTCTCTCGTTTCTTCTTACGTTTCTGCTACTTCACTGTCTTTGGGGGTTTTTGGGGTGTTTTTTTTTTCCCTGTCACATTTTGTGTCCATCCATTGTCGTGTGTCTTGTTTTGTGTTAGTTTGCTCCTTGGCCAAAGGAATGATTCAGCGCTTATAGCTTTTAAGAGGCGTTTGATTGGCTAAGAGCGGACCGGGCAAGACGGCTCTCGTCTTTTCACTGTTAGCCGCGCGAAATTTGGCCAAGCAGAGCAAACCGACAGGCCTAGTTTGCATCAGTTTGACATTGGTAAGTATCTGTATCACCAAACATGGAGTATAATACAAACTCCTCCTGTTTGTTTGGTTTTGGTTTGTTGTTGTTGTTGTTTCTTTCAGTTTCTCTCGACTAATTTTTCCCCTTTTTTTCGCTTTTCCTTCTCCCCCCCCCCCCTCTCCTCTCTCATTGCCTCTGTCTCCCTCTCTGTCTTTCTCTATGTCTCTCTCTCTCTCTCTCTCTCTCTCTCTCTCTCTCAGTCTCACTTACTCTGGTGGATGTCTCTAGAACAACATCTTATCTAGTTTCAGTGTTCATACAAGTCTTAATGTTTTCAACAAAAAAAAGAAAGGTGGGGGGGTGGGGGGGGGGGGTATCATGACCATCTGATGGAAAGCTTTGCTGATTCCATATAGAAATTAAGTATCTGATAGAAAATGTTGCTGTTTCTGTCTACTGAATTAAAGAATTCATATAATGGTACTATTCTCAAAGACGTCTGTCTCCCCTCCCTCTGTGTCTCTGTTGGTCTGTTTGTCTGTCCGTCTGTCTGTCTTGCTCTGTTTTCTCTACATTTCTTGGCGCATATACGTTATTCTAAAGAGTGTGTTTTCGTTTATGTGTACAATTTCCATGTAGTCCTTTTCATGATCTGTAATGGATGTGATGCTTTGATTGATTGATTTTTTTTCTTTTTTTTTTTTCTTCCTTTCTCGTTTGATGTTATGTGATGCTATTTGCGAGTCATTCGTTGAAGGCCTTGAAGGGAAAATGAAATGAAATGAAATAAGATACGTCAATACATTTCTAACAGAGGCAGAGGCATATATATACATGTACACGCAACAAGCTGAAAAGACCAGAGCTTCAGCTTCAGTTAGGTTTTGTGCGTGGGTTGGTGGGTGGGTGGGTGGACGGAAGGAGGGGAGGTAGGGGCTCTGTGTATGTTTTCTGTGTGTGTGTATGCGTGTGTGTGTGTGTGTGTGTGTGAGAGAGAGAGAGAGAGAGAGAGAGAGAGAGAGAGAGAGATTCATACAGCACTGTACAGTTGTTTTTTTCTGGGAGGTTTCTTTCAGACACTGACCCAGCTTTCTGTCTTGTCGCTCAGTTCTGTGTGTGTGTGTGTGTGTCTTTCAGTAGCTGGTTGTCATTTCCTGGTTCTCCTGTGGAGGTTTTTTTGTTTTTTTTTAGGGAGGGGCTGGCTAGGTTTTGTGTGTGTGTGTGTATATGTGTGTGTTTGGTCGGTAGTGAGTGGTGTCGATTCTGTCAGATTTTGTGGTGGGGGAGGGGAATGGAGGAGGGGGGGGCGGGTGAGGGGGGAAAGGATGATGATGTTTTTTTGCTGTCTGGGCTTTGATGTTTGTATAGGGGAGGGTGGGGGGGGGTGAGGGGGCAGGAGGTGGGTGGGTGGGTGTTCTTCTTTGGTGTCTAGTTGTACTGATGGCTGTTTTTGGTATATATGTATGTAGTCCCACATCTTTCTCGCTCACTTTGTCTGTATTCTCTCCGTGCCGGCAGATTTGTTTCCGGGGGGGGGGGGGGGGGGGGGAGAAGAGGGATGACGATTTTGCTGTCTGCGCTTTGATTTTGCTGTGTGTGTGTGTGCGCGTGCGTACGCTTATTTTCGCTTGTGTGTTGGCGTGTGTGTGTGTTGGTGTATGTGCGTGTGTGTGTGTGTGAGTGAGTAAGAAAGACATAGAGAGGCAGACAGATGAACAAAACCTTTCCACTGATCTGTACGTATAACCCTCCTCCAACTCAGCTCACGTGTAGCCAACAACAACACCAACAACAACACCAACAACAAGAAGACAGAAACTCGTTCAAAGTAGTGAGAAGAACGCGTGGGTTCGAAACGTGAGTATTTGAGCGACACAGCAGGAAATTTCTGAAAATCCAAACGCAGAAAAGCGTATAACGAGTTCATAACGTTAATGGAATTAGTGGCCATCAGGATATTGCACTCGCGATAATGAACGGACGGCACAATGAAAGCGGAGGATTTTGCGGTGAAATAACAAAAGAAAAAGAAAAGAAAAAAAGAAAGAAAGAAAATGAAAGAAAAGGGCAATGATGTGATGCCGCATAATGATTTAGCTAATGCAAAACAATCAACACAAGTCACGCTTTTTCTCTCTCCCTCTGTCTCTCTGTCTCTGTCTCTGTCTCTCTCTCTCTCTCTTTAACTCTCACACACAAACACACACACACACTCACACACACACACTTCCGCACAGATTTTCACACACACACACACACACACACACACACACACTTCCGCACAGATTTTCACACACACACACACACACACACACTTCCTCACATATTTTCAAACACACACACACACACACACACACACACACACACACACACACACATGGAGGCAGACGGACAGACACGACAGACAGACGGACGGACAGACAGACTGACAGACAGACAGAAAGACGGACAGACAGACAGAAAGACAGACAGACGGACGGACGGACGGACGGACAGACAGACAGACAGGGATTAATCCAAAACTGTGGGCGAACGAAAGGCAGCACATTAGAGCGGCTGGCAAGCTGTCAATCGACACCTTTTGGCACACTGCCGCTCGGCTAGGCTTGCAATTTGTTATGGTGATTAAATCACTCTGGAACTTCTATGGCACACTTCATCCACACTTCGTTGCTTGTTTCTTTTCTTTTCTTTTCTTTTCTCTCCCCCCCCCCCCTTCCCCCCTACCCCGTCCTCCCTCCTCCCTTTCCCCCACACACATGACCCTCACGCGTGCGGGCACAGACCCACGTACACGCACTTGCGCGCACATTAGACGCACGCACAGGCAACGCCCCAAAAGCACACACAGACATCGACGCGGACGCGCGTGCACGCTTACACGTACGGTCTTACATGCACACATACACACACACACACACACATACACACGCGCGCGCGCGCGCGGACAAAGAGCCAAACTGTTTTATGGTTCAGATTATAACCTACAGTGTATTTACGTTGATTGCGCAGACATCTGTTCCCGCCTGTCTGTTGATCTGACTTGTCTTATTATTGGCTGTTTTCCCCCAAGACACTTTTCGCTTTTACCGATCGACGTCTGCTCCACTTCCTCTCTGTCCCTTCTCTGTCTCTCTGTCTCTTTCCCCCCCCCCTCTCTCTCTCTCTCTCTCTCTCTCTCTCTTGATGTATATATATATAGACTTGAGATACAGTCTGGTCAATGTGACCGGCGTTATTGCGGACTCTCTCTCTCTCTCTCTCTCTCTCTCTCTCTCTGTGTCTCTCTGTTTTCTGCCTTCGTCTGTGTCTCTGTCTCTGGCTGGATGGCTGTCTGTCTCTGTCTGTCTGTCTCTCTCTGTCTCTCAGTTTTCTGCCATCGTCTCTGTCTGTCTAAAGGCAGATGCCTGAGCTTCCAATGACGTGACGCGTTGATCAGGCCTGGAGAGCCTCTCTTAGGTTGAAAAAAAAAATCATGATAATAAGATTGGTGATTTAAAAAAGATAATACCAATAATGTTAATGATATAATAATAATAATAATGAGAAGAAGAAGAAAAATGAAAATAGTACTGATAATAATGATAAGAGCAGATCAAGGACAGACAGAGCAACAGACGACCAGTCGTTACACTGACAACACTTTTACAGGACCCAATGACAACACTTTGACTGGACCCAATGACTTTTACTGGACCCAGTGACGGCACTTTTACAGGACCTAATGACGGCACTTTTACTGGACCCAATGACGGCACTTTTACAGGACCCAATGACGGCACTTTTACAGGACCCAATGACGACACTTTTACTGGACCCAATGACGACACTTTTACTGGACCCAATGACGACACTTTTACTGGACCCAATGACGGCACTTTTACTGGACCCAATGATGACACTTTTACTGGACCCAATGACGACACTTTTACTGGACCCAATGACGACACTTTTACTGGACCCGATGACGACACTTTTACTGGACCCAATGACGACACTTTTACTGGACCCAATGACGGACCCAATGACGGCACTTTTACAGGACCCAATGACGGCACTTTTACTGGACCCAATGACGGCACTTTTACTGGACCCAATGACGGACCCAATGACGGTACTTTTACTGGACCCAATGACGGCACTTTTACAGGACCCAATGACGGCACTTTTACTGGACCCAATGACGGACCCAATGACGGCACTTTTACAGGACCCAATGACGGCACTTTTACAGGACCCAATGACGACACTTTTACTGGACCCAATGACGACACTTTTACTGGACCCAATGACGACACTTTTACTGGACCCAGTGACGACACCTTTACTGGACCCAATGATGGCACTTTTACAGGACCCCATGACGGCACTTTTACTGGGCCCCATGACGGCACTTTTACTGGGCCCCAAAGTTTTCTGGTCAAAAAGGGGGTCATGGACGCAGACGTCAGTTAATACCAGAAAAAGAATTCACAGAAGTTTTCTTCGCGCGTGGGTCGAACAAAAGTGCATGGAACAAAACCAAAAAATCAAACAAACAAACAGCAAAAAAGTTGCTGGGTCAAGAATATTGTTAATTAAACAGAAGCTGAGAGCATCCATGTGATCTCATTTTGCCCAGAGTTGACTGACCCAAACGATCTCTGCTGGAAAGCTTCACGGAAGAAAGAGTTAGCCAATGAAAAAAAGCCTCGTTGGTGAAAAGAGCACGCCAATAATTACACTGGCCAGAAGGCTGTGTGGCTAATACCTCACTGGAAAATGATGTCATACCTGGATAAAAAAAAGATTACTGTTTACACTCACAGAGGTGCTATCGTGTAAGTTTACGCCTAGCTGTGTACATGCGCATGCGCATGTGTATATATATATATATGTGTGTGTGTGTTTGCGTGACTGTGTGTTTGCGTGATTCTTGTCTCTCATTCTGTGTGTGTGTGTGTGTGTGTGTGTGTGTGTGACTCTGTGTGTGTGTGTGTGTGTGTGTGTGTGTCCCCGCGCGCGCTGACCGTTGTGAACTAAGCTCTTTCAAAATTGCCATACTTGGAATTACGGAGTTGACGGTGGTGTTGGAAAGTGACCGACGCATGAACGGGGGGGGGGACATACATACCATCGCCCCTCTAGAGGGGAAGCACAGGTGTCGTTTCAGCAGGGTCAGTTTAAGCCATGGATCATTATGCAACAGCCTGTCGATCCCTTCTGACAAAGGTCTGCTTCAACGACGCCTCCTCCTTCATCAGCTAGGGTCCTTACTTCCATGTTGAGTGGGGAAAGTTGAGTTAATTAATAGAAGGGGGCTGTGCCTACGAGAGAAGCTTCTGGAAAACTTTGAGAAAAGTTTGAGAACCTGGATTTATATATTGGAGGAGTGAGTGAGTGCATGTTTCGAAGCACAGGCTGTTAAAAGCACACGCAAGCACGAGGGAATTCGTACCATGTTTACATATATATTTTCACACACACACACACACACACACACACACACACACACACACACACACACACACACACACCTAACTTCAGACGCGCGCGCGCACACACACACGCACGCTCTCTCTCTCTCTCTCTCTGTCTTTGTCTGTCTGTCTGTCTGCCTCTCTCTGTCTCTGTCTCTCTCTCTCTCTCTCTCTCTGCAAGACAGATTGGAAGAATGGGCCATGCCTAAAATCTTAATCCTGGAATAAAAAACGTTTTGAGTTCTGAGTTCTCTCTCACTATCTCTCTCTCTCTCTCTTTTCTTCCCCCCCCCCCTCTCTCTCTCTCTTTCTTTTTCTTTCTCTCTGTGTCTAACTCACACACACGCGCGCGCACACACACACGCACACACGCACACACACACACACAGGTCAGTCAGACTGTCAGTCAGTTCATCGGCAGCGGAAAGCTTCAGAACCAGATGAATTTATTAAAGGGTGACAGGGACTTTCGGTTTTACCGACTTTTTTTTTTTTTTCTTCTTTTTTTAAAAAATAATTTTGGTTTCAGATATTCTGGAATTGGTTCTGCAGTTATGAATATTGACACAGTTTTTAAGGTTTTAAAAGTTACCTTTTTTTTTTTCTTTTTCTTTTTCTTTTTTTTTTTTTTTTTAGCACGAGGTTTCTGAAAGCACGTGCTTGTCATTCGAGGTTGGGTGAGACGTTTATTTATTTATTTATTTTTTATTGAAATCACGAAGCTCGGCAGAAAATATTCATGTTACTCTCTCTCTCTCTCTCTCTCTCTCTCTCTCTCTCTCTCTCTCTCTCTCTCTCTCTCTCTGTGTGTGTGTGTCTGTCTGTGTGTCTCTCCCTCTCTGTCTCTGTCTATCTCTGTCTTTGTATGTCTGTCTGTATGTATGCTGGTTCTACTGTCTGTATGTCTGTCTGTATGTATGTATGTATGTATGTATGTATGTATGCTGGTTCTATTCTCTCAACTACAATTTCAGTTCAAGTTCTCTAGAAAAAAGAATAATGTGTTTTGTGAATGGTTTGTCCGCCTTGTTACAGTTGTGTGCCTCGGTGTTGGAACACGAGTCCCTAAATGCCCTGAACAACATCTTTGCCTAACACCTAACCCTGCCTCGTGTAACGACGAAGTGTGTCGATCACTTCTTTAATCTTTGAATGTAAGACCACAGACCATAACGATGTAAAGAAAAAGAAGAAGAAGAAGAAGAAGAAAACCACCCTGCTAACCTTACTTTTTGTTGCACAACAAAGTGTGGTATTTCTTAATCTTTGAGGGATTTTTCTTGGTGTTGTGTGTGTGTGTGTGTGTGTGTGTGTGTGTGTGTGTGTGTGTTTCTTTCGTTGTCTTAATCACAGTAGCGGAAAGACGCTTACTGAAATAAAATAGGAGAAGGAATTCCCGGACTCAGACCATAATGTCGTGAGATAAGAGACAAGACAAGACAAGACAAGATATAACTTTTTCGTCTTCGTCTTCTTCTTTTCTTCTTCTTTTGTCTGTAAAAAAAAAAAAAAAAAACTCACAGAAAACCGACCTTACTTTTAATCGTGTAACGACGAAATGTTGTGACCGGGGGAACTCAAACTCAGTTATATACGAGGAGAATTGCCAAGGTGTTTAGCGGGGATAACGTCGTTCACAGAGCGAAAGAGAAAAACATCTAGTGGCAGCACTTCAGTGTTCCGTGTGCATATAAAATAAGATAAAATAAAATAAAATAAAACATCTCCTGTTTAGTGGGGGGGCATCAGCAAATCTCAGTCCTTTGTTTCTTTTTTAAAACAGCAGACGACTGCGAGCCAGTGAGTTTTTTTGTTTTTTTTTTTTTTTTTTTCAAGCTGGGGTATTTTTCGATGGCTTTCCTAGCGTCGGTCACAGGCAATGAATGTTTTGGGTGATGGTGAGCCTTGTTGGGGGAGCGAAGGAGTTTAGGAGACGCAATTAGAAAAAAGAAAAAAGAAAACTTTTTGGAGCAAAGGAGTTTAGGAGACGCGTTTAGCAAAAACTTTCACTACGGGCTTTGCATAGCAGCACTTTTCGCTTTGCGTGCCAGGGGGGGTGTAAAGGTGTGATCGCTCGTAGATACGGCGCGTTCAAATTCTCTGTCTCTGTCTCTGTCACTCTCTCTCTCTCTCTCTCTCCCTTTCTATCTCTATCTCTCTCCCGCGCGCGTGGGTAGATGTAGCATCTTTTATTATTGTGAGGTGAAGGGGGGGGGGGGAGGTTCTTTTCTCTCTCTCTCTCTCTCTCTCTCTCTCTCTCTCTCTCTTCTTTCTCTTTCCCCCTCTTCGCCCCACTTTTGTTTTTTAGGTGCTTTAGTGTAAGCAGTTATGGATGGGGAAGATGGCTGTGACGTCTCTTTTGTCTCTATCTCTCTTTGTGTATTTTTCTCTCCTGCCCTGCCCCCCCCCCCCCCCCCTCTCTCTCTCTCTCTCTCTCTTCCTTTCTTTCTCTGTCTCTACCCCACACATTCTCTCTTGCCTCGAGTCTCGATCTCTCTCTCTCTCCCCTACTCACACACACACACACACACACAAACACCTTTCTCTCTGTCTGCCAACTCCCCCCCCCGCCCCCACGTCTCACTCTTTGTTTCTCTGTGTCTCTCTCTCTGTTTCCTCCTTTGACACACTTCTACGCCT
>NC_134900.1:35645282-35647782 GCF_041734735.1 Babylonia areolata
TCATCAGCCTCATCCATATGTAATATGCAGCTTCTGTTCAAAGGTGTGTGTGTGTGCAGTGTGTGCATGTGTGAGTATGCACAAGTTTTTTATATTGATATGCACTTGTATGTATCCTAATTTCTGCTGTATCTGTGTTTGTCTATGATTTTAATGTTCGTACCTCCGTCTCTCTCTCTCTCTCTCTCTCTCTCTCTCTCTCTCTCTCTCTCTCTCTATTGATCGTGTTTTTCACTCTTTTTTTCTTTTCCGCAGATAGTTATTTTAGACTTCAAATATAGCCCACTCTGATTTTTTTTTTCTTTTATAGAAAAGTTCTAGTTATGATAGAGATTATTTCTCTCTTCTTCTTCTTCTTCTCTCTCTCACTCCCCCCACCGCCTCCCCCCCACCCCCCTCTCTCTCTCTCTCTCTCTCTCTCTCTATCTCTCCATATTATATACGTTCTTTCATTTCCATTTCTTCATGTCTTGCTTGTCTACAGAATGTGTTTGTCCAGTTAAGTGATAGGCTGGCCGGGGGAGACAGGAGCGAGCCAAACAGTGATGATGACTCCACACCAACAGGATAGATGGAATGGCGGAATGGAGCGCTTAATAAGAGGAGAGAGAGAGAGAGAGAGTGACAGATGACGGAAGCGGCGAACCCAAGAGTGATGATGGAATGGAAAAGCTGGTTGTGGGCAGGACGGAAAGGCTTCGAGGGTTCCCTCCCGTTTTCCCAGGAACCAGCCTCGGCGAATCCGAGGCTACTGTTCAAAAAAGTAGATGGATAGCTCATTGGCCAGGAAAGCTGAAGCCAAATGGACGCCATACTGAGACTCGTATCCGGCTGTCAGTCCGTTGAGAAGTCGTCTGCTAACTGGTGGTAGTTTCTGAACTGTAACCGTGTATCTCCGATGAAATCGTGTTTTGCTTACCCCCACGACATGCCAAATGTCGTGCCTTGATTGATATCTGCCAATGGTTTATTTGCCAAAGTTATTACAGGAAAACAGTTCAGTGACACGTAGCACAAACCTGCTGTGGAGAAACAAAAAGGAATGTCAGTTTAACTGACGACGCGAGCAAGTGAAAAGCTTGCCGTGAAGCAGTCATCGTAGCCAGCTGAGCGCTCGGCTACATAATTATATGAAGTTACCGCTGCGCGCCGTACTGAAACGAGTAGCAAAATGGCTGATTGAACACCTCCGCTGGCTTCACTTAGTAAAGGGGGCTCAACAAAGATGGCATGCGCTATCCACCTATTTTTAGATCAGTGATCCGAGGCCTGTGTTCGCGCATCCCCACTACACGCAGTGCGAAAGAATATACTGCGACGCAACAAGGATGATACGGCGTTATTAGAAAATTGAAGCATCGGTTGCTGGGGTGGGGTGGGGTGGGGACTAGCAGCTAGCTACCTTACCGTCTTGTCGACTGGTCCATTGATGCAGTGTTAGAAACTGATAGTGGCGTATCACTCATGGGTTAGTTCCTCAGTCGCCGTCCGATAGATGGATAGGCTGAACACGATAGCAGCGATAGGCTGAACACGATAGCAGCCTCATCTTCGTCCCGTCAGCGTTCTATCATCATCTGGGAGCAAGCTCCAGTTTCAGATTATATCAGTGCAAGCGACGGGCGCAATAGCCGAGTGATTAAAGGGTTGGACTTTCAATCTGAGGGTCCCGGGACCGATTTTCGGTAAACGGCGGTTGGTGGGGAAAAGGATGGAGATATTTCCGATCTCCCAGGTCAACATAATTATGTGCAGACCTGTTTGTGCCTGAACCCCCCCTTCGTGTGTATACGACAAGCAGGAGATCAGTTACGCACGTTAAAGATCCTGTAATCAATGTCAGTGTATGGTGGGTTATGGAAACAAGAATATACCCAGCATGCACCCCTACCCCCTCCCCCCCCCCCCCCCTCCCCGAAAACGGAGTTTGGCTGCCTACACGGCTGGGTAAAATCGGTCATACACGTAAAAGCCTGCACGTGTGTACATGTGAGTGAACGTGGGAGGAGCAGCCCACGAACGAAGCACGATATAAGCTCAGGCTTGTTGTTGCTCAAGTTTTCGTAATTAATTGAACGCTGTATTTCACCTTGTTTCTTGATATTAAATTGTTTAAACCAACGAAGAAGAAGGTGAATCAATTCAACCGTCCCGCGACAAAGCGTTCCCTGTCGGCGTTTTCACCGGTGCTTTGTCACTCGGATAAGAATGGTCCGAGCCGTGTGTGGGAGGTGTGACACTCTACAGGTAAACGGGTTTTCCTGGCGTTGAAAGCGTGTTGAGAAATGATTGGCTCTTGAAGGCGTTTTGGCCACGCCTACTCGGACTGAGGGACGAGTGTGGTGTCTTCGCTCGCATACCGCCCACTTTGCCTGAAGACGAGCTTGATGATGTCACGTCAGTGCATGTAAAACGGTGCTTTGGCCCCGCCCACTTCGTCTGACTACGTCTTTTGAAAATAGTTTTATGCTCGCAAAACAGCGCTGTGGCTCCGCCCACT
>NC_134900.1:35650282-35652782 GCF_041734735.1 Babylonia areolata
TTGTTATTTCTTTTTTGTCTGTCTCCATATGTCTATCTCTCTGTCTCCGTCCCTTCCCCCCCCCCTCCCGCACCCCCCCCTCCCCCGCACCCCTCCCCCCTCCACTCAGTCATTCTCTCTCTCTCTCTCTCTCTCTCTCTCTCTCTCTCTCTTTCTTTCTTTCTTTCTTTCTCGAACTCTGTTCAATCCAATCTCCGTTTCTTCGCAAGCATAGGTGACTGACAAAAAAAAAAATTGTTGTCTTAAAACTATATATAACACGAGAACCAGAAACCAGTAAACTGTTTTACTTCTGGCCTAACAATCAATTGAACAAGCAAAGAATAGCAAAAAAAAAAACCCGTTGTTGGTTTTTGTTGTTGTTGTCGTTGTTTTAAATGACAGCTTGTGTTGTTGTTGTTGTTGTTGATTGTTTGTTTGTCTTTTAAGGTTAAGAAAAGCAGGGAGACACGAGGAAAGAAAGAAGGAAGGAAGGAAAGAAAGAAAGAAAAAAAAAAGAGGGACAGACAGACAGACAGAAAGGGTGTGTGGCTATTTGAGCGGGAGCGCGACGGGCGCAATAGCCGAGTGGTTAAAGCGTTGGACTGTCAATCTGAGGGTCCCGGGTTCGAATCACGGTGACGGCGCCTGGTGGGTAAAGGGTGGAGATTTTTACGATCTCCCAGGTCAACTTATGTGCAGACCTGCTAGTGCCTGAACCCCCTTCGTGTGTATATGCAAGCAGAAGATCAAATACGCACGTTAAAGATCCTGTAATCCATGTCAGCGTTCGGTGGGTTATGGAAACAAGAACATACCCAGCATGCACACCCCCGAAAACGGAGTATGGCTGCCTACATGGCGGGGTAAAAACGGTCATACACGTAAAAGCCCACTCGTGTGCATACGAGTGAACGCAGAAGAAGAAGAAGAGCGGGAGCGGAGCAAATGGTTGGGGTGGGGGCGGGGGTTGGGGGCTGGGGGTCAGTGCGGGGGGGTTGGTGATGGAGGGAGTGGAGTGGTGGGGGTTGGGGGGTGGGGGTTGTCTTGTGAGATAGGGGCAGGAATAGAAGAGTTTGGGATTTTTGTTATTGTTGGTTTTTGGGGTTTTTTTTTGTGTGTGTGTGGTTTTTGGTTTGTTTTTTGTTTGTTTGTTTGTGTGTGTGTGTCTGTCTGTCTGTCTGTGTGTGCTATTGTCTGTTTGTTTTTCTCCTTCCGGGGCCAGCGAGGGGAAGACATGCTGGTGACGTTTATTGGTCCTTTGTGAGGCGGGCAACAGGACATGTTCGCTGAAATAGGATGCGCGTTCCGGCAGAGGTGTGTGTGTGTGTGTGTGTGTGTGTGTGTGTGTGTGCCTCTGTCTCTGTTTCTCCCTCTTTCTCTCTATCTCTCGCTCTCCAGTTCCCTCTCTCTGTCTCTCTGTCTGTGCCTCTGTCGGTCTGTCTGCCTTCTGTCTCTGTCTCCCCCTCTTTGTCTCTATCTCTCGCTCTCCAGCTCCCTCTCTCTGTCTCTCTGTCTGTGCCTCTGTCTGTCTGTCTGTCTGTATCTCTGTGTGTATCCATCTATCTGCCTTCTGTCTCTGTCTCTGTTTCTCCCTCTTTCTCTCTGTCTCTCGTTCTCCAGATCCCTCTCTCTGTCTCTGTCAGTCTCTCTGTCTCTCGCTCTCTCGTGCTCACACGCAAACACGCACGCGCGCGCGCGCTCATACACACAACACACACACACACACACACACACACACACACACACACACCGTCTAATATCACTCATAGTGAAAAGACGCTAAACTAAAGAACGAACACACACACATACACACACACACCACACCACACCACACACACACACACACACACACACACACACACACACACACACACACACACACACACACACACACACACACACTTGTACTCACTACTGACAGACACTGACAAGAGACAGTAGTGAGATGGAAGAAGACAGAGAGATCTTCGTTTACAGTTTTGCTTGCTTCCAAGCAGCTTTGAGATGTAGATTTTTTTGATTTTTTTTTTAATCAATATATCGGTAAGTGAAACTGCCGTCCAATTAGGTATCGATCTCAATGCTCTCCCGTCTCCGGCAAACCTTCGCTATTATCGAGATATAGATATATAAGAAAGGTGTACGCCATTCACAGTTTTGCTACGTGCATGTGCGGGCGTGTGTGTGTGTGTGTGTGTATGTGTGTGTGTGTGTGTATGTGTGTGTGTGTGTGTGTGTGTGCAGTTGAACTCGGTGCCAGAAAATTGAAAGGAAAAAACAAAACACACACACACACACACACACACACACACACACACACACACACACACACACACACACACACACACACACACACACACACACACACACCAAACAAACAAACAAACAAAACAACATCTACGACAAATGTGCAGAGAAAAAAACAGACAGAGACAAAGAGGATGTTCAAAAACCGACCTCGCTTGTGTTACACCCCCCTCTAACCCCCCGCCCCCCTCCCCCACACATCACCAACCTC
>NC_134900.1:35657782-35670282 GCF_041734735.1 Babylonia areolata
GTCTTAAGAAACACGAACTCTAAGTGAAATATTTTTTCCCCTGTCTTAAGAAACACGAACTCTAAGTGAAATATTTTTTCCCCTGTCTTAAGAAACACGAACTCTAAGTGAATTTTTTTCCCCCTGTCTTAAGAAACACGAACTCTAAAGTGAAATATGTTATTTACCCTCTCTTAAGAAACACGAACTCTAAGTGAAATATGTTTTTTTCCCCTGTCTTAAGAAACACGAACTCTAAGTGATTTTTTTCCCCTGTCTTAAGAAACACGAACTCTAAGTGATTTTTTCCCCTGTCTTAAGAAACACGAACTCTAAGTGAAATATGTTTTTTCCCCTGTCTTAAGAAACACGAACTCTAAGTGAAATATGTTTTTTCCCCTGTCTTAAGAAACACGAACTCTAAGTGAAATATGTTTTTCCCCCTGTCTTAAGAAACACGAACTCTAAAGTGAAATATGTTCTTTCCCCTCTCTTAAGAAACACGAACTATATGGTGAAATATGACATGTTTTTTTTTTTTTTTTTTTTTTTTTTTTTTGCTGTGTTTCGAATTAATATAGATATTTCGTACCTCATCAGAGTGACCTATTTCTTTCTCACAATTTAACTTTTTCTATTTTCACCATTCGATAAATCTTACGAGAACCGCTCGCAAGTTATTTTCCCACTCTTGTTGTAGTTGTTGTTTTTGTTGTTGTTGTTGTTTTGTTTGTTTGTTTGTCACTTGATTACAAAACAATTTGCTTGTCAAAACAAAAACAAACAAAAAATCTATTTGTAAAAAAAAAAAAAAAAGTGACAGGACAGTGCATGCTATAGAGGTTTCAACGAACAACCGTCGTTTTGTAATATTCGTTCATATCACAGAAGACGTCACAAAGAATAATGACAATAATTATTATATTTATATATCCCTGAATCTTGTGCAGAGACAAATCAAAGCGCTCTCGCACCAGCCATGCAAACGCATGCATAACTCTAAAACTGGGGAGAAAAAAACAAACAAACAAACAAAACCTGAAGACAAGGAAGAGGCAGGGAAGGGAGGCTATTTTGGGAAGAGGTGGGTTTTAAGGCCAGACTTGAAAGAGCTGAGTGCGGAGACCTGACGAAGCGAAAGAGGAAGTTCATTCCAATTACAAGGTCCAGAGACAGAGAAAGAAGGTTTTGATATTAGGCAGAAACGCCAATAAATCATCGGATATACGTGATCAAGGAAGGTTGTGTATAGCAGCATGATAAAGTGACAAAAATCCCAAACCTATTTCGTTTCCCTGTCATGATGAATCTATCGGGAGAGAGAGAGACAGACAGACAGAGACAGAGAGAGATACAGACAGATAGAGATAGAGAGAGACATACAGAGAGAGAGAGACAGAGACACAGAGCGAGAGAGAGACACAGAGAAACAGAGAAAGAGAGACAGAGATACAGAGAGAGAGTCTATGTGTGTCTGTGTGTGAGTGTCGAAGAAGCAAGCCGTGGTTATTATTCACCGTCCTGAAAGTTAGAGGGAAAAGTTTGGATGATAGAAATATATATATATATCATCATTGCAGTGAAGAGGACAGCCGAAAGATGAGTGTTTTATTGAGAGACCCACTTCAGCTCAGTCCTCCACACGGCACACCATCCGTCTGATTTGTTTCCCTTCCTCCCTCTCTGTGTGTCTTCTCTCTCTGTCTCTCTCTCTCTCTCTCTCTCTCTCTCTCTCTCTCTCTCTCTCTCTCTCTCTCTCACTCTCTCTCTCTCTCTCTCCCTCACTCTCCCTCTCTCACTCAGCTTTTGTGGACTTTCTTCTCCATCTGTCTTCCACGTCATCTTACATTTCCTCCTGCGTTCCTTCTCTCTCTCTCTCTCCCCCTACAACCCCCACCCCCACGCCCTCCACCTCCCGACACACTTTCCCCTCCGCCCCCACCCAGCTTCAGAGAACCCAACTTCATGCCCTCGATTCTTTCGTTTATCTGTTGTAAACTCTCTCTCTCTCTCTCTCTCTCTCTCTCTCTCTCTCTCTCTCTCTCTCTCTCTCTCTCTCTCTCTCTCTCTCTCTCTGTGTGCCTCTCTCTCTTGTCTGTCTGTCTGTCTTTCGTTTCTACGGGTGGAGCTTTAATGTGAATAACGGCTTGACCCTACCGTGCAGGCAGCCATTCTCCGTGTTCGGGGGGATGATGACGCGTGCTGGGTGATGTATTGATGTCTTTACCCATCAATCTCTGGTGTGCATTGCAAGGTGTTTGTTTTTTTTCATGTTCATATTTCATTTTGATGCATGGGGTGTGTAGGAAAGCCGCGCGAGATGGGAATGAAGGCGGTATCAGGTCTGTTCGTTTCGTGGGTCAGCTGTCTCCTTCTCGGCGTTCACAGGGCAAGGTGGCAGAATGGTTTAATAATAATAATGATAATAATAATGGTATTTATATAGCGCTGGATCTTGTGCAGAGACAAATCAAAACGCTTTCGCACCAGTCATTCACACGCATGCATAACTCTAAAACTGTAAAAACTAAAGACAAGGAAGGGCAGGCAAGGGAAGCTATTTTTGGAAGAGGTGGGTTTTAAGGCCAGACTTGAAAGAGCTGAGTGTGGAGACTTGAAGAAGCGAAAGAGGAAGTTCATTCCAATAGCAAGGTCCAGAAAAAGAGAAAGAACGGCGGCCAAGTGGTCGAGTGTTTGAATCTGGGTATGCGTAAACAGAGTGCATCCGAAGCCGATCGTAGTGAGCGAGATGGAGTGTAGAGGTGAAGGCAGCCGCAGAGATAGGAAGGGGCAGTTTTGTGAATGCATCTATAACATAGAGTGCTGATCTTGTACTTTATTCGGTGTGAGACAGGGAGCCAGTGGAGATGTAAGACGCTTATCTGCCAGTACAGTGTCCGTGAAGGTCTGGGTTCCAGTCCCGCTCTCACCCTTTCTCTCCCAAGTTTGACTGGAAAATCAAACTGAGCGTTTTTAGTCATTCGGAGGAGACGTTGAACCGAGGGCCCGTGTGCAGCACGAACTTGGCGCTCTGAAAAAAAAAAGAAAAAAAAAGAGCCCATGGCAACAATAAAACGTTGTCCTCTGGCAAAATTCCGGAGAGGAAGCCCACTTTGATAGGAACATGAAATATGTGCATGCACTCAGGGCCAGAATAGTGCGTTGGGTTATGCGTCTGTCAGGCATCTCTGTCTAGTGGACGTGGTGTAGCGCATGTATGGATTTGTCCGAACGCAGTGACGCCTCCTTGAGAAACTGAAAGTGATTGGGGATTCACAGCTGCACCATCAGTCCAGCTCTGGCGTTGAATGGCGTTGTTTTCCCCAGCTCTTCGTGGCTTCGTTACTACTACCTTTTTTTTTATATTATAATTATTATTTATTTATTTATTTATGTAAGCTTATCTATTATTTATTCACCTTTTTTTTCTTTTTTTTTTCTTTTTTCTCAAGGCCTGACTAAGCGCGTTGGGTTACGTTGCTGGTCAGGCATCTGCTTGGCAGATGTGGTGTAGCGTATATGGATTTGTCCGAACGCAGTGACGCCTCCTTGAGCTACTGAAACTGAAACTGAAACTGATCTTCGTGGCTGCCATTATGGTTTGGTGACTGAGTGGAGTGTTGTCGACAGGGCACAGGTCTAGGGCTTGCCTGTTTGTACAGGAGGGGTGAGGGTTGGGGTGGGGGTGTGGGGGCAGTATTGGAGAACAGTGCTTCGCTGTCTGGTCTTCCTGCCCACAGGCTCAGGTGGTGAGATGGCACCAGCTTCAGATTCCAGTAATGATGATGATGATGATGATGATATTGACATTGATAATAATGATGATGATGATGATGGCGATGATGATAATGCTAACAACAACAATGTAAATTGACGCTCACACTTCCCACGCAATACGCTTATGGAGTTTATAATTTTAAAAAAAAGAAGAAGTTATGCATACATGAATACACACTCTTCAAGTGCACCATACACGAAGAAGCGCGTGCGCTCACAAACACGCCAACAAACACGCCCACAAACACACCCACACACGCATACCGACACACGACAAGCAGAAGCTCAAGAAGCACGTCAGTCCAAAAAGATGGCAGCCAGAAAGGAAGAGGTGTGTTTTCAAGATACTTTTTTCAACTGTACTGAGGAATCTCCGTGACCACAGAGATCCGTAAGAAGAACATAGATTACAGTTGGGCCAACAGCGATTGGGAGCTGCGTGATCAGTGGTTTCTCCACTGCCCTGAGAACTCGTTTACAGCTTGGTCTTTTGTGTGGAACTATGACTCTGAAATTAGGAGGCAAGATTGCACTGGTAGCTCTTAGTGCTGCAACCATGGGGGCTAGTCGGCCTTTGGGAACGAACCACCTCCAATGCCCACTGTTCTAAAAACCCATTGGCCGAGACAGTGGGGATGTAACTTGAGCAAGACTCTCCACTATAATCAAATTCTAGCCCAGATAGTCAGGACAGCAGATGCCTCCTCTGCTGTTCTGGTGGTCATAGTCGGACACGACTGACCATGAAGCATATACCCCCGCAGTCAGGATTCGGAAAAAAAAAAAAAATCCTGATATCTTTGGCTGTTGCCAACTCAGACTTGCTATGGCAATGGCATGTTGACGAACAATGTGTTTCGTGGTGTTGTCCGTAGAAGATAGACACCCTTCCTGTGATTAAGACAAGGTTTCTGGGCTTTTGCGTGCTTTATAAAGATCTATATCTGTGCGTGCTTTACAAAGACCCTTTGTCTTCAGCCTGTTTTATGAAGATCTATGCCTTTACCCGTTTTATAAAATGTCTGTGTCTTTGCGTGTTTTATTGTCCTTGGCTTCTCGTATTTAAAAAAAATAAAATAAAGATCTATGTCTGTGCGTTTTTGTTGCTTTTGTTGTTGTTGTTGTTTTGTGTTTTTCTGTTTGTTTGTTGTTTTTTTGTTGTTTTTTATTGTTTTGTTTTTATTAGAAAAGATATGTGTTTCTGTCTGTGCTATAAAAAGATCTTTTCGTAATTTACAAAGAGCAATGTCTTTTCGTGCTTTTAAAAAAGATCTATGCCTTTACGTGTGTTTTTAGAGGTCTGTATCTGTGCGTGTAATGGAAAGCTCTTTTTTTTCTCTCCCGTTTTACATTATTCTGGTTCGTCAGGATGCCTTGGGTTTTTAACCGGCGTCTGGCTGAAGACAGTTCGTTAACTGATGGGTGTTTTGTTGCGGCGCGGATGTCAAGAGAGTTCTTTCCCCTGTTCGCAGCTCCCTTTCAACCCCACCACCACCACCGGCGGGGGGGGGGGGGAGGTGAGGTGGCCCGGGTGCAGACAGCACTTAAGGGTTTGATTTCTCTCTCTGTCTCCGTCTCTTCCCTCCGTCTCCTTCATTGTCCTTCCCTCCCTCAATCACCACCACCCCCCCTGCCCCCCAGCCCCCCAGACTCCCCCACCCCCACCCCCCACCATCCCAACTCTGACCTCATCTGGTGTCCAATCTCTCTCGCTTCAAGGCTCACAACAGCAACAGAACACCATTCCATTCTGACATTATTTTCCTTTCGTTGTGGGAGCTGTTGTCTTTGTTAAAACCCTCGTTTTCCTCCACCCTTTTTTTGGAAAGCGTTCAACCTTTTCTCTCTGTATCTCTCTGTGTCTTTTTCTTCGTGTGTGTGTGTGTGTGTGTGTGTGGTTGTTTGGTTAGTTTTTTTTGTTTTTGTATTTTCGGGGGTGTTCCCCCCACACCCCACACCCCTCCCCCACCAAACACGCGATCCGTGGACAGTTTCCATCTATTCCCCCTTTCTTTTCCCTCTTGACAAAGCGACCTTCTTTTGTATTTTCACTGTCACCAGTGTCTCGGTCAGGGGAAGGTTCTGAGAGCTGCCCCTTTCTTCCTTCCTGGTCAAAGCACCGTGTGATTTGTCTGCACTTTTTTTTTTTTTTTTTTTTTTTTTACTTTCCTTCCGAGGAGCGCGAACTCTTCTTTCTGTCTTCTTTTTGTGTTGGTGTATTTAAAACCTTTGAGCGTGAATTGAAATTAACACTTTCCTCCATGACGGGGAGAGAGAGAGACACAGAGAGAGGTCTCCATTTTCTGGTGTCAAAGCTTGCGAACTGATCTATGTGCGCTGCACCACATCGTTTTATCAATGTGTTGATAAAAAAAATTTTAAAAGTGACGTAACATTCGAGAAGACACGTGGAGCTGGTGTGGAAAAGCGCGCGCGTCATTGATGAATAAAAGCAACGAGTTGTGGTTTTTGTGTTGTTGTTTTTGGGGTTTTTTTTTTTTAGGTGGTTGTTGTCGTGTTCATTTGTATCTTATTGTATTGTACGGAATGAAAATGGAAAGGAGACAGAGAGGGGGCAGGAAGAGAAACAGGGCGATGGGAAAGAGATGTACGCTAATACAGAGTCGAATTATGCTGGTCGGTCGCGCGCACGCGCGTGTATGTGTGTGTGTGTGTGTGTGTGTGTGCTGTTTTGAATTGTCAGGGACAGGTTAATATATTTATGTAGAGATAGATAGATAGATAAAGAGAGAGAGAGGGGGCGAGGGATGGTTGTGGTGGTGTGTGAGATGTTAGTGGTGGGAGAGATTTAAAAGTGAGGGTGGTTCAGACGCTGTTTGAAAGACTGATGCAGTCACTCGCCGCGCCGGAGATTAGGGACTGCCATCTTCAGGCTGGCTAACGAAGAGAGCGAACTGTCACACTGATGAAGCGGTGTGTAAAACGTTGTAGCAGCCGTTGTTGTTGATGTTGTTGTTGCAGTGAATGAATCTTTGAACAAACACCGTCAACTAATAAGTGAAGAAGATAAAAGAAGAACCAAATGAAAACTGCTTAGTGGTAAGGTTGTCATTTGTAGTTGCTGCAGTAGCAACAGACCTCTCTCTCTCTCTCTCTCTCTCTCTCTCTCTCTCCTCCTTCTCCTCCTCCTCCTCTCTCTCTCTCTTCCTCCTTCCCCTCTCTCTCTCCAGCCAGTGTCATGTCTTTTTGTTTTTCTTTCTTTTATTTAATCCCCTGTTTTTCCTAGGGCGTGACAATAATACAACCATCATGACTATAACAGACTTAATGCGAAACGATATCGCAGCATTTGTCCTTTACAGAGAAAGATTATATATATATATATATATATATATATATATATATATATATATATATATATATATAAAGAAGATACGCGTGCAACAACTCCGTAAAGCTCACTGGCTGCCTTCATGGCAAAGAATAAGATCCAAATCGCATTATCAGCTTACGGTTAAGTTCGTGGTACTCTTACTTCTCAAAAGTATCAGCATTTCCCAAAGTACCCGTCAACGTACAAAAAAAAAAAAAAAAAAAGAAAGAAAAAGCTATTAGACTCACAAAGACATCTGGTTTTTCTCAACCAAGACAAATAAAGAGGGTTTTTTTTTAAAAAAATTGAAAAAGAGACTGTTGTTAGGGGAAAACTTTAACGTTTTTAAGTTCGGTTTTTGTCTGGAACCCTTTCATGCCTTGAGAATTCCATGCATCCCCCTGCTTTGAAATGCAGTCTGTAGACTTTTTTTGTGAGTGAAAGTGATGAGAGAGAGAGAGAGAGAGAGAGAGAGTGTGTGTGTGTGTGTGTGTGTGTAAGAGTGTGCGTTTGTGCCTGTTTGTGTGAAAGTAAGAGTGAGAGACAGTTCTCGTTTGTGTCTGTTAAAGTGTGTTTGTGTGTCTGTATATATATATATGTGTGTGTGTATGTGTGTGTGCGTGCGTGAGTGTTAGACAGAATGTGTGTGTGTGTTGTGTGTGTGTGTGTGAGAGAGAGAGAGAGAGGGGGGGGGGAGAGAGAGAGAAAGAGAGATATTTGACTGGCATTGTTCTACATTATACAGAAGACTCACGAAAAACAGCACGAAGAGATTTCTATCGCGTTTCGTATTACTACTCCCCGTTATTTATTTCTCTGTTTGTTTGTCTGTCTGTCTGTCTGTTTGTTTCTTCATTGTTGTTGTTGTTGAAGTATCTGGTTTCTTTTCCTCGACACACTGTTCGTCTTCGCCGCTGTCAGTGCATTGCAGGTCAAAAGTGACAGAGAACGGAGATAATAAGGTGAGAGAGAGAGAGAGGGAGACAGGCAGGCAGGCAGGCGGTAGAGAATTAAAAAAAAAGATAGATACACAGAGGAAGATAGCGTGTATTGCGTCTACAAGGGAACAAGAAAACCACGCGTGCAACAACAACAACAACAACAACAATAACAACATAAACATTACACACGCTGCATTCGAATGCGCATGTTTGTTGCTCTCTTCTTCTTCTTCCTCTTCTTCTTCTGCGTTCGTGGGCTGCAACTCCAACGTTCACTCGTATGTACACGAGTGGGCTTCTACGTGTATGACCTTTTTTTAACCCGCAGTTGGTAGGCAGCCATACCCCGCTTTCGGAGGTGTGCATGCTGGGTATGTTCTTGTTTCCATAACCCACCGAAAACGCTGACATGGGTTACAGGATCTTTGACGTGCGTATTTGATCTTCTGCTTGCGTTTTCACACGAAGGGGGTTCAGGTTTTTGCAGGTCTGCACATATTATGTTGACCTGGGAGATCGGAAAAATCTCCACCCTTTACCCACCAGGCGCCGTTACCGAGATTCGAACCCGGGACCTCAGATTGATAATCCAACGCTTTCAGCCACTCGGCTATTGCGCTCGTCGTTTGTTTCTCGAATTCGCGAGCGCTTTCACACACTCGTATACCGGCACAGAGGCACACACAGGTACACACACACACACACACACACACACACACACACACACACACACACACACACACAAAGAACAATATGTGCATTTCAAACAGCAAGTTTTTTGGGGGTTTTTTTTCGTCCTCTGATTCTTACTTCTCTTTCCCTGTTCTTTTGAAAGGAACGACTCTTAACAAAGCTTGACGTGCATGTGTGCAAGGCTGGATTTAAACCCTTTGCCTCTGTACCGTGCTTTCTCCGCTCACACACACACACACACACACACACACACACACACACACACACACACACACGCACGCACGCACACGCACACACACACACACGTACAAGGGGAAAAAAAAAGAAATAACGTTTCCAGCACGGCATCAAGATCATCATTAAAATTGCACAAAGTCTTGTGTCGTGGCGCGCTAGTAGGGGGGGGAAAAGGGAGGGGAGGGGGGGGCGTTGCATTGGCTAAAAGAAAAGTAGAAGAAATAAAATTTTAACAAAAGAAAAAGAAAAAGCTTGCAAGTCCTCTTTGCCACATAAAAAAAAAAAAAAAAAAATCAAACCCAGCCCAAAAACGTTGTGGCCAGCAGAGGTGCCGCGGACGGAGGACGAAAAGCCGAATGTTACGGTGGTGGTGCGTGCAAGTAGAGAGAGAGAGAGAGAGAGAGCATCGGTGTTCACCGTGTATCCGGTACGTCATTTCCGGAACATTCTTCTCTCCGGCAGCGCGGGGATCGGGGGAACTAAGTGTCGGGCTCTCGGAATTGGAGTACATGATTTTGTTTCCATTTTGCCCGGGAACTGGAGAGCTTTAACTCTCTACGTTCCTTTTTTGGTTGACTTGATAAGAGGGAGGGGGGGGGGGGGACCAGGCGGTTGGAGGGGTTGGGGGGGGGGGGGGATTGGTGGGGAGAATGGAGGGGTTGGGGTGGGGTGGGGAGGGGAGAGGAAGGGAGAGGGACACGTGGTGTGTTCAGTTCA
Source organism: Babylonia areolata (assembly GCF_041734735.1). Lineage (NCBI taxonomy): Eukaryota > Metazoa > Mollusca > Gastropoda > Neogastropoda > Buccinidae > Babylonia > Babylonia areolata. Next base: position 35,667,461 of record NC_134900.1, read on the forward strand.
CTTAGTGGTTAAAGCGTTGGACTGTCAATCTGAGGGTCCTGGGTTCGAATCACGGTGACGGCGCCTGGTGGGTAAAGGGTGGAGATTTTTACGATCTCCCAGGTCAACATATGTGCAGACCTGCTAGTGCCTGAACCCCCTTCGTGTGTATATGCAAGCAGAAGATCAAATACGCACGTTAAAGATCCTGTAATCCATGTCAGCGTTCGGTGGGTTATGGAAACAAGAACATACCCAGCATGCACCCCCCCGAAAACGGAGTATGGCTGCCTACATGGCGGGGTAAAAACGGTCATACACGTAAAAAGCCTACTCGTGTGCATACGAGTGAACGCAGAAGAAGAAGAAGAAGACTTGGCTTGACCATACCATGAAAGAGCCTGTCGTGTGCGTTCGTTGTAGTTTGGATGTTACGCCAGGATATGATATAATCATACCTACAGACATACGCAGACACACACACACACACACACACACACACACACACAGAAACACATGCACGCAAGCACGCACACACACACACACACACACACACACACACACACACACACACACACACACACACACACACACACACACGGCACTAAGTCCCCAGTGAATGTCCGTGTATTTACACACAACGTTGCGTACTCATGCACGCGCGGGCACCGACACAACACACACACGCGCATGCGCGCGCGCACACACACACACACACACACACACACACTGTGTGTGTGTGTGTGTGTATTCACTTTCTTCTTCCTTTTCCATCCCTTCCTGTCCCAGTTATTCACTTTCTTCATTCATTCTCTCCTTTACCAGTCTTTCACTTTCTACTTCTTCCTCCTCTTTCATTCATTCTCTCCTGTCCCAGTCTTTCACTTTCTTCTTCTTCCTCTTTCATTCATTCTCTCCTTTCCCAGTCTTTCACTTTCTACTTCTTCCTCTTTCATTCATTCTGTCCTTTCCCAGTCTTTCACTTTCTTCTTCTTCCTCTTTCATTCATTCTCTCCTTTCCCAGTCTTTCACTTTCTTCTTCTTCCTCTTTCATTCAGTCTCTCCTGTCCCAGTCTTTCACTTTCTTCTTCCTCCTCTTTCATTCAATCTCTCCTTTCCCAGTCTTTCACTTTCTACTTCTTCCTCTTTCATTCATTCTCTCCTTTCCCAGTCTTTCACTTTCTACTTCTTCCTCTTTCATTCATTCTCTCCTTTCCCAGTCTTTCACTTTCTTCTTCTTCCTCTTTCATTCATTCTTTCCTTTCCTAGTCTTTCTCTCAAAGAATTTAAATGGAACTGGAAAATGTGCGTGGCAGTGTTAAGGAATTCTTCCACTCCATCCTTTTTCTCTGTTAAAAAAAAAAAAGAAGAAAAAAAGTGTTATACACGGCAGCAGGATCATCATTTAAAACTGCACCTGGACTTGTAAAAAGCTGACTTCCCTGCCTTAGCTGCAGCACATAACCCTTTTGGAATCTAAAACTTCCAGAAGAGACGACGCTCTGTCGTTGTATGGATGTCGCATGCTGGAAAAAAGCTGAACGATGCACGAGCGTGCCGCAGGGCCAGGAAGCGTCAGTGTTCACGTGTTTCCGGTACGTCATTTCCGGGAAGTACGTCGCTCAGGCAGTGCGGGCCCTCGGAATTATTCGGGGGACACGAGTAACTGACCAGTATGCTAGACGGAAGGGCAATGAGACTTGGAAGGTCTGGTTCAGTATACTCCTTGTGGGAGATTTCGGTGGCTGGACACAGGGGAGAGAGATACTACGGTTTAACTCTCTCCATACGAACGGCGAAAGAGACGACGTTAACAGCGTTTCAGCCCAATTACCATCATCAAAATAGTGCAAGCGGAAGGCTCTTATACTGAAGAGGTGAATGTTGACAAAGAATACCACAATTCTGACGACGGAAGCTAAAGCTTGGGTCATTCAGACACCCACTGGACATCCGAGGGGTGTGTGTAGAGGAGAAGAGAGGACTGGCCGCACTGAGTGAGTTAAAGAAAAACAACAACAACACAGGAAGTGTCTGGGTTTGTTCCAATGTTCCTTTCATTTACCTGTGTGCTGGCCGAATCGGTAGCACAAGCAGCACTGACTTGAAGTTGTGTGAACCTTGTGAATGGAGAGAGTTTACCACTCTTTACTATTTGTTAATCATTTCATCTCCTGGCCTCATTATTTGTTAATTTCAACAACAATAACAACAACAACGACAAAAAACAAACAACAGCACCAACAACAAACATACAAAAAAAAACCTGGGTGTGACTGAACCGAGAGACACATCGCGATTTATTGTTGGTAGTTATCACTTGCAAACTTTACGCTGATAAGAGAGGGGGGAAAAAAGAAAAAAAAAAGTGTAAGACTGTGTGGCAAAGGGAGAAAGACGAGGCTGGGAAGGTCTGGTTCAGTATCCATGGTGGGAGGGATATTTCGATAGATGGACACAGAGGAAGAGATAAATGGAGTGATGATGGCCTAGAGGTAACGCGTCCGCCAAGGAAAGCGAGAGAATCTGAGCGCGCTGGTTCGAATCACGGCTCAGCCGCCGATGTTTGTTGTTTGTAAAAGATTGATAAATGACAGGCATCTATAACCACAACAATATTGTTATCGGCGTAACACAATGTACACAGCACACGCACGCTCGTGCACTCAGAAAGACAGACGGAGAGACAGAGAAGTAAAAGTAAGGCCCGACTGGACAGAGCAGAGCAAAAAAAACACAAAAAAAAGACAAGCAACCGTTCATCTCACAAGAACTGGCGTAAAATCTTCATTCATGATTGCAAAGTAACCCCCGAAAACGGAGTATGGGTGCCTACATGGCGG
>NC_134900.1:35675282-35690282 GCF_041734735.1 Babylonia areolata
ATGACTTTGGTTTTCGATATCGTGTGTGCGTGTGTGTGTGTGTTCGTGTGTGTGTGTGTGTGTGTTTTGTTGTTATTGTATTTTGGGGGGAGGGGACGGGAGGGGATTGGGGGGGAGGGGGTTGCACAACAGGAAACACGGAGACGCTTTTCCCCTTGCCCCATTGCATTCTGGTCAGACGAAAGGGAAACCGAAACGAAAACTCTAAAGTGTTGAGCGGCAATTGCCGTTGAACACGTATTACCTTTGTAGTGGGACAGACCGTGTCAGCGCGTCTAAATCATTATAGCAGTAATGGACGCGGTTGTAGTTGTAGCAGCGGCAACTGCAACTGTATCAGCAGCAGCAGCAGCAGTAGTCACGATCGTACCAGTAATAGAAGCAGCAGTAGTTGTTGTTATAGCAGAGTAGATAACCTCTCCAACACTGGACGAAAAATCTATCAAGTCAGTGACCAAGCACATACTCCCTCCCTCCCTCCCGACTAACCAACCCCCCTTATTGTCACACAAGTCATGGAACTTGATTTAAAAAAAAAAAAAAAAAAAAAAGCTGAAACTTGCATGCAGACAGACAATCATGAATGAAACGGTTCCTTTGAAGAACTGAAGTTCCTCTTTGTAGACTGTAAACGGTCCCCAGGTCCATCCACTAAGAACGCCACGCCAGGTAAGGGTGTATGCGTGGCCTCAAGCGTTTATCGGTGTAACATCTTCAAACTACACCCCCATTCTCGGTTTAACCCCGGGGCAGGGGGGTGGGGGGGTGGGGGTAATTCTGGACAGGCCTCGAATGATCTCTCAGGGGTCATATCGACCCCCCGCCGCCCCCCTCCCCTTTCTACAGATGTAATCAGGCTGTTGAAAAAGAGAGGAGGGAGGATATGGGGGTTAATGTGGAATAGCCTTTAGTGGCCCCACCCCTACTCCCTCCTTTTTCATTATAACTGAACGAAAGTAAACGTTGTGAAGTTCTGCTTTGAAAGCCTGTATTGATTTTAACAGGGTCAAATTTGTCCCCCCCCCCCCCCTCCCCTCCCCCGGGGGCTGGGGGGAGGGGAGGGGAGGGGGTCATGTCAAACTGACCTGGAATGTCGCGCAACTAGCATCCATTGCAAAAGATGTGGAGGTTGGGGAGCAAGGGGGGGGGGGGGTGAAATCCATCAAGGGATGTAGGGGCAGTTGTGTGGCTAGTTGAAAATTGACCTCGTGGGTTTATTCCAGGCTGGTCTCTACATAAGAGCCCACGGCCGGGGGAAGGGTTAATCTGGGGCTCGACAAGTTTAACCCCGTGTAGCTAACCAGATTTAACCCTGAGGTAAAAAAAAAAAAAAATCAAAAACAAAAAAACTGGGGGACGGGGTGTGTGTGTGGGGGGGGGGGGGGGGGGCTAGTGGGGGGGGGGGCTAGGGGGGTGTTGGGTAGTACATCGGGAAGAAGGTCTTTTGTAAGGACAGGCAGAGTTGGATGGGGAGGGGAGGGGGGAGGGGAGACTGAAGGTTAAGTCGTTGACCGTTTAAACTAAAGAGGACCAAGCTGACAGGGATCAGGCCTGAAACCGACACTGTGATCTGTGTGTCTGTCTCTCAGTTTCTCTGTCTGTCTGTCCAAGCAAAAAAAAAGCTGCGGTGTCAGCGCGTTTCTAAGGACACGGAGGGTGGGATGGGGGTGGGGATGAGGGGGGGGGGGGTGAGTGCAAGGACGAAGAGGGTGGGGAGGGAGGAGGGGGGGATGGAGAATGGGGATGGGGCGTTGGGGAGGAGGTTACCGATTTGTGTGTGTGTGTGTATGTGTGTGTGTGTGTGTGTGTGTGTGTTTGAAACGTCAAGATGCATATTTGTCCGTTGGCCTTTTTTTTTTCTTTCTGCCCAGTCCCACCTCCCTCTCCCCCTCGGCCCCCCCCCGCCCCCCCCCCCGCCCCCCCCCCGCTCCAACACCCCCACCCCCACCAACACTACCATCATCTACCCCCCTACTTCAGGTCAGGTTTCCCAGCTTAGTGATGACGACGTGGCTACTAGCAACGACAGTTTCCGTTTTCTCAAGGAGGCGTCGTCACTGGGCTCGGACAAATCTGTGCACATACACGGCTACTACACCACATATCATGTCCAGACAGACCAGCAGCTAGCCGCATGAACTAAACCCCAACGCGCTTAGACAGACAGGCCTTGTAGTGCATGCATTGTACAGCCTGTTTGTGTGTGTGCCTATCTTAGTGGGATTCTTCTTCAGAATTGTGGCTAGAGGAGAACACGTTTATTGCCATGGGTTCTTTTTTCTTTTTCTTTTTTTTTTCTGTCTTCTCTCTCTCTCTCTCTCTCTCTCTCTCTCTCTCTCTCTCTCTCTCTCTCTCTCTCACTTTTCAGTTACGCCCAAGTTCGTGCTGCACACGGGACCTCGGTTTGTCTTCTCACCCGAATGACTCAAAGACCTCACCTCTCAGCCGCTTTGATTTCTCCAGTCGGTCGAAACTGTGGGAGAAGGAGAAGGCGGCAAGATCGGGAATCCAACCCACATTCCACACACAGGCACTTTGACACCGGCAGACAAAATTCTTCTTAACCATTCTGCCACCTTCCTCCTTGTTGTATTGGCTTGCAAGACTCAAGATTGCGCGCACTTGACTGGGTGCGAGAGAAGGAGGGCGGGGGTGGGATGGGGGGGGGGGGGCAAGGGGAGGGGGGTGGTGGATGGGGCAAAGGGAGATGGAGGGTAGAGGGTGGGAGGGGGAAGGGAGAGAGTGGTGTTGTAGGTGGAGGACCACCGGAAGGGGATGTAAAGGGGTGGAGGTGGGGCAGTTTTGACAAGAGGTCATTTTCACACGTCAAGATTTCTCCAAGAAGTGACCCCCCCCCCCCCCCCAAACCTTCCCCCCAACCCCCCCCCCCACCCCCCCCCCCCCCCACCCCTCTCTCTCTCTCTCTCTCTACTCCCGTGATCGAATCTTCCCCTGTGCTTTTTTTGTCCAGGTCAGAAGTGATTACTTCAACTTCCAGGATCTTCTCCACTTTGTTGTTGCTGTTCAATGTTGTCGTTGTCGTTGTCATCGGTTGATATTGCTCTTGTTGTTGTTGATGATATTGCTCGTTGCTGTTGTTGTTTTTGTTGTTGTTCTTCTTCTTCTTCTTCTTGTTCTTCTTCTTGTTCTCCTCCTTCTCCTCTTCCTCAGTCTTTTCTAGTAAACGTAATGCGGAAACGAATTATCATCAATAATATTTTCTGTGACAAAATCCTCTCAAAATCAATGTGCAGAGCCTCACCTCAGTTTGGATTGGTTTGATTTTGTTGCAGCGTGTATGTGTGTGTGTGTGTGTGTGTGTGTGTGTGTGTGTGTGTGTGTGTGTGTGTGTTTAAACAACAAAATGTATTGTAATGTGTTCCGACCAAAAAAAAATCGTTTCAATGTGAACGTCTTTCCTCCTTTTAAATTGGTACACACTGTTCTTGATCTCTCTTTTTTTTTCTTTTTCTTTTTTTTTTAAGAAAGTAAGAAAGAAAAAGAGGAGAAATGAAAACCCTAGAATAAAAACCATGGGGGGAGGTGGGGGTGGGGGGGGGCATGATTAGTAGTAGTAATATTAACCAGACTAAACGAGGGGTAGGGGGCGGGGGGAGAGACTTCCAAGCGACGCAAATTTAAAAGACCTAGATTTGAGTAGTCGCTGATTGGCTCTGTCGCTGAGATCAAAGACGAAGGACCCGAACATCAAGACTAATACTCTTCATGGTACATCCCCATGAATCTCTTTGAGACGGGAAGCCAGAGACAATGCCAGTGAGGTAGAGGAAGAGACTGGAGAGGAAGGGGATTCTGACATATCATTTTTTCAAAGGAGAGAGAAAGGAGGGAGGAGAGGGAGAGGGGGAAAGGGTACCTTTACGACCAAATGTCTTTGGATAGATAGCGAAGTTTCTGAAGAAGAAGAAGGCGAAGAAGAAGAAGGAAAATGCATCACGACTTCAGTACGATGTTTTGTTTTGTTTTTTGTTTGTTTGTTTTGTTTTGTTGTTTTTTTGTTTGGTTGGTTTTTGTTTGTTTTTGTTTTGTTTTGTTTTTTTTTCGTCTTTCTTGCATTCTTTCTTCTTCTTCTTCTACTATTTCTTCTTCTTCTTCTCCTCCTTCTTTTAATGGCAACCCCCACTCTCTCTCTCTCCTCCCCCTCTCTCTCTCTCTCTCTCTCTCTCTCAGAGATACCTGTGCCTAATTGTTAAAATATTTGGTTTTACTGTTGAAGTTGAAAAAAAACAAACAAAACATAGTGATATAAATGCCATTCTGTTATCTCCCCTCAGTCAGATATCGTCTGAGTCTCACTCTCCCTCTCTCTCTCTCTCTCTCTCTGTCTCTGTCTCTGTCTGTCTGTCTCCCTCTGTCTCTCTCTCCCCCTCTCTCTCTCCTTATTGTTAACAAAATGAAGACAGATGTGTAATAAGAGATGTCGCTGCATTTATTCACAATGCTTTCCGCCCCAGAGAGGAATTAATGTGAAATTTAATGTTTTATTTTTCATTCAAATTGCGTAGCTGAGCAAAATATATTATATTTTTCTTTCAGTTTTGTTGATTTGGAGTGTCCCATAGGTGTGGTGTGTTGTTATTGTCGGTTTTTTTTGTTGTTGTTGTTGTTGTTTTTACATACGGTGACTTTTATGTGAAAGTGTTCTCAAGTGGATAGGGGTTTTGCATTGGAAAAAAAACAAACTACAAAAACCCCAACAATAATACTAATACTACTAATGATGATAATAACAATAGTAATGATAATGACAATGATAGATATCTGGCTGGACTATAAGTGGGGAAACAGAAATCCGCGAAAGTGAGAGTGAAAATATCTGTGGAGATGATAATTATAGCGGCGTGTGTCCGTGTAGTTTTGCATTTGTATTTCCATGTGCGGGTCTTGAGGGAGGGAAATGGGCGATTGGCTTTCACCTCGTCTCTTCACCACTCTTTGTTATTTTATTTCATTTTATTTTATTTTATTTTATTTTATTTTTTTATACGTCCACCCCCTTAGCATTCCTTATTGGAAACGTGCATGCAATAACAGGCTTGTCGTTCTGTTGAAGAGTTATTATGAATTAAGGAGAGAGAGAGAGAGAGAGAGAGAGAGAGAACAGGGAAGAAGAGAAGGGAGATGTAGATGGAAGAAGAAGAGAGGGGAGAGAGAGGGGGGTAGAGAAAAGAAGAAGACAGGGTGGGGGGGAGAGAGAGGGGGGGTAGAGAAAAGAAGGAGAGAGGGGGTAGAGGGAAAACGAAGAGAGGAGGGGGGTAGAGGGAAGAAGTGAGGGGGGAGATAGGGGAGTAGAGGGAAGAAGATAGGGGAGAGAGGGGGGAGAGGGAAGAAGGAGAGAGGGGGGGTAGAGGGAAGAAGAGAGGAGAGAGGGGGGTAGAGGGAAGAAGAAGAGAGGAGAGAGAGAGGTAGAGGGAAGAAGAGAGGGGAGAGAGAGAGAGGGAAGAAGAAGAGAGGAGAGAGAGAGAGATAGGTAGAGGGAAGAAGAGAGGGGAGAGAGAGGGGATTGGGTGAGGGAGAGAGAGGGGGGGGGACAGAGGGAAGAAGAAGAGAGAGAGGGAGAAAGAGATCTCTAAAGGGAAGAAGAAGAAGAAAAAAAAAAAAAGACGAGAGAGAAAGAGAGAGCCCCCAGAAGGAAGCCAGGAAAACCCGGAGATAACCACTTGTTCCGAGTGCTCTCCACAGCCTCCCTCAACTTTCCCTTTGTCAGCCTGGTTTTTTGGGGGTGTTGTTTTTGTTTTTTTTTATCCCGCCTACACATGTCTTTCCCTTTTCTTTCTTTCTTTCTGTCTTTCTTTCTTTTTTTTTCTTTTTTTAAAAATCAAGCCCCGAATATCCTCTCCTCTCGATGTCTCCCCACCCCCTACCCCCACCGTCCCCAACCCCACCAAACCCCCCTTACCCCCCCCCACCCCTCTAATATTCCGCCTCCTCTTAAACCCCAACCCCCAACCCCCCACGCCCCCCCCCCCCACACCCCCCGAACCCCCCCCCCCCCCCCACACACACACACATACCCCACTGCAATGATCCTTATACATCTTCCACCACTCTTGACAGCAAAGCAGCTCAGCTAAGTGTGTCCCAAGACAGCATTCTACAAATGACTCCATGTCTATCAGCCTTTCTCCTTCCATTTTTTGTTTTGTTTTCTTTGTTTCGTTTCGTTTCATTTCGTTCTCCCCCCCCCCCCCCCCCCCACTCTCCCTTCCTCTTCCCCCCATCGCCTTCCCCCTCCGCCCCCACCCCCTCTCCTCATCTCCCTCCTCCCCTCTTAGCGTAATATTCCCGAGTGGACACTTTTGGCAAATGTAAATTGTGCCGTGGAGGAAGATAGCTATGATGCGCGGGGGGTCGTTTCTTGTGTGAAACCTGACCCAAGAAAGAGACTGGGTTTTTTTGTTGTTGTTTGTTTGTTTGTTTGGGGGGGGGGGGTTGTTCTTTTTTTTTCCAGGTCGAGTGATGTCATATTGTTTACCACGGCTGTGTTTTGTGTTGTGTTATGTTGTATTGTGGTTTATTTGTATTGCATTGCACTTGTATTGTTGAACTGCAGCCAGCGCGATGTTGCGTGTGTGTGTGTGTGTGTGTGTGTGTGTGCTGCGTTGCTTTGCGTTTGTATCGTGTTCAGATTTTTTTTTTCATATGAAAATCCTTCTGGACTTTTGAAAAAGTGCTTTATTTGCGCGCAGCCCTATTCCCCCTTCTCTCTGCCCCCCACTCCTCACCTCTCTCTCTGTCGCTCTCTCTCTCTCTCTCTGTCTCTGTCTTTGTTATGATGGTTTGTTATAATTTGAAAGTATGTCGATGCATTCACCCATGTCATAAGGACCTCATGGTCAATGACATTAAAGTGTCAGAGCGTCAAAGCGTCTCTGTCTCTGTCTGTCTGTCCCTCTGTCTCTGTCTGTGTGTGTGTGTGTGTGTGTGTGTGTGTGTGTGTGTGTGTGTGTGTGTGCACGCGCTTGCGAGTCCAAGCAACGAACAAGCGCATTCACATCCAGAGTGTGTATGTTGTTGTTGTTGCTGTTGTATAGTTGTATGTCTATGTTGTAAGTTGCATGTTTATGTTGCTATGTAGTTGTATGCTTATGTTGTTGTTGAAGTTGTATGTCTGTGTTGCTGATGTAGTTGTCAAAAAACAACAACAAAAACAAACAAACAAACAACAACATGCAGCCCTGACAAGGACCAGCAACAAGCCAGCTTCTAGGATAACCAGAACCCATGTCCAGACCACAGCAATAACCATCCTGACTGATTCACTTCACTTCACTTCAGTTCCGTTCAGCGTGGCAAGACAGCGGTCAGTGTAAGGAACGAGCGGCGGGAGATCCATTACCCTAGTCCATTGGGCGAGATGTAGGCAGGCACTCCTGCCAGCAGTTAACCACACAGCCATACACTGGTCAGACATTCGCCGTCTCTTCGGGACGATTCGGCCGCCGGACTTTTTTTTTTTTTTTTTAAATTATTATTATTTACCCTCTTGACGGGCGCAATAGCCGAGTGGTCAAAGCATTGGACTTTCAATCTCAGGGTCTCTCCCGGGTTCGCATCTCGGTAACGGCGCCTGGTGGGTAAAGGGTGGAGTTGTTGTTTTTCCCCCCGATCTCCCAGGTCAACATAATTATGTGCAGACCTGCTTGTGCCTGAACCCCCTTTCGTGGTGTATACGACAAGCAGAAGATCAAATACGCAGCGCTAAAGATCCTGTAATCCACGTCAGCGATCAGTGGGTTATATGGAAACAAGAATATACCCGTCACGCACACCCCTGAAAACGGAGTATGGCTGCTTACATGGCGGAGTAAAAACGGTCATATTCGAGTGAACGTGGGAGTTGAAGCCCACGAACGAAGAAGAAGAAGAATTTACCCTGTTGCTTGAAAGATAGATTGGGGGGTGGGGGTAAGGGAGCGATTGCCGAGTGACCCGAATGTCGACACTGTCCCCGAGTGTCTGTAGTGTAGTGTGCTATACTGTACCGGCGGCCGAGGGTTCGATTCTCAGATCCCACTAGGCAGCGCCTGTTGGGGGTAAACAGGTGTTGATTTTGTTGTTTTTTCCGGTCTCCCTGGTCAGCATTATGTGGTTCAGTCCAGATCAGTTCAGTTCAGTTAACTCTAGGAGGTGTCACTGCGTTCGTACAAATCCATATACGCTACACTACTTGTGCTAAGCATGTAGATAGATGCCTGACCAGCAGCGTAACCCAACGCGCTTTGTCAGGCCTTGAGGAGAAGGAAAAAAAGATACATAATTAGATTGATGAATCATTAAATTAATAGATAGATGAATGAATAAACAGATGAATAAACACACACACATAGAGACGTGCGCACGCGCGCGTACGCACGCACAGAGGCACGCACAACAGATAAGCAACAAACAAAATGTGCAGTCTCAACAACAACAACAGAGCAATAAGTCTCACACAACAAGAAAAGAACAGACAGAAAGAAGGGAAAGGGAATCCGCTCTATCACTTCTGGACCAGGTCCAAACATCCGACGACAGTAATTACTCCCTGCTCTTTCTGCCCAGGGATTACACTCGAAGGGAGTCTCCCCTCCCTCCTCCCTCACCCCCCCCCTCCCCACCCCCACCCCTCCCCACCCAGCTTGCGAACAGTTGAATTTCCCAGGGCTCCACAGTGTAAGAGAGATGTGGACCCGTCATTAACAAGAAGCAGTTGTTTTCTTCTTCCCCTCGCCCTCTCCCTCTCTCTCTCTCTCTCCTTCCCCCTCTCCCCCCCCGCCCACCCGCACCCTCACCCCTCACCCACAGCCTTTGCGGGGCGGGATCGATTAAGATGACAGGCACTGATAGGTTCCTCTGGTCCTTGAGGGGCTGGTAGAGGAAGGGGGAGAGAGAGAGAGAGGGGGGGGGGGGAGTGTGTAACGAAGCGAAGTTTGTTCCTTCATTTGGGTTTCATTTCGTATGAACCTCTTCGGATTCTTTCTCTTTGTCTTTGTACTGTCTCTGTATTTCTTCTGTTGATGTTGCTCTTTCTCTCTGTCTGTACTGTCTCTGTATTTCTTCTGTTGATGTTGCTCTTTCTCTTTCTCTTTGTCTGTACTGTCTCTGTATTTCTTCTGTTGATGTTGCTCTTTCTCTTTCTCTTGTCTGTACTGTCTCTGTATTTCTTCTGTTGATGTTGCTCTTTCTCTTTCTCTGTACTGTCTCTGTATTCTTCTGTTTCTGTTGATGTTGCTCTTTCTCTTTATCTCTGTCTGTACTGTCTCTGTATTTCTTCTGTTGATGTTGCTCTTTCTCTATATCTCTGTCTGTACTGTCTCTGTATTTCTTCTGTTGATGTTGCTCTTTCTCTTTGTCTCTGTCTGTACTGTCTCTGTATTCCTTCTGTTGATGTTGCTCTTTCTCTTTCTCTCTGTCTGTACTGTCTCTGTATTTCTTCTGTTGATGTTGCTCTTTCTCCTTGTCTGTACTGTCTCTGTATTCCTTCTGTTGATGTTGCTCTTTCTCTCTGTCTGTACTGTCTCTGTATTTCTTCTGTTGATGTTGCTCTTTCTCTCTGTCTGTACTGTCTCTGTATTTCTTCTGTTGATGTTGCTCTTTCTCTTTGTCTGTACTGTCTCTGTATTTCTCCTGTTGATGTTGCTCTTTCTCCTTGTCTGTACTGTCTCTGTATTTCTCCTGTTGATGTTGCTCTTTCTCTCTGTCTGTACTGTCTCTGTATTCCTTCTGTTGATGTTGCTCTTTCTCTCTGTCTGTACTGTCTCTGTATTCCTTCTGTTGATGTTGCTTTTTCTCTTTGTCTGTACTGTCTCTGTATTCCTTCTGTTGATGTTGCTCTTTCTCTCTGTCTGTACTGTCTCTGTATTCCTTCTGTTGATGTTGCTCTTTCTCTCTGTCTGTACTGTCTCTGTATTCCTTCTGTTGATGTTGCTCTTTCTCTCTGTCTGTACTGTCTCTGTATTCCTTCTGTTGATGTTGCTCTTTCTCTCTGTCTGTACTGTCTCTGTATTCCTTCTGTTGATGTTGCTCTTTCTCTCTGTCTGTACTGTCTCTGTATTTCTCCTGTTGATGTTGCTCTTTCTCCTTGTCTGTACTGTCTCTGTATTCCTTCTGTTGATGTTGCTCTTTCTCTCTGTCTGTACTGTCTCTGTATTTCTCCTGTTGATGTTGCTCTTTCTCTTCTCTCTGTCTGTACTGTCTCTGTATTTCTCCTGTTGATGTTGCTCTTCTCTTTCTCTCTGTCTGTACTGTCTCTGTATTTCTTCTGTTGATGTTGCTCTTTCTCTTTCTCTCTGTCTGTACTGTCTCTGTATTTCTTCTGTTGATGTTGCTCTTTCTCTTTCTCTCTGTCTGTACTGTCTCTGTATTTTCTCCTGTTGATGTTGCTCTTTCTCTTTGTCTCTGTATTGTCTCTGTATTTCTTCTGTTGATGTTGCTCTTTCTCTCTGTCTGTACTGTCTCTGTATTCCTTCTGTTGATGTTGCTCTTTCTCTCTGTCTGTACTGTCTCTGTATTCCTTCTGTTGATGTTGCTTTTTCTCTTGTCTGTACTGTCTCTGTATTCCTTCTGTTGATGTTGCTCTTTCTCTCTGTCTGTACTGTCTCTGTATTCCTTCTGTTGATGTTGCTCTTCTCTGTCTGTCCTGCTTACTGTCTCTGTATTCCTTCTGTTGATGTTGCTCTTTCTCTCTGTCTGTACTGTCTCTGTATTCCTTCTGTTGATGTTGCTCTTTCTCTCTGTCTGTACTGTCTCTGTATTCCTTCTGTTGATGTTGCTCTTTCTCTCTGTCTGTACTGTCTCTGTATTTCTCTGTTGATGTTGCTCTTTCTCCTTGTCTGTACTGTCTCTGTATTCCTTCTGTTGATGTTGCTCTTTCTCTCTGTCTGTACTGTCTCTGTATTTCTCCTGTTGATGTTGCTCTTTCTCTTTCTCTCTGTCTGTACTGTCTCTGTATTCCTTCTGTTGATGTTGCTCTTTCTCTTTCTCTCTGTCTGTACTGTCTCTGTATTTCTCTGTTGATGTTGCTCTTTCTCTGTATCTCTGTCTGTACTGTCTCTGTATTCCTTCTGTTGATGTTGCTCTTTCTCTCTGTCTGTACTGTCTCTGTATTCCTTCTGTTGATGTTGCTCTTTCTCTTTGTCTGTACTGTCTCTGTATTCCTTCTGTTGATGTTGCTCTTTCTCCTTGTCTGTACTGTCTCTGTATTCCTTCTGTTGATGTTGCTCTTTCTCTTTATCTCTGTCTGTACTGTCTCTGTATTCCTTCTGTTGATGTTGCTCTTTCTCTCTGTCTGTACTGTCTCTGTATTCCTTCTGTTGATGTTTCTCTTTCTCTCTGTCTGTACTGTCTCTGTATTCCTTCTGTTGATGTTGCTCTTTCTCTCTGTCTGTACTGTCTCTGTATTCCTTCTGTTGATGTTGCTCTTTCTCTCTGTCTGTACTGTCTCTGTATTCCTTCTGTTGATGTTGCTTTTTCTCTTTGTCTGTACTGTCTCTGTATTCCTTCTGTTGATGTTGCTCTTTCTCTCTGTCTGTACTGTCTCTGTATTCCTTCTGTTGATGTTGCTCTTCTCTCTGTCTGTACTGTCTCTGTATTCCTTCTGTTGATGTTGCTCTTTCTCTCTGTCTGTACTGTCTCTGTATTTCTCCTGTTGATGTTGCTCTTTCTCCTTGTCTGTACTGTCTCTGTATTCCTTCTGTTGATGTTGCTCTTTCTCTCTGTCTGTACTGTCTCTGTATTTCTCCTGTTGATGTTGCTCTTTCTCTTTATCTCTGTCTGTACTGTCTCTGTATTTCTTCTGTTGATGTTGCTCTTTCTCTTTGTCTCTGTCTGTACTGTCTCTGTATTCCTTCTGTTGATGTTGCTCTTTCTCTTTGTCTCTGTCTGTACTGTCTCTGTATTTCTCCTGTTGATGTTGCTCTTTCTCTTTATCTCTGTCTGTACTGTCTCTGTATTCCTTCTGTTGATGTTCTCTTTGTCTGTACTGTCTCTGTATTCCTTCTGTTGATGTTGCTCTTTCTCTCTGTCTGTACTGTCTCTGTATTTCTTCTGTTGATGTTGCTCTTTCTCTCTGTCTGTACTGTCTCTGTATTTCTTCTGTTGATGTTGCTCTTTCTCTCTGTCTGTACTAATACGTCTCTGTATTTCTCCTGTTGATGTTGCTCTTTCTCTTTATCTCTGTCTGTACTGTCTCTGTATTTCTCCTGTTGATGTTGCTCTTTCTCTTTATCTCTGTCTGTACTGTCTCTGTATTTCTTCTGTTGATGTTCTCTTTGTCTGTACTGTCTCTGTATTCCTTCTGTTGATGTTGCTCTTTCTTCCTTCTTCTGCTCTCCATTTTTTTGCCTCTTCCTTCTCTTTCTCTTTCTCCTTCTCTTTCTCCACTCCTCCTTTTCCCCTCCTCCTCCTTCTCCCTTCCTCTTCCTACTCCTCAGCTTCCTACTCCTCCTCCTTATCCTCCTCATCACCCCTCTCCTCTTTCTCCTCCTCCTTCTCCCCCTCTTCCTCCTTCTCCTCTTCCCCTTCTCCTCCTCTTCCTCCTTCTCCTCCGCTTCCTCTTCCTTCTTCTCTTCCTCCTCCTCCCACCCCTCTTCTCCTTTACCTCCTCCTCTTCCTCCACCTTTTCCTTCTCCCCACCTTCCTATTCCTTTTTTCACGCTCCAGCCTCCTCTTTCGTCTTTTCTGGAAGCCGCCTGATTGTTGCAACTTTTGTTGTTGTTGGTGTCTTTCTGAGACTGAGGACAGTGTGGGATGTATACAGGATGGCAATCATTGCTCGTTCCGTGCAGTGTCGGACCAAGCTGTCAGCTCAGGACAGTGGATTGGTGGTCAGAAGTGATTGTTGGAGCCATAGAAACCCACACACCATCAAACCAACCAACCAACCAACCCTCAAACCTACAACCAACCAACCAACCAACCAATCATTCATCCAGCCAACCAACCATCCAACCAACCAACCAACCATCAAACCTACAACCGTCCAATCAACCAGCCAACCATCCAATCAACCAACCAACCAACCAACCAACCATCCATTCAACCAACCATCCAATCAACCAACCAACCACCCATCCAACACAGCTTCTCAGCCATACCGAGAGCTGAACAGCTTTGCAGGGCGGGATCGATTAAGATGACAGGCAGTGATAGGTTCCTCTGGTCTTTGAGGGGCTGGGTGCCATGGTGTGAGTCTTTATCTTGTCCTGCGATGGTAGAGGTAGGGATGGGATGGGGAGGGGGAGGGGGAGAGGCAGCGAAGCGAGGTTGTTCCTTCATAGGGGTTTGCTTTCGTGTGAACCTCTTCGGATTCTTTCTCTTGTCACTGTCCCTGTCTGTCTGTCTATCTCTCTCTCTGTCTTTCTACCTCTCTCTGTCTTTCTAATGATACTGCTCTTCATCCTTCTCCTCCTCTTCCTCCTCCTCCTCCTCCTCCTTCTTTTCCCTTTGTCCTTTCTCCAAAGTTTGACTAGAAAATCAAACTGAAGAGTCCAGCCATTTGGATGAGATAATAAACCGAAATCCCGTGTGCAGCACGCACGGAGCGCACTGAAAAACAACAACAACAACAAAAACAACTTTGCAGCAAAAATGTTGTCCTCGGGCAAGACTCTGTGGAAGAAATTCACTCTGATAGCTGTACAAATATATATATATATATATATATAAAATACTTTTTATTGTCATAAAACCTTAAAGTTTATAAGACACAATGAAACATAAACATGAGCATATGAAGAAGAGAAACATTCATGAACAAATTTCACCAGCCTTGGCTGTATTTCTGTTAGAAGGATCAATTCACTAGGCTTTGCATTTGGACGACATATATCGATTAGGAATCTGTGTCTGTAAGTATTGTACTTTACACAATTGTCTAAAAGGTGAATCTCATCTTCTAAACTGTTACAAGTATCACACAGTCTTTGTTCTTTCGGTGTATTTTTATATCTTCCCTGTTCGATTTGTAAGTCATGGGCGCTGATCCGTAACGCGGTCAGTGCTTTCCTGTGTTGTGTATTTGCTGTATTCTTTAAATATTATATATATATTTATATATATGTACTCAAGGCCTGACGAAGCGCATTGGGTTATGCTGCTGTCAGGCATCTCCGTAGCAGATGTCGTGTAGCGTATACGGATTTGTCCGAACACAGTGACGCGTCCTTGAGAAACGGAAAGTGGAAACCTGTCCCGGTATTGTCCCCCTGTCTATAGTCTTCCAGACACAGCGGAGGGTGACGAAGCGAAGTTTTCCTTCAGGCGTTAGCGTGGTCATTACCTGTTGGGATTCTGTTTCTTCTGTCTCTTGTCTTGTCTGTCTGCCTGCCTTTCTGCTGCTCCTGCTCCTTCTTCTCCTTGTCTTTCTCCTCCTCCTCCTCCTCCTCCACCTCCTTCTCCTCGTCTTCCTCCTCCTCCTCCTCCTCCTCTTCCTCCTCCTCATCTTTCATCAACATCATCATCATCATCACCGTCTTTCTGTCTGCCCCCCCCCCACCCCCCGCCCCCCACCACACCCCTCTCTCTCTCTTTGATCGGGTATTTAAATAACTTTGATTATATGGTAATGTCATTTTATCTTTTTTATTTTGGTAATTATTGTGTTTGTATATAAGTGTTAATGCATTTGTTTTGTTTTGTTTTTTCTTTACAGGTAAGTCGTCAGTCAGTGTTCAACAGCAACATGCGTGAGTACAGACCTGGTGTCTTTCTCTCTGTTTCAGTCTCTGTCTGTCTGTCTGTTTGCTCTCTCTCATTTTCTCTTTCTCTGTCTGCACACACACACACACGCACGCACACACACACACACACACACACACGCGCGCGCGCGCGCGCGCGCGCGCACACACACACGCACGCACGCACACAGATACAAACACACACACACACACACACACCTCACGCTTTCTGTCTCGCTTTTGCTGTGTGTGTATGTGTGTTTGTGGGTGGGTGGGCGGCGGCGGCGTGTATATATATATATATATATATATAATGTGCGCG
>NC_134900.1:35695282-35700282 GCF_041734735.1 Babylonia areolata
CAAGAAATGGTTCGCTTCAGATACTTGATACATCTTTATGGACGTGTTTTCTCTCTTGTAAAACGCCACGCAAAGCACCTGACCACTAGTATGCTGGCATTAAGAATGTTGTGGTGATAGTTGTTGGGTTTATTTTGTTGTTGTTGTTGTTGTTTTTCAGTCGTAGTTGGAAAAAGCGTGAAGACGTAAGACAAGAGGTTTCTGACGAGAGAAGAGCACGTGATGTGGTCTGAAGCCGGGTGCTTGATATGGGAACAAACGATGCTCCTTGTAGTCTTTGGCTAATTTGTGTCATCTTAGCAACACCTAATAATCTTGTGAAGTTTATTTTTTTCTGTTTTATGATGTTGTTGTATTTTGTGTGTGTTTGTTTGCTTGCGTACGTGCGTGCGTTCGTTCGTGTGTGTGTGTGTGTGTGTGTGTGTGTGTGTGTGTACGCGTGCGCGCATCTGTCTGTCTGTATTTGAGTGTCCTTTGGTGGTGGTGTTTATGTTGTGTGCTTTTTTTCTTCCATCTCTCTCTCTCTCTCTCTCTCTCTCTATCTATCTATCTATCTATCTATCTATCTATATATATATATATATATATATATATATATATACACATACATACACCTATAAATAAAATCCCCATGTTTCATGGTGAAGTCTGAACACAGTACTCGAGTTGTGGCATTCATCATTGTGCTCTGTTAGCGAAGTAACGGACTCCCTGCACTGTCGTTCAGATTTTCTGTCGCGGGGTTTCGCTGTACCGTTTCTCTTCACTCACTGACACACTGGCCATTTTCTCCGGGAGCCGATACCGGCCATGCATGCTGGGGGGTGTGGGGGGTGGTGGTTGGAAATAAAAACTGATGTCATGCTGCTTGCTCACGTGTTCTTTCTTTTTGACTGAAAACGAACTGCTGAATATGATCGAGTGTAGAAATCTGTGACACACTACTTACCGCAGTGGGGGTTTGGTGTTATTTTGTTTTCCTCAGGTTTGTAGAAACCATTCTTTAAACAACAACGAGAGAGAGAGAGAGAGAGAGAGAGAGAGAGAGAGAACGTCTGACAGACAGGACAGACAGACAGAGAGAAGGGATCTTTTTCAAACACGTTCATGGATATTTGCTGGGTTTTGAAGGCTCTCCGTCGTCACCTTGGAAATCTCGGTGCGTTATAGTTATGTGAGAGGCTTAATGTGTATTTGGAAACGTTTATGGCACGACAGAATTCTCTGTGTGCCGAAATTTTCGGACAGCCCTCCCCCCTAGGGAGAGCTCATCGCCATAGTCCAACCTCACCCTGCCATGTTTGTAGCATGTATATACTTTTCGTTTACCTAACACAGTGGAATGTTCTGCAGAATTTTCGTCAGAAACAGCGCTCTTTGCAGATCCACACTGCGTGTGCTAACTGCACGATGCACACCTCTAGTTTATCGTCTCAGCAAGCGAAGGACTAGCACCCAACCTGAATAACTGGAATCTAGGTTAAAGAGTTTAAGTTTAAAACTCCCTGTTTTGTAGCACACAGCCACATAATAACTGGATTCTAGGTCAAAGAGTTTAAGTTTAAAACTCCCTGTTTTGTTGCACACAACCACATAATAACTGGAGTCTAGGTCAAAGAGTTTAAGTTTAAAACTCCCTGTTTTGTAGCACACAACCACAAAATAACTGGAATCTAGGTCAAAGAGTTTAAGTTTAAAACTCCCAGGTCAACATATGTGCAGACCTGCTAGTGCCTGAACCCCCTTCGTGTGTATATGCAAGCAGAAGATCAAATACGCACGTTAAAGAACCTGTAATCCATGTCAGCGTTCGGTGGGTTATGGAAACAAGAACATTTCCCAGCATGCACACCCCCGAAAGCGGAGTATGGCTGCCTATATGGCGGGGTAAAAACGGTCATACACGTAAAAACCCATCCGTGTGCATACGAGTGAACGTGGGGAGTTGCAGCCCACGAACGCAGAAGAAGAAGAAGAAGAAGAAAAACTCCCTGTTTTGTAGCACACAACCACAAAATAACTGGATTCCAAGTTAAAGAATTTAAGTTTGAAACTCTCTTTGTAGCACACAGCCACAGAATAACTGGATTCTAGGTTAAAGAGTTCTGTTAAAGCCCCTCCACACCCCTAACCTGGCAGGAGAGTTGACCTTAAAACCGAAACGGTGCGTCAGTTGTCCAAACTTCTCCAGCCGCACACTAAACGTCCAAGGATGTGAAGAGCAAGGCAGACGGGGGATAAACTCGGCCCACTTCTTTACATCTTGCAGCACTTGGTTCTTTCTTTCTTTCTTTCTTCTTCTTCTTCTTCTTCTTCAGCGGCAGCCAGAAATAAAAAGCCTTTCCGTTCCATTCCACACCCACATTACAGATGGCTGAGCCCAGAAAACTGTAGGGAGTGGGGGGGCGTGGGGGGTGGGGGGAACCAGTGAGGGGATGAGGGATAAGGGAACCAGACCAGAAACCACACCCAAAAAACCCACACAAAAACAACAACCAACAACAACAAAACGAACAAAAAAAAGGAACAGTCTCCGCCCGCCGTTTTCGGTAAACTTGGCGGAGTTTACTTACCTTACCTCTCTCTCTCTCTCTCTCTCTCTCTCTCTGCCCTCTCTTTTGCTTTCTCTTTCCTTAGACACCAGACATTAATTTCAAGTTAGATTTACATTGCCTTTAAGACAGTCAGCTGCGTTTGCGCAGTGATCGTCTCGTCGTTGTTGTTTTTTTGGTTTTGTTTTTGTTTGTTTTTTTGTTTTGGGGTTGTTGTTTTTTGGGTTTTTTATGTTTTTCTTTTCTTTTTTAAGGGTTGGGGTGGGGTGGGGCGGGGGGGGGGGGGTCTGTTTGAAAGGAAGACAGCAGCGCGCTACACTGGCTTTACAAATTGAAACGTCTGTTGATAGCAGTGAGGGCCCTGCCTTTCCTGCTCTCTTTTCCATCTCTGATATCAGGGGTGTTTTTTTTTAATTTAATTTTTAAAAAGAAAAGGAAAAAAAAAAAAGTAGGACGGTGGCATAGTGGTTAAGACGTTTCTCTGCCATTGCAGTGTCCGTGAAGATCTGGGTTTTGATTCCCGGTCTCACCCTTTCCTCAGTCCTGAGTCCTAAGACTGGGAAATCAAACTGAGCCGTTGAAATCATTCGGGATGAGACGATAAACCGAGGTCCTCGTGTGCAGCACGCACTTAGCGCACTGAGAAAAAAAAAACAAAAACAAAAAAAAAAAACCGTGGTGTGTGGGGTGTGGGGGTGGGGGTTGTCACCCGGCAAAATGATGTAGTAGACATCCGCTCTGATAGATACACATAGTACATACATACATACGAATGTTTTGTTGTTGTTTTTTTTGTTTTGTTTTTGTTTTTTGTTTTTTTTCCTTTTTCATCTTTTGTGGGTGTGTGTGTTTGTGTGTGAGGGAGGGCATGGTGTAAAGAAGCTTCCAGCTTATCCAGTTACCCTCAATAAAACATTTGTTCATGTTCATTTGTTCATCTTCAGGCCTGACTAAGCGTGTTGGTGGGATATATGCTGCTGGTCAGGTATCTATCTTATCTGTCTGCCTGACGGATGTGGTCCAGCGTTATTACTATGGGTTTGTCCTCACGCCGCTGTCAGCAGTGACGCCTCCGTGAGAAACTTGAAACCGAGACTCAGAAAGAGAGAGAGAGAAAAAAAAAAGGGGGGGGGGTTAATCGGTGATAAGAAACTCTAGGGAGAGCTGGACAGTACAAGGTCTTCAGAGAAGAAGCCCCCCCCCCCCCCCCCCCGCCCCCCCATCAGTCAAGTGTTTCGTGCCCCTTAACTCCTTGAGAAAAGGGGTTTAATCGGTTATAAGAAGCTCTAGGGAGAGCTGGACAGTACAAGGTCTTCAGAAAAGAAGCCTCCCTCCCCCCACACCCGCCCACCACCCCTACCCCCCTCCCTCCCTCAGTCAAGTGTTTCGTGCCCCTTCACTCCTTGAGAAAAGGGGTTTAATCGGTTATAAGAAACTCAAGGAAGAGCTGGACAGTACAAGGTATTCAGAAAATAAGCCTCCCCCCACCCACCCCCACCACCTCTGCCCCCCCTCCCTCCCTCAGTCAAGTGTTTCGGCCCCTTCACTCCTTGAGAAAAGGGTTACAATCGTACTTTGGCATCCTGAATTCAGCTCCAGAGTTTAGGATGCTAAAGTGCGATTTATTCCGTTTATTCCGTTCCCACTTCAGCATCCTTAATTCAGCTCCAGGAATTTAGGAAAGGTAACATAGGTGAGGGGGGGGGGGGGGGTGAGGGAAGGGGGGGGGGAAGGTGCTTATGGCGTGGGGGATGAGGTGGGGGGGGGGGGGTTCAGGCAGCAGAATCGTTTCCAGATTGTAATGTGTGTGTGTGTGTGTGATTGACCTGCATAAGTCGCCAATTTCATGAACACCGCTGAGTCAGCTTGTTCCTATCCTTCCCTGTCCCCCCACCCCCTCCCCTTCCCCGTTTCTGGCACACCGCAGCCACGCATGCATGCACACAAGTAAGCACGAACACACACACACACACACACACACACACACACACAAACAAACACACGCGCGTACAAACACACACACATACACATTCGCACACACGCGAAAAAGACAGCGTGAGACAGGGAAGGAGACAAACTGATATACATTGAAAGAGACAGAGTGATGTACAGTGAAAGAGACAGTGATATACAGTGAAAGAGACAGAGTAAGACCGGGAAAGAGAGTGATATACAGTGAAAGAGACAGAGTAAGACAGGGGAAGAGGCAGAGTGATATACAGTGAGAGAGACAGTGATATACAGTGAAAGAGACAGAGTAAGATAGGGAAAGAGGCAGAGTGATATACAGTTAAAGAGACAGTGATATACAGTGAAAGAGACAGAGTAAGATAGGGAAAGAGACAGAGTGATATACAGTGAAAGAGACAGTGATATACAGTGAAAGAGACAGAGTAAGATAGGGAAAGAGACAGAGTGATATTCAGTGAAAGAGACAGTGATATACAG
>NC_134900.1:35720282-35732782 GCF_041734735.1 Babylonia areolata
CTCCTGTGTGGACAGGCCCTTATCGTATGTGTTGTCGTGTGTGGGCAGGCCATCAGTGTGTTACACTGTGAGGGCAGACCCTTAGGGTGGTGCTCTGTGTGGGGGGCAGGACCACTGCTCTAAAAATAGGTGGATAGCGCATGCCTTCTTTGAGCCCCTTTGCTTACTGAAGCCAGCGGAAGTGTTCAATCAGCCATTTTGCTTCTCGTGTCATATAGCGCGAAGCGGTGATTTCATACGTGTAGCCGAGCGCTCAGCTTTCACCTGCTCGCGGCGTTAGTTAAGTTGACATTCCTGTGTGTGTGTGTCCACTGTAGTTTGCGCCACGTGTCACTGCACCGTTTTCCTGTAATAAATTTGGTAAATAAACCATTGGCAGATTTCAATCAAGACACACAATTTGGCATGTCGTGGGGGCAAGCATAACATGATTTCATCGAAGATACACGGTTACAGTTCAGAAACTACCACCAGTTAGCAGACGACTTGTCAACGGACTGACGGCCAGATACGAGAAACAGTATGGCGTCCAGTTGGCTTCCGCTTTCCTGGCCAATGAGCTACCGGTCTATTTTTAGACCAGCGAGGCAGGACCTCAGTGTGTTGTTCTGTGTGTGGGCAGGCCCTCAGGTTACTAGGCTTTTTCTAACAGAAAAAAAGGAT
Source organism: Babylonia areolata (assembly GCF_041734735.1). Taxonomy (NCBI): domain Eukaryota; kingdom Metazoa; phylum Mollusca; class Gastropoda; order Neogastropoda; family Buccinidae; genus Babylonia; species Babylonia areolata. The sequence continues at coordinate 35,720,946 of NC_134900.1, forward strand.
GCTTTCTTTAAGGGAAAAAAAGGAAATGGGGTTTCCGGAGAGAAAAGACAAAAGATGGCTTTCCCGACAGAAAAGAAATGAACGCCCTGCTGAAGGCAGAGGCAAAAAGAAGGCTATTTTCAAAGAACAGACAAAAGAGGACATTTTCCTGAAGGAAGAGGTCTGTGTAAGTTGAGGTCTCATGAAAGAAAAGATAGAAATGGAATATCTCCCTGGCGGGGTAAAAACGGTCATATCATACACGTAAAATCCCACTCGAGTATATACGAGTGAACGTGGGAGTTGAAGCCCACGAGCGCAGAAGAATAAGAATAAGAATATCTCCTGAAGTAAAACAATAAAAAGAAAAGAAAGGATTGTTCCTCTGACAGAAAAGAGAAACGAGATTTTTTTTTTTTAATTTTTTTTTTTTTAATATAATGAGGGAAGGATATTTTCATTATAAAAAATAAAAAGAGGGCGGATAGGAGAGAGAGAGAGAGAGAGAGAGGGGGGGGGGGGTTCCTGTCGGAAAAGATTAGAGAGGGCGAAGCTTTCCTGTTGGAAAAGATAAGAGAGAGACACAGAGAGAGAAATAAAGAAAGGGGTATGAGAGAGAGAGAGGGAGGGGTTTTCCTCCTCTCGGAAGGAGGGAGAGGGAGGGGTTTTCCTGTCTGGGAGAGGGAGGGAGAGAGAGAGAGAGGGGGGGGGGTGGCTTTCCTGTCTGAAAAGAGAAGAGGAAACTCCGTTGAGGAGACAAGACAAAAGGAGTTTCCCCTGGCTAGGATTTGGACAGAGAGGGGCGCTGCTGAAAGAACACAGAAAAGAAAAGAAGGTTTCTTCCCATGAAGGGGAAAAAGAACTGCAACCTCCACCGAAGCATAGCAGATCAGGAAAAGGGTTGCTGTCCAAACTCTATGAACGGGCTTAATTGATGAATTGTCTGAAAATGGGAAGAGTGCGAATGGAGAACGACAATGAATGAATGGATTGATTAGATTATTAATGAACTGATTAAACAAAACTGAAGAGATGAGCCAAGTTAACTTTGTTTTTGTTGTTGTTGGTGGTGGTGGTGTTTTGTTGTTGTTGTTTTCACGAGAATGTGAGCTGCCGTTTTCCCTTTCTTCTGTCCGTCTTTATCTTTGTCTTTCTGTCTGTCTATCTGTTTGTCTCTGTCTTTCTCTTTTCCTCTCTCTCTCTCTCTCTCTCTCTCTCTCTCTCTCTCTCTTTCTTTCTTTCTCTCTGTTTCTGTTTGTTTGCTTCTCTTTCTCAATCTGTCTGCCATTCTCTCTCTCTCTCTCTCTCTCTCTCTCTCTCTCTCTCTCTCTCTCTCTCTCTCTCTCTCTCTCTCTCTGAGATATAATCACCTTCTCTTTTCTAACACCTGCTCACTTTTCCTCTCTTCCTCTCGTTCTCTAATTCAACCTCTCACTCCCTTTCAAAAACCCCATCAATCCACTCCTTTATCTCCCCCCCCCTCCACCCCCCACCCCTCTGTGTGTGTGGGTGTTTCTCTCTCTCTCTCTCTCTCTCTCTCTCTCTCTGTCTGTCTGTCTGTCTCTCTCTCTCTCTGTCTCTCTCAAAACGAGAATTTTCGTTTCATCTCTAGCTCTCTCTCTCTCTCCGTCTCTCTCTGACTCCCACCCCCCACCCCCACCCTTTATCCTCTCTCTCTCTCTCTCTCTCGCTCTCTCTCTCTCTCTCTCTCTCTCAGTCTCTCTGTCATTAACATCACTAATGAGGGATCAGTGTATCTAGAAACAATAAAGATTCGTTTGTTCGTTCGTTCTTTCTCTCTCTTTAACCTCACCCTCTTTATCAGAGACAAGGCAGTCAAAGCGGACAGGCGTGTCCTGATTGGTGGAGAAAGCGACTGGGGGAGAGAGGGAGAAAGGGGGGGGGGAGTGTAGGGGGAGTGGGGGAGGGAGGGTGTTGGCAGGAAACAGTTTGACTGTGCCCAGGCGATTGGCTGATAAAGGGCATTACCCAGAGAGCTCTTTCTTTCTTACCCCCCCCACCCTCCCTCACCACCTCCCTACACCCCTCTGTCCCTTGTCCTCCCCCCCCCCTCCACACACCCTTACGAATCCAAACCCTCCCCCCTCGCCTCCACCCCCCCCCCCCCCTCCCCTTTCTTCCAATCACCCATTCTGGGACCCAGGTCCTGTCCAGACAGTACAATACAGTATAGTACAGGCATCACCTTCCCCCCCCCCCACCCCCAGCCTGTTCGTGGGTGTCAGCTCCACAACGATCTTGTGTTAACCATGCTGGCTGGCAAAGGCTTGTGAAAAGGCTTGTGAAGCCCCCCGTCAAGGAGGCTGTCTCCAGGCTGTTCTGCTTTTTGTTGGGCAATCTCGTCTTTGGAGGTCGATTGGTTGACAATGTGGTTTGTGTCTTGTTTGTTTGTTTTCTTTAGGGTTTGGTGGGGGTGGGGAGTTGTTTTGTTGGGGTTTTTTTTGTTTTGTTTTGGGTTTTTTTGTTTTGTTTTTTAGTAAGGGAAAGGGAAGATCCCCAAAAGAAGGAGAAGAAAAAAATCAAGTTTCGTCCAGAATGAATAGAATCCGGGGCTCAGGTGGGGGTGTTTTTGAGGTTGTTGCTTTGTTTGTTGTGTGGGACGTCTTCGGGACGCAAGCAAGGACTGGGTGAGTTGAAAGTGGGATTGGGTGGGGTTGGGTTGGGTGGGGCGTGCATGGAGAGGGAGAGAGAGAGGGAGGGAGGGGGCGTGGGGTGGAGGTGCGGAGGGGGTGGGGGGAGTACGGGACAAAGGACAAAGGCTTGTCAAGGCTGGAGAAGCCGGTTTGGTGGGTGGGGGGGATACGTGTTAGTGTGCGTGTGTGTGTGCGTGTGTGGCACAGACTGACTCGGGGTATTTTGGGGGGAAGAGTCCAGAGAGTCCACCAGCCAAATTTGTTAGTGTTTTTTTCTTCTGTTTCTGTGGGGCCTTTCTCTCCCTGTCTTTATCTGTCCGTCTCTTGTCTTTCCCTCGCCTCTGACTCTTTGTCTGTCTAGCTGTCTGTCTGTCTGTCTGTCTGTCTGGCTGGCTGTCTCTCTCTCTCTCTCTCTCTCTCTCTCTCTCTCTCTCTGTCTCTCTTCCTCTCTGTGTGTATCCGTATGGGTATAATGCACACATGTGTGCATGCCCACGTAACTATGTTCACACGCGTGTGTGTGTATGATTTAACAACAAAACTTTCCAGAGTATGACAAGGAACCGTCAGTCTGAATCATGTACTACAAAATAGCAAAGTCCACGACAGGTACTGTATTACCTAAGCATACCGATACCACTTGATGAAACGACTGCACGAATATGAATCATATGTAAATATCTTTCAGCTCGATCCAGATGACATTTTGAAACGTGCTCTTTTTTTTTTGGGGGGGGGGGGGGGGGGGGGGCGGGGGGGGGGGGGGGGTGGGGGGGGGTGGATGAGGTTTATACCCTTCCCATTGTGGTGGAAAGAAAATCTGTTCATCATGTCAAAGTGCGTCGCTTTAATTAAAAACACGACTGCTGTGATTGAAAAGGGACACCTCGGGTCGCTGTACTAGGGAGTTAAAATGCCACCGGTATCCGGACACTGGTAGCGTGTGCTAGGGAGTTCAAATGCCACCGGTATCCGGACACTGGTAGCGTGTGCTAGGGAGTTAAAATGCCATCGGTATTCTGACGCTCGTAACGTCACCATACTGGTATAACTGACGACAGTCTCGTACGCTTTTAAAACGATTGGAATTCAGTTTCTCCGGGACAAAAAAGTCGCCTGTTTCTTGATGTTTGTTAGTGCTAGTATTGCTTCCATTATCTTTTTATGTGCTTTCAAGTCATCCTTTTTTTTCTTCTTTTTCTTTTTTTTTTTTCTTTTTTTTTTTTTGTTGGATATCATTTTCTGATCGTCCTTCTAGCTAGAGGTGTGCGGTATAAAACCTGGTACGAACCGAAAAAACCTGGTGGAGCTTCTGAACAAATGAATGCGTGTTCGCGTAAGTCCAGAAGTTGCGGCATACCGGTTTTAGAAACTGGTACTGACCAAAAAAAGATAGAAAGAGAAGAAAAGAAGAAGAAGTGTGTTCAAACCAGTTTTGATTTTCGAACCGGTACCAAGCTTTACTTACGGTTGTGATGGAGTTGTTTATAACGGTTACCGAATTCTTTTGTTAAAAAAAAATGCTATATAAAAAAAAAAACATATATTATGTGAATTCTTTAAATGTACATACGTGTGTAGGTGTGTGTGTGTGTGTGTGTGTGTGTGGAGAGAGAGAGAGAGAGAGGGAAGAGGAAGAACATGACAGGAACCGTGGACTGTATCACAGGGAAGCAGCTACTCTTTAACGTCTTCCTGTTTTATCAATATATTTCCCCCCTTCTTTTTATAGTAATGCATAGAAAGAGGACACTTTCGTGAGATGACCTTTAACGTCATACGAGTCGTTTGGGGGGAAAAAAAAAGGGGGGGGGGACAACTGATCTTCATGTAAGGCATACGAGGCGTTTTAATCAGTATCAAACGGTAACTGACACTGAAACTGAAAGATTATCATTTGGACCATGCTTTTTGTTTGTTTGTTTGTTTCTGTTTTTGTTTGTTTGTTTGTTTTGTTTTTTCTCCTCTTCCAACATCAACAACCACCCAACCCAACCCCACAATCCACCTCCCAGCCCCATCATCACTCTTACTCTTCCCTCTTCTACTCCCCTGTGTGTGTGTGTGTGTGTGTGTGTGTGTGTGTGTGTGTGTGTGTGTGTGTGTGTGACGAATTGTACTTGTGTACCCACTAAAAAAAGAAACAAAAAACAACCACATGCACACAACAACAAAAATAAAATAACAACAAAACAACTCGCTATGAACAGTCCTTCATCCCGAAAGTGATGTGAATCTGACAGCAGCCCATTGGAGAGGGAGGTAGGGGGCGGGTGGGTCGCACCATGCAGCCAGTCATAAAAACGTCACCTATTTCATTACCCGCCCCCCTCCACGCCCTCACCCCTCCTCAAGGAAGATGCTGTTCAGGTTAAAAGACAAGCGGTTGAAGCAGCAGTAAAATGCCTCACCCCACCCCTCCTCTCTGCCCCCCATAGACCCTGTTGCCCATGTCCCCTTCTTCAAGATGCTGTCAGTGATGGCGCGGTGGTGGTGGTGGTGGTGGTGGTGGTGGTGGTGGTGGTGGTTGTGGTGGCTGTATCACCAAAGAATTGATGTAAAAAGCCACCGGAGGAAGAACGATCGCCTCAACCTCGTCTATTACGAACTATCGCCGTGCTTTCCGTACTGAAGAACGATGGTCCCCGTTTGGTCGTCCTTCTTTTAAGGACGGTTGTCCCTCCTCAAGTAGATCAAGTTTAATGGCTGGATAAGATTTGATGTGGTGTGATATGGTAGTCCTTTTAACTCACTCGGTACGGCCAGTCCTCTCTTCTCCTCTACACAGACCCCTCGGATGTCCAGTGGGTGTCTCAATGACCCAACCTTTAGCTTCCGTCGTCAGAATTGTGGTATTCTTTGTCAACATTCACCTCTTCAGTATAAGAGCCTTCCGCTAGCAATATTTTGATGGTGGTAATTGAGGTGAAACGCTGTTAACGTCTTCTCTTTCGCCGTTCGTATGGAGAGAGTTATGAACGGCGAAAGCCGGTAGTCCGTCTTTTGTTACCAAGGACGATAGTTCTGCGCCGGTTATCAAGAATGATGGTCCTGCTTTTTTGTTGGTATTAAGGAAGACAGTCCTTGGGGTTATTTAGGGCGATAGTCCTTCGGTCATACAGGGTGATTCTCCTTCTCCTGTTCTTAAGGACGATAGTCCTTCGGTCATACAGGGTGATTCTCCTTCTCCTGTTCTTAAGGACGGTAGTCCTTCGGTCATACAGGGTGATTCTCCTTCTCCTGTTCTTAAGGACGGTAGTCCTTCGGTCATACAGGGTGATTCTCCTTCTCCAGTTCTTAAGGCCGATAGTCCTTCGGTCATACAGGGTGATTCTCCTTCTCCTGTTCTTAAGGACGGTAGTCCTTCGGTCATACAGGGTGATTCTCCTTCTCCTGTTCTTAAGGACGGTAGTCCTTCGGTCATACAGGGTGATTCTCCTTCTCCTGTTCTTAAGGACGGTAGTCCTTTGGTCATACAGGGTGATTCTCCTTCTCCTGTTCTTAAGGACGGTAGTCCTTCGGTCATGCAGAGTGATTCTCCTTCTCCTGTTCTTAAGGACGATAGTCCGTCTTCAGTTGTCAGGAAAGATAATTCTTCTTTTGTTATCAAAAGCGATAGTCCTTCTTCAGTTGTGAAGGATGACAGTTCCGCTGGCGGTACTTCCAGTTATTAATAACGATCATCCTTCTCCGGTTTGTTGGTATTAAGGAAGACAGTCCTTGGGGTTATTTAGGGCGATAGTCCTTCGGTCATACAGGGTGATTCTCCTTCTCCTGTTCTTAAGGACGGTAGTCTTTCGGTCATACAGGATGATTCTCCTTCTGTTCTTGTAAACCTCCCCTTGCTTCTATCGTAAAGAATAAGCCAATGGTCTTTACCCAACACAAAGGGAGTCGGGTTCGGGGAAAAGACAGATTAGGATTCACTATAATAAAGAAAACACAGTCAGGCCCAAAGATGTTTCTTGTTCACTTTAATTTTGTTTCAACACTCTCTTAAGACTAAAAGGTGGAAAAGTTATACTAATTGACTAGCTAAAGAAGAAAATACTAACTCAAAAAAAGAAAAACGGTAAAGGAAAAAGGGGAAAAAAGGAAGGGAAAAAAGAAAAAGGAAAAATAAGGGCTCTAGCAACCGTGGCCTGTAAACATCAATGCAAACCAACATAAGAACAATGCATTGTACATTCATTTCCAGACTTACAGTTACACACAATAATACCAACATATATCATACGTTTCCCCATCCAAATGGAGGAACAACATACAGAATCTGGAATTAACAATTCCATGGGGCAAGGTACCCCAACCCAAACTTCATACAAGAGCATATCATTCATGAGACACGTGATAAGGGAATGCGCTATAGTACACCGAACCTCCAGTTCAGTCAACTCATATAGCATTATTAGCTCTCCACCTTGGGTTTTGCGCAACGGGTCATCAGCGAAGACAACCCACCCAAAACAAGAACCAATTAAGTGATGAGACAATCACTCCATGAATAAGGTAAACGCCATTCAGTTTAACCCTATGCCGACCAAGTCGGAACATCATCTTCCAATTATGTGGACCTCATTCATCCAACATCATTGGGTCACCTGATTCCCACGTGCTCAACCAACAACGCTCATTAGCTCGCGTTTACAGTCAATCACAATTTGGATAACTGACCACTGTCCGAACCTCAAACAATTGGTAACAAAATATAAACTTGGCTTGAAGTGGTGTATACACATGAGCAAGAAAAATAACCAGACATTCACATCTAACATGAATACATGGGTATATCATATATAACGAAACAATTATGAGTGGGAGAGAGAAAGAGAGAGAGCGAGCGAGAGAGAGAGAGCGAGCGAGCGAGTGCAGACAGGCAGACAGAGAGCGTGAGTGACAGAGGCAGCGAGAGAAAGAGAGAGCGAGCGAGCGAGTGCAGACAGGCAGACAGAGAGCGTGAGAGAGAGAGAGAGCAAGAGAAAGCGAGCGAGCGAGAGAGAGAGGGAGAGAGAGAGTATTCACACAGTTACGGGAAAAGAAACGTAATAACATATTTCAGTCTTTAGCATTATTGCGAACATTCATTCATTAAACCAAAACTATATTCACTGAACATACTCATCCCAACTACAAGTACACCTGTCCATTAATACTAAACAACTGTCACCTATAAACACACTCTCCTTCATCATTATCGATTTCCCTTCCATTTATTATCATTATAGTTATTATCAATCCACAATAACCAGTAATCCCGAAATATTTATGTCCTGTATAGACTATCTTCCTCCAGTTCCTAACAGTTTTTCCCCCGCAAAAATAATGCATGGAACTCTCTAAAAAACACCCCCAAAACACTTAATCTGCCACAACGCCAAAACAATATATCAAGATCCCGACAGTCGCATTTAAATATACCTTGGAAAACAAAACTGCTAAAACAACGCAAAACAATGAGCGCCGGCCGGATTAACCACCGATATCTTATGTTCAGTAATCTAACTTTTAAAAACAAAATATCCTAAAATATATCAAGACTTCCCAACCTCTAATTCAACGTCTGGCTAAACTTCTCTTTTTTCTCCTCCCAATGGTGTATTCTCTCAAATACATACTTTACTTCCCAATCAACATCAAGACTAAGTAGGCTTTGCAAAAATCACAAACAATTAATGTGTCCAAATGCAAACGCACAAAAACAATCAATTTCCATCACATCAATATAACCTTGTAATGCACAATATAAAACATAACAACATACTAATATCAAAAAATAAAATCTCCTAGCATCAATGACAAAATGAAAATAAAATATTTCCACACACCTGCTTTCCTGGCCACATCTCTCAGCACATACTGCTTCTAAAGGGTTGGGCACTAACTGACCCCCCGCCCTTCCCTACGCGACTACTTTCAGCAAGAGTGGGGCACTAACTGATTCCCCGCCTTCTGTTCTGGCACTACAGGGCGCGGTTCCTGAAATTACTACACCTCATAATTATTCACTAGGGCTATTCTATTTTAATTTTATTGACTAACCAAAAGCTTTTTCCCCATAGATTCCAAAGTACATACATTCAAAACTGATTTCCTATTTTTTCATGTACATCATCTAAATCTCAACCAAAACTCTCTTACAAATAATAAACAAAATAATCAGGACTATTTTCTTAAAATTTACGGGAGAGTCTATTCCTCCCGCGAAATCCCCGCGAAAATATAGCGTCCTATCATCCCAGGGCGGCTAACAGCTGGCATTAATCACCCTGACTTCAACTTAAACAGAACTGACAACCCGATGGTATCAGGGCTCACCACAGGCTTGCCTATAGGTGCACATTCCCGCGGTCAGTCCCACACCTTGACCACGAGAGCGTCTGTAACATTAGACGGCTAGCCTTCGGTTCCCCACCAGCAGCCTTGGTGCCAGCATTAAAACCACAAGAACAAACTTCATACTCGTACGCCCTGTACGGGTGTACATTCTTAAGGACGGTAGTCCTTCGGTCATACAGGGTGATTCTCCTTCTCCTGTTCTTAAGGACGGTAGTCCTTCGGTCATACAGGGTGATTCTCCTCTCTGTTCTTAAGGACGGTAGTCCTTCGGTCATACAGGGTGATTCTCCTTCTCCTGTTCTTAAGGACGGTAGTCCTTCGGTCATACAGGGTGATTCTCCTTCTCCTGTTCTTAAGGGCGATAGTCCTTCGGTCATACAGGGTGATTCTCCTTCTCCTGTTCTTAAGGGCGATAGTCCTTCGGTCATACAGGGTGATTCTCCTCCTCCTGTTCTTAAGGGCGATAGTCCTTCGGTCATACAGGGTGATTCTCCTTCTCCTGTTCTTAAGGACGGTAGTCCTTCGGTCATACAGGGTGATTCTCCTCCTGTTCTTAAGGGCGATAGTCCTTCGGTCATACAGGGTGATTCTCCTCCTGTTCTTAAGGGCGATAGTCCGTCTTCAGTTGTCAGGAAAGATAATCCTTCTTTTGTTATCAAGAGCGATAGTCCTTCTTCGGTTGTGAAGGATGACAGTCCTGCTGACGGTACTTCCAGTTATTAATAACGATCATCCTTCTCCGGTTATTAGGAACGGTAGCCTGTCTTGGGTTGTTAAAGGACGAAAGTCCTGCTATTCGCTACCTTCGGTTATTAAGAACAATGAACCTTCTTGGGTTGTTGAGAACGGTCGCCCTTCTTCGGTTGTTATAGAGGGGAGAGAAAAAAAAAGAAAGAAATACAAATACAAGTCCTTATTTGGACGAAAGTTCTGCTTACGCTTCTCTTCGGCATTTGATAAGAATGATGGTCGTACTTTCCGTCCGTCCTGCGTCGGCCATTTGAGAACGAAAGTTTTACTCCCGGCGTCAACCCCTTCCTTCCTCACCCTCCTACCTCACCCCCCACCCGCCATAATTAACCCCCCCACGACTCTGTCCACCATCTCCACTTCTCTCCCCCTCCTCCCCAGCCCAGACAGTCCGAGCTGTAAAGAGTCACAGAAGGAAGTGGTAGCCAGCGCTGTTAACCCCAAGCCGCGGGGAGGCGGGGTAGCTTGCCAATTCTGCTCCACCCGCCTGAGGAATGTCCCCTGCATGCCAAAGGCCCGTGATGAGGTCCTGTAGGGGATTGGGGGGGGGGGGGGGGGAACTGGTGTCCTGAGGGGGCCATGATATTAGTCCTGACAAGCCCGCTGCTACCACTGCCACGCGCCAGCTATAAATGAATAGTGCTGGTGCTCGCGCGTGTTGGGTTTTTTGTTGTTGTTTTGTTTTTGTTTTGTTTTTGGGGGGGGAGGGGGGTAGCAATTGTCTCGCTCCTTCCCGTATAAGACTGTATAGTTGTTGTTGTTGTTGTTGTTGTTTTTAATCCGAGCAGTTTGTAAGAAAGGTAACTTTTTATTTCTTTTTGTGTGATGGTGTCTCTATTCCGGAGCTTTGCCCAACGAAACGGAGAATGTCTGTGATGCGTTCAGCAATGCAGCGAGCGCCACCCTCCCCCTCCCCCGCCCCCCCCCCCCACCCCCCACCCCCAGCCCCTCTTGCCTCCAGCACTCCCACCCCCCAACCCCTCTCCACGACCAAACCAGGTTTCAGGACCAGTGACAGTGACTGTGACAGTCTCCATCTCATCATATCTTTTCTTCTTCTCCTCCACCCCCTCCCCCTTGTCTCTCTGACTGTCTCTGCATCTTTCATCTGACTTGGACCGTGACATTGGCACCCCTGAAACAAAGAACCCCCCCCCACACACACACACACACACACACGTGTATTTTCACTCCTTGAACAGATATGGGCCGCTCTTTAGGGAGAGAGGGGAGGGTGTTTTTTTTTTCTTTATTTTTGTCTGAAGTGTAACATGTGAGAATGCGGTGAGAAAAAATGTCACACACACACACACACACACACACACCACACACACACACACACACACACACACACACACACACACACACCACACACACACACACACACACACACACACACACACACACACACACACACACGTTTACATTGATATAGAATGTCTTATCTTCAGTGACTTATGTTGTTCATGTTTAAACACATTAATGTTCCGACTAATATGAATCATACAATCTTACAATTATTTTCTTTTAAATGTAATAACAAACAAACAAACAAAAAAGAAGGAAAAAAAAGAATGAATTCTAAATAAAGATGTGAACGGACAACAACAGTTTTCACAGGAACTCTATAGAAGGTATGGAATAAAACCAAATAATCAAACAAATATAATATCCCCCCATGTATTTGCACTCCCCAGACACTTACGAACGGGTGGCGGTTTTTACGGGAACCCGAAAAATTGACAGATAAATAAATAGATACATAGATAAACAAATAAATAAATAAATAAAGGAAAACCAAACAAGCAAACAAATTAACAAGGCCCCATGCATTTTACACTCTCCAAACAACCTGTGGCAGGCAGCAGTTTTACATCGGACAGACCAAGGAATATAAACAAACAAAAAAACCAAACAAACAAACAAACAAAAACTTCATGAATTCACAATGTCTCAGCCAGAACCCCCCATGTTCATCTTCCTTTGTTTCTGGGGGACTCGTGAAAAAAAAAATAAAACAACAAAAACAAAAAAAACCCACTTCATGTATTCATGATTTCTCGGTGTGAGACCCCCCCCCCCCCCCACACACACACACACCCCACACACACACACCCG
>NC_134900.1:35740282-35742782 GCF_041734735.1 Babylonia areolata
CGAGACCAGGTACTCATTCATCAGAGGAAAGCGTCTTTCCCAAGAACACAACAACACCTTTGCGAATCGGTGGTGGGGAATAGGGGTGGGGGTCTTCAAAGCCTGATCACTGTTGAATCGGAAGTCCAACTTTGGGGTTGGGGGCGTGGGGGGGCGGTAGGGGTCTTCAATGCCTGATCACTGTTGAATCGGAAGTCCAACTGGCCAAACCGACTCTGCCGCAAGCGCCACTATCTTCTACTTCTTACCAGTAATAAGCGCCTAGAGCCCTTTTTGAGAATAAGCGACGGTTGCAATAGCCGAATGGTTAAAGCGTTGGACTTTCAATATTTGTTTATTCATGCGTTATTTTCGTTTGTCTGTATGTTTTCGTTCCCGACATGGCTATTTTATTTTATTTCTTTTTCTTTTTTTTCTGTTTTTTCTCTCTCTTTTTCTTTTTAGGGGCTGGGTTCCAAACAATAGGATCTGATCTAATCTGACGAGGAGAACTTGTTTGTGTGTGTGTGTGTGTGTGTGTGTTGTGTGTGTTGTGGTGTGTGTGTGTGTGTGTGTGTGTGTGTGTGTGTCCATTATCGCCAACACTCGCCGGACACTGCCAAGTGGCTCCTTTTGTTTCGCAGCTGTTGCAGGAGAAGAGCAAACTCATTCCTGTGTTGACAAGGGGGGTTCGGGGAGGGGCGGGTGTGTGTGGGGGGGGGGGGGGCAGGGGGGAGGAACGGAACGCTGCATGCTTGCGACGACCGGGGTGGGGGGGTGGGGGGGAAGGAGGTGGATTATATGTTGATAATATTATTATTTCTTCTCCTCCTCCTCCTCCTCCTTCTTCCTCTTTTTCTTCTTCTTTTCCTCCTCCTCTTCCTCCTTCTTCTACTTCTTCTTCTTCTGTCTATTTTCTCTCATTCTTTCTCTCTCCCCCCCCCCCCACCCCCCAACCCCCTTTTATTAATTTTTTGGTGTTTTTTTCTTTTTTTAAAGTAAATATTATCCAATACTGTAACTGGATCCGCTTACATTTTGTGAAATAGATCAAACGCGTTGTGCTGAATATGTAGCGGGGTTTGTTGTCCTTGTTATTGTTGTTGTTGTTTCTTTTTGATACCTGTTTCAGTCTTCCATTGTCTGTCTGTCTGTCTGTCTGTCTCTTCTTCTTCTTCTCCTTCTTTTTGTTTTCGTTTTATTTGTTTATTGGTTTTCTTGGGGAGGGGGGGGGGGGCAGTGGGGGACACTGTAGAGTGGAGTACGGGGCAGGGGGTGAGGGGGGTTGGGGGGGTGTAACGCAATACTTGTGCTTAAACTAAATAAAGACGAATACCAAGGGTGATGGATCGTAGTGGTTCTCCTCCAGCACCATCGTCATCGTCGTCGTCATCGTCGTCGTTTTCTCGTGCTGCATCGTGGTGACAACAGCAGTGGGTGGTCAGACTCTGAGAATAAACATGGTGGGTTTTGTGAGACGACAACAAACAATGGATCACTCCTTCCCTCCTCTGTCCCTTCGTTTACGCTTCTGTCTTTCTCTCTGTGGCAGTGTCTGTCTGTCTGTCTGTCTGTCTGTCTGTCTCTCTCTCTCTCTCTCTTTCTCTCTCTCTCTCTCTCTCTCTTTCTCTCTGTCTTTCAGTCTCTCTCTTTTGCCTCTGTGTTTCTGTCTGAGTATCTATGCGTATAACTGTCAGTCTCTTTCCTCCCCCCCCCCTCTCTCTTTCACTCTCTCTCTTTCTTTCTTTCTTCTTCCTCTTCTCTCTCTCTCTCCCATTCTTTCTTTCTTTCTTCTTCTGTCTCAATGATTCTTCTGTCTCAATAATTAATTAACATAGTTCGTGTGCCACGAATAGGGCTGTAGCCTTAATGAATAAAACATCTCTTCTAAGTCCGAATCTCTCTGTATGTGCGTCTGTGTGTCTGTCTGTGAGTCTGTCTGTGTGTCTATCTCCATAATTGAATGCTACAGTTCTTGTGACGTTATAAATGGGTCTGTGGTCTTATTGAATACATCAACCAAGTCTGAGTTTCCCTGTGTGTGTGTGTGTGTGAGAGAGAGAGAGAGAGAGAGAGAGAGAGAGAGAGAGAGAGAGAGAGAGAGAGAATGTGTGTGTGTGTGTGTGTCGCTGTCAGTCTTATATCCCTCTTCTCTCTCTCTCTCTCTCTCTCTCTCTCTCTCTCTCTCTCTCTCTCTCTCTCTTTCTGTCATATTATATACATCTCTCTCCCTCCCCCCCTCTCTCTCTCTCTCTCTCTCTCTCTCTCTCTCTGTCGTTTACTTTGTTGTCCCCCCCCCTCAGACAGAGCCTAAGATGCGGTGTCTGGGATATATTATCCGGGTACGGTGGGTGGCTGTACTTGTCGGTACATACACAGATTGACGTTGATGACCCGCTGACGTGCTGGGTGTACGAGTGACCTAACCGGGTCAAGTGCTGGGACGAGTATGGCAGTTAGTAACTCCCGCCACCTCCGCCCACCCCTGTTGACATCATTTCTTCCAACACCCTCCCCCCCC
>NC_134900.1:35750282-35755282 GCF_041734735.1 Babylonia areolata
CCACCCACCGTACTGTGCAAGAAATGTCAGCTGCTAGCCTTTGAACCAAACCGGATATCTATTTATAAAAAAGAAAAGAAAAATAGATAGATAGATAGATAGATAAATAAATAAAAAAGAGGTGTGTATGCGAGTGTGTGTGTGTGTGTGTGTGTGTGTGTGTGTGTGTGTGTGTGTGTGTGTGTTATCCCCAAGAATCAACTCCGCATCAAGCACCGAAGATCCCCCCCCGGCTGACAACTTTCGTTTTGTTCGCTCTGTCAGGTGACGAAGAGGTTCGCTCCCATGCCCCCTGCCCCCCCCCCCCCCCACACACACACACACACCCCTCCCCCCCCCCCCAATACCTTGCCTCTCCTCCCATTCCACACCCCTCTCCCTCACACACACACACTTCTACTACCAGCACCCCCTGCCAACCTGCTTGTCCCCCCCCCCCTCTCCATCCTACCCCCACCCCCCCACTCCCTCCTTTCCATCCTTTCAAAAAAGTTTTTCTTCTCTTCCTCTGTTTGTGTGGGTAAGGAGAAATAAGGAATTAAAGGAAATAATGGTGGTGGTGGTGCTGTCCACAAAACATCTCCTGCCTGGAATTGAGGACACACACGCACGCACACACACGCGCGCACGCGCGCATACACACACACACACACACACACACACACACACACACACCATCTCTCTCTCACACATATACGCACGCACACAGACACACACACATTCTCTCTCTCTCTCTCTCTCTCTCTCTCTCTCTCTCTCTCTCTCTCTCTCTCTCCCCTCTTTCTCAATCTTTCTCTCTCTCTCTCTCTCTCTCTCTCTCTCTCTCTCTCTCTCTCTCACACACACACACACACACACACACACACACACACACACAGAGTCACACACACACAGTCACACACTCACCACACACACTACACACAAAATAATGGATAGTGAACATACATAACGTCCGTAAATTCTGGGACGACATGTACCGGCACGGCACAAAATGGATCGGATGATTGGGTGGGAGGGGAGGAGAGGGAGAGGGCGTTCGGGGATGAGGGGGGAGGGGGGGGGAAGGAAGAGAGGAAGTATGAAGATTGGAGGTGGGTATGGGTGTGGGGGATGAGGGGGTTGGAAGGAAGGATGACCCCAAGAGTGATCAAACTCTTTGCGGGCAGTGCCTGCAAGGGAGAGCACTGCCCTGCCCGTGCGTCATTTGTAATGGTGGGAAAGAGTTGTCTGAGGTTGTTTGATTTTGGTGCCGGGGGTGGGGGCGTTGGGGGCGGGGTGGATGAGGGGACGGGGGGGTTGAGGAGGGAGCGGATTTTTTTTTTTGGGGGGGGGGGGGGGGGAGGGGGGGGGGGGGGTGGTAGGTGGGGGAGGTTAAGGAACTTTGGAAAGAGGTATTGGGACGGGAAGATGAGAAGTGAAAAAAAAGAAAAAAAAAAAGATTGAAATGAATGACCCACTTTGTTGTTCCTCTCTCTCTCTCTCTCTCTCTCTCTCTCTCTCTCTCTCTCTCTCTCTCTCTCCCCACTCTCTCTCTCTCTGTCGTCACCGTCTCTCTCTCTCTCTCTCTCTCTCCATTTCTGTCTCTGTCTCTCTGTCCCTCTTTCTGTCTCTGTCTGTCTGTCAGTCGGTCGGTCGGTCTCTCAATCTGTCTCTCTCTCTCTCTCTCTCTCTCTCTCTCTCTCTCTCTCTCTCTCTCTCTCTCGATCTGTCTTTATCTCACCGTCGTCATCGTCTCTTTCTCTCTCTCTCTCTCTCTCTCTCTCTCTCTCTCTCTCTCTCTCCATCTCTGTCTTTCTGCCTGTCTGTCTGTTTCTCTATCTATCTATCTATCTCTTCATGTGTCTCCCAAACAGCCAGTCATTTATTCGTTGTTGTTGTGTGTGTGTTTGTGTGTGTGTGTGTGCGCGCGCGCGCGCGTGCGTGCGTGCGTGTGTGTATGTGTGTTTTGAGTAAATAATTGAACAGGGATATTGATAAACATGCTTCCTGCAATATATGCAGCATTTCATCGTTGGCTGACATTTTAGCTTGAAACGAAACTTTATTTGACATGTTTGTGTCATCATATATATATGTGTGTGTGTGTGTGTGTGTGTGTGTGTGTGTGTGTGTGTGTGTGTGTGTGTGTGAAGCAATCAGAACAGTCTGTTAAGATCGAACTCGCCGAGTGCAGACACCGCTTTCAGGGGAGAGCAACGCCCTCGTCTGTTGTAGCGGTGGAGAGTTGTCAGATGATGCACGGGGATGGGTGGGGAGATCAGAAGTGGAGAGGGGGGGGGGGGGGAGTATAGGGGGAGATACGGGAGTGGAGGGTGGGGGGTATGGACTTGCAGGAATGAGAATGGGGTTGGAGGATGTTCGGTGGGAAGGAGGGCAGGGGGGGTGGGGGGAGGGGGGGGGGTTCTGACCTAGAAAGGTTTTTAAACTGAACAGTGTAAGTATTTCAAGCTCCTGTATTTTGAGAATTTTAAAACAGAACATATCATCGTTTTTTATTTTTGGATGTCCAAGAGAGAGAGAGACACACAGAGACAGAGATCGAGAGTTAGTGCAGTCTCGTTATTTATCATCAAAGAGTTTATTGCGTTTAACGGTCGATACTTTGACAGGTTGCGTCCACAAATCCTTTTAAAAGTAATTAAATCAACGGGAAAAGAAACAGACCCAGATGGAGGGAAAGACAGCGAAAAGTAAAGAGAGAGAGAGAGAGAGGGGGGGGGGAGGGTGTGGGAGGTGGGTGGGCGGCGGGTGGGGTCTGGGGGAGGGGAGGGGGTTGCGTGAACAAATAAGGTATCACAAACGTAGACAGTCAACAGATAAGAAAATGGATGGCTTTGAACTTTTGCGGGATGCTCTGTCCGAGGATATATTAAGCCCAAATCAGATCAGCAGACATTGGCATATGTCCACTACACACAGTACATTACACTGTGCTAGACTATGCTACACAATACACTACCCTACGCGACACAACGCAACGCTATGCTTCACGACACTATGCTGCACCACACTACATTACACTACGCCATACTACACTACACTACACTAGACTACACCGCTACACTGCACTACGCTACGCGACACCACACCACAGAACACAACACTACGCTGCACTGCACTGCACTACACTACACTGCACTACACCTCACTACACAACACTACACTACACTACACTACACTACACTACACTGCACTGCACTGCACTGCACTACACTAAACAACACAACACAACACTACACTGCACTACAATGTGATTACGCACCATACATTACCATGCCGTACAATACTATGAATTTTCATACCCACTACACTACACTACACTACACTGCACTGCACTGTGATTACGCACCATACAATAAACACCATGCCATACAATGCTATGAATTTTCATACCACACCATCCCACTACGCTACTATACACTACACTACACTACACTGTACTGCATTATACTACACTAGACTACACTACACTACACTACACTACACCACACTATGCTACATAGTGATTACGCACCAGTACAATAAATACCATGCCATACGCCACACTGAATTTTCATACCACGCCACCCCACTACACTACACCACACTATGCTATAGTAGTAGATAAGACAAGACTAGTCTAAACTAGATGATACTGAAAGAAGAAGAGAGAGAGAGAGAGAGAGGGGGTGGAAGAGTGATACCCCACTTGACGATACTGAAGGGGGGAGGGGGAGAGAGAGGGGGGGAGGGGGGAGGAGTGATACCCCACTTGACGATACTGAAGGGGAGGGGGAGAGAGAGAGGGGGGTGGGGGGGGGAGGGAGAGTGATACCCCTCTCAGTCTGTATCATCCCCCAGACTCCCAAAGGCAGCAACAGGCAGCAACAGGCAGGCAGGCAGGCAGACGGGCGAAGACTTCAAATGATGGTCAAACACGGGAGAGAAATTTAAGGAGCGTCTCGCCAGGAAATTGCATTCACCCCTCTCTCTCTCTCTCTCTCTCTCTCTCTCTCTCTCTCTCTCTCTCTCTCTCTCTCAGTCTCTCTCTCAGTCTATCTGTCTGTCTTTGTCTCTCTCTGTCTCCGTCTGTCTCTGTGTCTGTCTCTCTCTGTCTGTCCCTATCTGTCTCTGTAACTATCTGCCTGTCTCAGTGTCTGTCTCTGTCTCTGTCTCTCTCAGTCTCTGTCTGTCTCTGTGTCTCTCTCTCTCTCTCTCTCAGTCTGTCTGTCTCTGTCTGTCTGTCTGTCTGTCTGTCTGTCTCTCTCTCTCTCTCTGTCTCTCTCTCTCTCTCTCTCTCTGTATCAAGCCTTCCTCTCAATGCTGCCTCCTGCCAGGCCGTTTGAAGTCAAGTTCCCCGCCACTCCCCACCTCCCAACCCCTTACTCCCCACCCCACCCCCCAACACACACACACACACACACACACACACACACACACACACACACCAGTCCCTGGTTTGTGGAGTCAGCTAGGGGAGAGAATCCAGGAGGGACGGAAGTAAGGAAGGGAGGATACCCTGTGGCCCTTGTCGTCAGTCTTTCACCGGTGGCCTGAAATAGAAGACTGTGAAATTGTTTGTTATTCCAGAAATTACTGTTGCTACCCTACCCTACCCTACCCCACCGATTCTCTCTCTCTCTGTCTCTCTCTGTCTGTCTGTCTGTCTGTCTCTCTCTCTCTCTCTCTCTCTCTCTCTCTCTCAGCGTGTGTCATGATGTTTGTTTGGTGTTTTTGGTGTGTTTTTCTTTCTCCCTCTCTCTCTTTCCCCCCTTTCTCTATGCTGCCTGTAAACAAAAAAAAAAATTTTTTTTTTTAAATTGACTGTACTCGTAATTTTTTTTTTAAGAAAAAGAAAAAAAGAGAACGTGGATTGACTTGTTCTTATACAAAAATAGTTGTTTTCAAAACCGTACTATATTGTTTGTTTAGGCAAGTGGTTGTTGGGGGTGGGGTGGGGATAGGGGTGGATACACGCAGGCGCGTGCTGTCTCTGTCTCTCTCTCTCTCACACACACTCT
>NC_134900.1:35762782-35767782 GCF_041734735.1 Babylonia areolata
GATTGGATTCACGGACATTATTTTATTTTATTTTTTATTCTTCCAAAAATTGTTTCATATTTGGTTTTTGCAGGATTTTTATCTCGTTTTTCATCTCTCTCTCTCTCTCTCTCTCTCTCTCTCTCTCTCTCTCTCTCTCTCTCTCTCTCTCTCTCTCTCTCTCTCGGCTCTCTCTCTGTGCATGCACGCGCGCGTGCGTGTGTGTGGAGAACATAGGGGTGTGTGTGTGTGTTTATGTGTGTGTGTGCTCGGCTCGCGCGCGTGTGTGTGGGCAGCATAGGTGTGTGTGTTTGTGTGTGTGTGTGTGTGTATGTGTGTGCGTGTGTGTGTGTGTGTGTGTGTGTTTGAAATGAAGACATAAAACGCGATGTATGCGCCGCCTATTCGTGTTCGTGTGCTGTTTCGTGCGCTGAAAAGCTAAACAAACGGACAGAAACACCAGCGAAAAAGGTTTACATTTTGTTTATCAACAGAATGGAGTTGCACTCTGTTGAATTAACCAGTGTGTGTGTGTGTCTGTGTGTGTGTCTGTCTCTCTCCTGTTCTTGTGTTTTGAATAAAAGACATCACACGACATTCGATTTCCTTGCACTGACGTTCGTTGCAGCAAGTGATACTGAAAACTAGAAAATATAATTGAATGAATAAATGAGGAGACAGATAAATGAATAAATAAATAAATAGATAAATAAATAAATACGTGATAATACAAATGACCGAATAAATGAGTAAATAAATAGATAAGTAAATGAATAATGATAAATAGATAACTAAATAAATGAAGTTGAAGACGTGAGCGAACATTTATTTTTGTTTGTTCTCCGTAATACACAAAGGTGTGAGGTGGAGGAGAGAGAGAGAGAGAGAGAGAGAGAGAGAGAGAGAGAGAGAAAAGAAAATGAAGAAAAGAGGAGGCGTGTAAACAAGAAGGTAAGAGGTAAAAATCCAAGTCAAGAAGGGGCAGAGAACCGGTTGTGGAAAAACAACAAAGCAAGATGGATGCGAAGTGGAAGAAAGGAATAACTTGTGGGGTTGCGCGCGCGCGCGTGTGTGTGTGTGTTTGTGTGTGCGTGTGTGTGTGTGTTTGCGTGTCCGCGTGCGTGCGTGCTTGTGTGTTGTGTTCATCTTTAAGCGCTCTCTTGCGTGTTTCGCAAACGTACTCAACACCCTACCAAGTTTGTTGCTCTTTGCAAATGTCATGTGTGTGTGTGTGTGTGTGTGTGTGTGTGTGTGTGTGCCTGCGTGCACGTGCGTGTGTGCGCGCGCGTGTGTGTGTGTGTGTGTTGTGTGATGATTATTTTGTAAATGTCATAAAGGTATGTGTCTCCAAAAAAAAAAAAAAGTTTGTATTGTACTATCGTATGTCCGGGGAGTAGATTTTCACGTGTGTGTGTGTGGGGGAAGGGGGGTTGAGGGGGGAGAGGGAGAAGGGTGCGGGAGGACGTTGGGGCGGGGGAGGGGGGGGGTGTTGCTGATGCAGCTGTATCGTGTTTGTGTTTATCGCACCTGCCGGTAACCTAGAGAGAGAGAGAGAGAGTTTCAGTTTCAGTTTCACTTTCTCAAGGAGGCGTCACTGCGTTCGGACAAATCCATACACGCTACACCACATCTGTTGAGCAGATGCCTGACCAGCAGCATAACCCAACGCGCTTTAGTCAGGCCTTGAGTGCATGCTTACATATTTGTGTACCTATGAAAGTGGATTTCATTTTACGTAATTTCGCCAGAGGACAACACTCTCGTTGCCATGGGTTCTTTTTCAGTGCGCCAAGTGCGTGCTGCACACGGGACCTCGGTTTATCGTCTCATCCGAAAGACTAGACGCTCAGTTTGATTTTCCAGTCAAACTTAGGAGAAAGGGCGAGAGCGGGATTCGAACCCACACCCTCACGGACTCTCTGTATTGGCAGCTGAGCGTCTTAACCATTCTGCCACCTTCCTCCAGAGAGAGAGAGAGAGAGAGAGCAGGGAAAACGAACAGGTTGATTAAAAGAGTCTCTTGCCACTCTGGTCATCACATAAAAAAAAGCCGATCATTATTTGCTATTTTGTTGTTTGTTTGGGGTTTTTTTGTTTTGTTTTTTTTCTAATGAGCGGCACGTTTTATGCGCCATTTGTTTTGAAGAAGAACCGGAACTGAGACAGGGGTGGGTGGGAGGGGTGTGGGGTAGGGGTGGGGGGAACGCGAACGCAAGAAATTAATCGTGACGCAAAAAAGACATCTATATCTCGGGTTGTTGTTGTTGTTGTTGTTTATTTTATAATTATTCGAGATCATTAGACAAATTGTGAAATGTTTATCGTGACGCAACCCCATCATCTTCCTGCACCCCTCCCCTCCCACTCCCCCCCCCCCCCCCCCCACACACACACACACACAACTCTCCCCCCTACACACACACACACACACACACACACACACACAGAGAGAGAGAGAGAGAGAGAGAGTTGTGTTCAATGTACGTTATTGTCGATTTGTCTGTTGTTGTTGCTGTATTAAGTAGACATTATCATAGACAGTTCAGCCCCCCCACCCCCACCCCCACCCCCCACCCCTCGCCCCCGCCCCCGCCCCCTGCAAGAACCCCTCGCCAATCATGTTCGTAGAAGACGATAATGATTGTTCGGTAGGCAGGCTTGCCGGTTCCACGCTCTCATCATGATAATCATTATTATATTCTTCAAATGTTCGTGTGTGACGACTGCCTTTTCAAAGGCCGATGTGTTGTGAAAGCGTTGTTGATGAGCGATGTTTGCTAGGAACAGAGTTATAAACACGCGAGTTGTACAGCGGATATGAAGGGCTGTGCCCTTTTTTTAAAGATTCTCTTCTGTTTTGTTTCCCAGTGTAAAAAAAAAAAAAAAAAAAAGGTGTTCGTTCTAGCCTCTTCTTTCACAGCTCATGAAATCAGCGTGTGTTTTATATCACAGCTCTTCTTTTTTATTTAGACAGGCGTGTGTGTTGAAATTAATCTGCGATAAGTTTGTTTTGTTTTGGAACGATAATGTGAGGATAAAAGACCGAAATGTTCATACACAAGGGCTGCAGTTATAGATACACACTCGCACGCACACACACACACACACACACACACACACACACACACACACACACACACACACACACACACACACACAACCTTTTGCTTAATACCCTTTTACTAATTTTTTTTAAAACTTCTTTTAGGTAGAAGATTCAGCATATTGACATGTATGCAAGTGTATTATAAAACAAAGTCCTTACATGCATGTCAAAAATGTTGATGCTTAATTTGTCCACCCACCCAATTAACCCTCAAGCGGAAAGTGGTTCTATTTGTCAAACGTTTTTTTTTTTTTTTTTGTTTTTTTTTTTTCTTTTTCTTCGTTTTTTTTTTTTATCGTGGATGAAGATGTGGATTGGAAGATGAGAATGGATGAGAGCTTTGGAGTTTTCGTGCTGCCACGAATATCTCCATGCCCAATCCAAGAGAAAGTTGACCAGGAGCTACAGGATCTTTAACGTGCGTGATCAACTTTCAAAATGCGAATTCACACACATAAAGTGGTGTAAGACTCCACAAAGTCTGCTTGCACACGATCTGTTAAGCTGGCCCAGGAGATTGAGAAAAACAAATTATGCATCATTTGCGTCAAAAAAATGTACACCATTAACTCGCATTAAAAAAAAAATCTACATCATTAACGTTAACGTAAGAAAACGAATCTACACCATTAACTTAAAGAAAAGAAATCTGCATCATTAACATGAACAAAATTCTACACTGTTAAATTGGAGAACAAAATCTGCATCATTAACGTGAAAAAACAGTACATCATTAATTTTAAGGGAAAATTCTACATCATTAACGTGAAAAAATACACACTATTAACTCGAAGAAAATGTTTACATCATTAACGTGAAAAAATACACACCATTAAATTATAATTAAAAAAATTTTTTATATGCATTATTAACGTGAAAAAATACACACCAATAACCTTACGTCGTTGATGTGAAAACATCTGCATCATTAAGTTGAGAAAACTTTATTAATCAACCTAAAAATATAGCACACCATTAACCCACATCCGGCAGGTAGGATTCGAGCTCATTTTTGAGTTCTTAAAGCTGGCGACTGGGGGGTTTTTCTTCTTCTTTTTTTTCTTTTCTTTTTTTCTTTTTTTTTTCTTCACTTTATTTGACGATATCAGTTTGATTGAGCAAAACATAAAACGTCATGGCTGTTTTCCTTTACTTGAATTAGTGGTTGTTGTTGTTGTTTGTTTGTGTGTGTGTGTGTGTGTGTGTGTGTGTGTGTGTGCGTGCGTGTGCTTGTTGTCGTTCTCTGTCGTGGAATTTAATTTGTAAATAGTTTTGTTATTGGTGTGTGTCAACCTGTGAGGCAGCATTAAAACCCGACAGGGCTAAAAACAAGAGGTTAAACGTGTTCGTTTCGTTTTCTATTTAGTTTTATTGATGTTTTGTTCGTTCCTTGGCTCTTTGTTTTCTTCTGACAAAGCACACACACACACACACACACACACACACACACACACACACACACACACACACACACACACACACACACACACACAGAGAGAGAGAGAGAGAGAGGGGGGGGTGGTGGTAAATGCCCTCGTCGAAACATATTAAAATTTTGAGAGAACTCTTTAAAAAAAAAAAAAAAGTCTTTTTCTTCCACCCAGGTATTCGATCTCATTACCATGACATTATGAATGAAAGGAATTGTTCAGTAAACGAAATAAACTCAGAGAGAGAGAGAGAGGGAGGGAGAGACACAGAGAGAGAGAGGAAGGGAGGGACAGAGAGAGAGAGAGAAAGGGGGGGACAGAGAGAGACAGAGAAACGAGGAAGAGAAAGAGAGAGAAAGAGGGAGAGACACAGAGAGAGAGAGAGCAAGCAGTGGGGGCAGGTAGACAGAGACAGACAGAGCGACAGAGACAGTTCTAGTTTCAGACGTCAATGCGTTCGGACAAATCCATATTTGCCACACCAC
>NC_134900.1:35775282-35777782 GCF_041734735.1 Babylonia areolata
GAAACACAGGAGTGTGCGTGTGTATGTGTATCTGTGTGTGTGTGTGTCTATCGAACCAGAAAGCCGTGATGAAGGCAGTGGAAGTTTGACACCATGATAAAAAAAATCTGTATGGCAAGAAGCGCCCGATCCGCCCATTATAATTTTGACGACCCGTATTACGATCGTAAAACAGTGAAAAGCGGATCTGACTGGGCTGCCTTCGCTAAATGTTTAAGTAAATGTTAAACTTAAAGACTTAAGTATATATTTTACACGTGATAATATAAAGTACACAGTGAAATGCAGATCGCCGTGGGCTGCTTTTGACAAGACATTTTCGTAAACGTTAAAAACTTAAGTATATATACCATTAACATGTAATAATAGAAAATAGACTATCCTTTTTTTTCTTCTTTTTTTCTTTTTATCCTGTCGACCAAAGTTGATTGATTTTTTTTTCAGGATCTTCACAACCACCACAAACCGCCTACTTTCAGAATGCTTGTTTGCTTGATCTGAACATTTAAATCTAAGACATAAAATCTATGGTGACAGGGTTCATAAAAACATGAAATAATAATAATAATAATAATAATAATCTAGCAACCAGAATTACGGTCAGCCCATAAAATATAGTTTCCGCTGAAACGTTGCAAAGCACGTCCCGGAAGTATCGAACGTTTATGACATGACCTTGGTCGTAAATGGCTTTATATAAAGTCAAAACCAGAAAGGGAAGAGAAGAATTAAAAGGGACTATAATTTGGTTTAGAATCCACATTTCAATGGGGGTGGGGGGAGATGGGGCGGGGGGAGTGATTCATCCTTTTGATTCCATTTCTGTTTTGTTTTGAAATTTGCGGGTCCGTAGGGGAGTGAAAAGCTGCCGGTGGTAAGATGAGCCACTTGCCACGGGGGAGGAATGGGAACTTTCTGGTGGAGATCTCAAATTCATCGCATTTTGCAGTGCTGGGGTGTTTTGGGGGGTTGGTAGGTTTGTGGTTTTTTGTCCTTAATGCTGTGACATTGTTCTGTTGCGTCATATTGTTGTTTGTCCGGTGGTGGTGATGGTGGTGGTAGTATATTATGATTATGCGTGTGGTGATACTGGTTGTGTACGTGTGTGTATATATGCGTGCGTGCGTATGTGTGTTGTGTGTGTGTGAGTGCGTGCGTGCGTGCGGTTCTCTCTCTCTCTCTCTCTCTCTCTCTCTCTCTCTCTCTTTCTCAGTCTCTCTATGTTTGTGTGCGTGCGGTTGTGTGTCAGAGTTTGCGCGCGTGCGTGTGTGTGTGTGTGTGCGCGCGCGCGCATGCGCATGGTCGTGGTGTCAGATGATAACGATTCGCAGTGCAAACAACTCGCTTCATCAAAACCCCCTTCTCTCTGGAAAAAAAACAAAAAACCAAAGGGCGCACTGTCGACAGCAGCTGATCCTCTCATGCAGCCAGTGGGACTTGTCTCCCCTGATGGATGATGACATCACAGCACGAGCGTGGCCTTTCTTCTTCTTCTTCTTTTTTTATTTTATTTTATTTTATTTTATTTTTTTCATGTTATTTATATTCATCATTTGCACGTACATCTTTGGCTTTGTTTACTTGTTGTTGTTTTTTTAATGTGAATGTGATTGCTAATGATAATTATGTTCGTTGTATTTAATTTATTGTATTTATTTTGTTAGCGGTGAGCCATAATGGAATGAGATATATACCCCTATCAGTTCCGGCCGGAAATGGCGTTTGATTGGCTAGGCACACACACGCACACACACTCACACTCACACACACTAATAACCTTTGCAGCAAAGCTTTCTCTTTCCCTCTCTTCCCCCCACCCTCTCTCTCTCTCTCTCTCTCTCTCTTAACGCTCTTCCTTCTCCTCTGCAGGGGATCCTGACTCAGGTCAGGTCATGGGCCAAGTACTCTTTCCTACAAAGCTTCTCAGTTGTCAGATCCTGATTTGAAAACAGTGTGGAACCCTTTATTTTATTTTATTTACTATTTCTTTGTGTGTGTGTGTGTGTGTGTGTGTGTGTGTAATAGTTTGTGTTTTAAAGGAAGAGGTTCGAGTCTGTGTGTGTGTGTGAATGTTGGCGCGCCATTGAAGCATGACCGATAATGAGTTCTGCAGACAGCGCTTTTTTTTCTTTTCTTTTTTTCTTTTCTTTTCTTTTTTCTGCGTTGGAGTGATCTTTCCCTTTGTGGTGGTGGTGGTTGTGGTGGTGGTGGTGGTGATATGAGTTTTTCTTGTTGCTAGTGGTTGGGGGTGGGGATGGGTTATCGTTCAAAATATCTACCATGTAACCCCCCCGCCCCCTTTCCCTTCTTCTTGAATCCAGTAAAAACACCTTCACCCACCCACCCCACATCGTGGAGTGTATGTGTGTGTGTTTGCGTGAGTGTGTTTTTGCGTACGTGTATCTATCTATACCTGTTGCTTGTGTGTGTGTGTGTGTGTGTGTGTGTGTGTTTGTGTCCGTGTATCTGTCTATACCTGTTTCGTGTGTGTGTGTGTGTG
>NC_134900.1:35782782-35785282 GCF_041734735.1 Babylonia areolata
AGAAAGCAATAGATATAGATAATCAGAATATATAAAAGAAAGTAAAGAACCTACATTTTGCTGCCTAAAATCACGCGAGCAAAAAAAAAAAAAATGGGTCGCTCTTTCAAAGCTCCCCACCCCCTACCCCCCCAGCCCCCCCCCCCCCCTCTCCTCTTCTCTCTCCCCCTCCACTCAAATACACACACACACACACACACACACACACACACACACACACACACACACACACACACACATTCCCTCCTGTCCTTCCTCACTTATTTTCTTATATTTATTTTCAGAATAAAAATAAGTGTGGGGAAGGGGGTGGCGAGGAGTTGAAAAAAGGTTAAGGTGGGTCGGGGTGGGGGTATGACTGCTGAAAAGGCAGAGATTACAATCTGAATGAATAAATGAATAAGCAATGAATAAATAAATAAATAAATAAAAAGATAACTGAATAAATAAACAATTAAAAAAATCGAACGGTCCTTCACATAGAATAAATAAACTGAAAATGAAACATCAGAAGAGCGTGGAAGGTGGAACCCTGCACGAACAGAACCCGGAAGGAGAAGAAGCACTGGGCCCGCTGGTGGGTAGGTTGGTTGGTTGATGAAATAAATGCACACAAACTGCTTTTTTTGTTTTCTGGCTGGCTGGCTGTCTGACTGGCTGGCTGGCTATCTTGCCGTGTTGGTGGAGATAGGTTAGTTAGTAAGTAAGCAGGAGGAAGTAACATGAATTATTTGTATTTTGTATTTGTATTTCTTTTTTTAATCACAACAGATTTCTCTGTGTGAAATTCGTGCTGCCTCTCCCCCAGGGAGATTGCGTCGCTATACTACAGCGCCACCCCTTTTTTTTTTCTTTTTTTTTTGGGGGGGGGGGGGTATATTTTTTCCTGCGTGCAGTTTCTTTTATTCGTTTTTTTTCCTATCGAAGTGGGTTTTTCTACAGAACTTTTGCCCAGGAACAACCCTTTTGTTGCCGTGAGTTCTTTTACGTGCGCTAAGTGCAGTGCATGCGGCACACGGGACCTCGGTTTATCGTCTCATCCGTTATAGCGACAAACAGACCGCAGTGTGGGGAAGGTTTCAAGCGAACCACGTCTTGAAGGGTTTGATGAGGAGGTATAGGTGGTCCGGTTAAGACGCTGGCCTATACAGAGCCCATGAGGGTCTGGATTCCAATCCCGCTGTCGCCCTTCCTCCCAAGTTTGGCTGGAAGAATCGAACTGAGCGTCTAGTCATTCGGGATGAGACGATAGACCGAGGTCCCGTGTGCAGCACGCACTTGGCGCACTGACGAACGAGAGTGTTGTCCTGTTGGCGAAATTCTGTGGAAGAAATCCACTCTTGAGTGATAGGGACGGGACGCGTTGGGGTATGCTGCTGGTCAGGAATCTGCACAAGCAGACGTGGTGCAGTGTGTATGGATTTGTCCGAACGCAGTGACGTCCCCTTGAGAAACTGAAACTGATGATGATGATGATTTTTTTTCCCCCGATCTCCCAGGTCAACATATGTGCAGATCTGCTAGTGCCTGGACCCCCTTCTTGTGTATGCGCACGCAGAAGATCAATTACGCACGTTAAAGATCCTGTAATCTATGTCAGCGTTTCGTAGGTTATGGAAACAAGTACATACCCAGCATGCACACACCCCGGAAACGGAGTATGGCTGCCTACATGGCGGGGGTCAATACACAAAACGGTCACACATTTAAAATGTTTTATCTCTATATGAGTGTGTCTCTGTGCGTGACTGAAACCTGATCGAATGACGCAGAAAACGACTCGTTAAGCGCCCAACAGTGATTGCAGGGGTTTTGAAGTGGACAACCACAGCATGGTTTGAAGAGGGCTACCAGTGGTGCTGGTGGGTAGGGAGTGGAGGGGGGTGATGGTGGCGGAGTCAGGGGTGTGGGGGGGCTTGGGGAATGGGGTGGAGAAGGGGTATGGACTGACTGTGGTTCACAGACGGGCTGAGGAGGGACCTAAGCGAGGTGCAGAATGGACAGCGTGAGGGGTTGGGTGGGAGTGGAGAGGGGTGATGGTGGTGGGGGGGATGGGGGGGGTTGGGGGTATGGACTGACTGTGGTTCACGGGCGGGCTGAGGAGGGATCTCAGCGAGGTGCAGAATGGACAGCGTGAGGGGTTGGCTGGGAGTGGAGAGGGGTGATGGTGGTGGGGGGGATGGGGGGGGGGTGGGGGTATGGACTGACTGTGGTTCACGGGCGGGCTGAGGAGGGACCTCAGCGAGGTGCAGAATGGACAGCGTGAGGGGTTGGGTGGGTGCGTCACCCTGCGAGTGATGCTCGGGCTGGGCTGGGGAGGAGAAAGGGGAGTTAAGGGGGTGGGGGTGTAGAGGGGAGTGTTGTGTCTGTTGAGGTGGTGGTGTTTTGTATAAACTCGCGTTCTCTCTGCCTTTTCTTGCCTTGTCTTGTCTATTTTTCTGTCCATCACATTCTCTGTCTCTCAGTCTGTCTGTGTACCAGACATCATTCCCCCCCCTCT
>NC_134900.1:35787782-35817782 GCF_041734735.1 Babylonia areolata
TCAGAAGTGCACCCGGTGCTCGCGAGTGTTAACGTGTGTGTGTGTGTGTGTGTGTGTGTGTGTGAGAGAGAGAGAGAGAGAGAGAGAGAGAGAGAGAGAGAGAGTTTTCATGTGTGAATCACGGTAGCGGTCCGGAAAATTTGGTTTTTCGCTTTCATGTGTCAAACCCTCACACACACACACACACACACACACACACACACACACACACACACACACACACACACACACACACACATTCACCTATCTGCCTGCCTTCCCACCCGCCTTCCAAAACCTATGTCGCTACCTACCTACCTACCTACCTACCTAACTACATATCCACCTTCCAAATTACCAGCCTCCAACCAACCAACCTACGTACCTACCAAACAAAACACTCGCATGTCTGCTAGTCTCTCTGCCTACCTATCTGCTGGCCTACTCACCTACATACATACATACATACCCATCTACCTACCTGCATACCTACCATCCAAAACAGACCAACATTTCTACCTAACTACTACTTACTTTCCCTCCTACTCACCTACCAAAAAAACCATGCTACTTACTAATACCCATCTTCCAGAACTCACCTTCCTACTTACACACCTACCTACCTACCTACCTACCTACCTACCTGACGTCTTACCAAACTTGTGAATCTGTCGACAGGTGTGTCAGCACCCTCACGGAGGCCTGAGGAACTGGGCGGCCGAGGCGGTGACCTCACTGGTCAAGGCTGTCCTCAACCACAAGTTCGAGCCCCCGCTCCACCAGAACGTTGTGAGTTGACAGTTCAGGTCCTCGGCCATTATATTGTGGTAGAAAGCAAGGGCAAGGCAAGGCGAGGCGAGGCAAGGCGAGAAGTTGATTTCATGTACCTACCCCTCCTCCCTCGCCCCCCCAGACCCCTCCCCCCTCCCTCCACCTCCGCTCCCCTACCCCCCCCCATCCCCCCCCCACCTCCGCACCCCCCAGGGGGTGCAGAAACGCAGAAACGTTATACATCCACGGTCTTTAACACACAGCATACACACGAAAAAATTAATATCAAAAAGTAAAGATTAAAAAAGAAAAGAAAAAAACATCAGCAGGCCCACACAACCGGCTTACCCTTTTGTTATACAAAGACGGGCGTAAAAGCCGAATGGTTATTTAAAGCGTTGGACTTTCAGTCTGAGGGTCCAGGGTTCGAATTTAGATAACGGCGCCTGGTGGGTTGAAGGGTGGAGATTTTTTCCGATCTCCCAGGTCAACATATGTGCAGACCTGCTAGCGCCTGAACCCCCTTCGTGTGTATACGGCAAGCAGAAGATCAAATACGCACGTTAAAGATCCTGTAATCCATGTCAGCGTCCGGTGGGTTATGGAAACAAGAAAAATACCCAGCATGCACACCCTCGAAAACGGAGTATGGCTGCCTGCATGACGGGGTAAAAACGGTCATACACGTAAAAGCCCACTCGTGTACATACGAGTGAACGTGGGAATTGCAGTCCACGAACGCAGAAGAAGAAGAAGTTATACAAAAAGATCACGTGAAGTTAAGGAGTACTTCATAAAATGAAATAAGAATGATAGAAAATAATGGTCTACCCATGGGTCTGCCACTGAGTACACTGACCACTGTTTCAAGCACACGTGCGTTCATGAACAGCTTGAAAAATGCATTTGAAGCTGTGATATCTTGTTTTCTGAGAATACGGTGAGGGAGTGTGCGTGTGTGTGTGTGTGTGTGTGTGTGTGTGTGTGTGTGAGGGAGAGAGAGAAAGGGAGAATAGTAAAAGTGTATGTGCGTGAATGACCTTACCTTATATGACCTGACCTAACTATATAGAACCTTACTTTACCTTACATTACTTTACCGTACTTTACCCATCTTTACCTGACATTACCTTACCTTACCTCGCTTTACCTTAACGCACCTTACCTTACCGTACCATATACCTCACCTGACATTACCTTTCCTTACCTTCACATGAATTACAGTACCTTACCTTGATCATGCCTAACTCACCTGACCTCACCTTACCGTGCATTACCTTACCTTGTCTTACCGTGACTCACCTCACCTCACCTGACGTTACCTTACACTACCATCCCCATACCTTACATCACCATACCCTGCCTATCTCCGTTCGTGGGCTGCAGCTCCCACGTTCACTCGTATGTACACGAGTGGGCTTTTTTCGTGTACGACCGCTTTTACCTCCCCCCCCCCCTCCCCGCCCACCATGTAGGCAGCCATATTCCGCTATGTCAGGGGTAACCTGACATCAACTTACCATACCTTACCCTCACCTTTACCTTTGTCTTCCGTTGCCAGAAGCTGCAGGTGAGCGTGCTGGCGCCGCTGCAGGAGCTGTCTGGGATCGCCCACGGGGACATCCGGCAGCGTCAGCTGGACTGCGTGCTGCAGGTGCTGCACTGCTGCGGGGACACGCTGCAGCAAGGCTGGCCCCTCATCCTGGGCGTCATCGGGGCCGTCAGCAAGGACCACAAGTGAGGAGGGGGAGGGGGGACTTGGGGGGGGGGGGTGATGATGATGATGATGATGATAAATGATAATAATAATAATGGATACTTATACAGCACACTATCCAGAAATCTGCTCTAGGTGCTTTACAAAAACGCTTTTGTTAACATAAAACATTATATCTGTGTTACATACACACACCTAAAATGTAACTACACACACACACACACACACACACACACACACACACACACACACACACACACACACACACACACACACACACACATACAGTAAGAAGTAGCAGAAGTATCAGTTGCAGTTGAAGTAGTAGTAGTTGTTGTTGTAGTAGTAGAAGTAGAAATAGTACGCTGATGATAGTGACAATAATAATGATACTAATGATATGACTACTTGTAGTAGAAGTAGTATTCTGATGTTGATGACAGTAATAAATACTAATGATACCACTACTAGTATTACTACTACTAATGATAATAATGATGATGATGATGATTATAATGATAATAAGGAGGATACCGACGACGATGACCACGATGATGATAGTGATGATGATGATGAATTGATAATAAGAAGTGATAGTGATGATAATGAAAAATGATAATGAGGATAACGACTATGACGATGTTGATGATAATGATAAAGAAATGATGATGATAATGATAAGAAGAAGAAGTTAAATAATGATAATATCAATAGATAATGAAGAAGAGAAAGAGGAGGATAAAGATGAAGACGACGACTATGATGATGATATTAATAATAATAATAATGAAATGATAATAATAAAACGATGATAATAATAATGAGGAGGAGGTCGAGGAGGAGGAGAAGGATAACGATGGCGACGATGATGATGATGATAATAATAATGAAATGATAGTGACACTGTTACGATGACAATAATGATGATGATGATAACGACGACGACAACGAAGAAGAAGGAGAGAAGATCATGATGACGATATTAACCCCATTCTTCCCAGGTGAGTCTACAACCGCAGCAGGCTTTCCTGACATAATGCTGCAGAAAAAGAAAAAAAACCGCAGAACACACACTGAAATCGACTCGCATTTCCTCGCAAGTGACACCGTGTGGACACAGGCAGAAATACTGTAGTGTAGAAGACAGTTCCCTTTACCCACGGTTCATAGCTGACAATCTGGGAAACATGGAAACAGTTTGTAATGAAATCATTTTCGACGCCCTAGCATTGCACGGGATTGCGCAGGATTGAATGAGTTGACAGTGATAATGATAATAATAAAATGATGATGATGTTGATGACGATGGTAATATTTCATTTATATGGCTCTTTCAAACGTCTCGAAGCGGATTGAGAAATAAAGTCCGTTAAAAAAATAAAATAAAAAAGAGAAAGCACAGAAGAAAACACACACACACAGAGAGAGAGAGAGAGAGAGAGGGAAGGAGATAGAGAGAGAGGGGAAAGTGCATGAATATTCAATGAAAGGAATGAAAAATATATGAAAAAAGAGCCAGACCAAAGAAGTTGGACACGATTGCTAATGCCGGCAGTGGCCTTTTTGTTCCCCCTTGAGACATAAAGCCTAAAACTTTTTTGCTGCCAATGTTACGCCCCTTTAACTCACTCAGTACGGCCACTCCTCTCTTCTCCTCTACACAGATCCCTCGGATGTCCAGTGGGTGTCTCAATGACCCAACCTTTAGCTTCCGTCGCCAGAAGTGTGGTATTCTTTGTCAACATTCACCTCTTCAGTGTAAGAGCCTTCCGCTGGTGATATTTTGATGGTGGTTATTGGGGTGAAACGCTATTAACGTCGTCTCTTTCGCCGTTCGTATGGAGAGAGTTAAAGGTTGCGCTCTGAAAATTCAGGTCTTTGTGACGAAAACTGAAGCATCCATCCTTTTTTTTCTATTCTGTTCTAGTTGTTGTTGTTGTTTTTCCTTCATTTTATTTGTTTTTAACTTCTCCGTACGAACAGCGAAAGAGAAGACGTTAACAGCGTTTCACCCCAATTACCACCATCAAAATATTGCAAGTGGAAGGCTCTCATACTGAAGAGGTGAATGTTGACAAAGAATACCACAATTCTGACGACGGAAGCTAAAGGTTGGGTCACTGAGACACCCACTGGACATCCGAGGGGTCTGTGTAGAAGAGAAGAGAGGACTGGCCGTACTGAGAGAGTTAAGGGACAGGATTGGGTGGGGGTAATTCTGGGTCGTTAATGATATAGGTTCAAACAAGAATGGCGACTAACGATGATGCTGTTGGGAGTTTTGATGAGCGAGATTGCTGATACATTGCTTTCGTTGTTAATTATTTTCTGTTTCCTTCTCGGCATCCAAAGGCTGGGTCTAATCACTGAAAACCAGTCAATTATTACAAGCCGTGCTGCCCTGATTATGACTGTGGTGTGGTGTGTCTGTGTGTGTGGGGGGGGGGGGGGGGGCGGGGGGCGTGTGTTTGAGTCTCTGTGTATGCTCTATGTGTTCTGCATATGTGTTTGGTCTGTGTGTGTCTGTCTGTGCTGTGTGTGGGTCTGTCTGTCTGTGCTCTGTGTGTGTCTGAGTGTGTTTGTGTGTGTGTGTGTGTGTGTGTGTGTTATACTCTGTGTGTGTGTGTCTGTCTGTGTGCGTGTGTATGTGTATTCTGTGTATGTGCTCTGTGTGTGTGTATCTGTGCTCTCTGTACTCTCGTCTGTGCTCTATGTGTATACTGTGTGTGTGTGTGTGTGTGTTATATACTCTGTGTGTGTCTGTGTCTGTCTGTGTGCGTGTGTATGTGTAATCTGTGTATGTGCTCTTTGTGTGTGTATCTGTGCTCTCTGTACTCTCGTCTGTACTCTGTGTGCATACTGTGTGTGTGTGTGTGTGTGTGTGTGTGTGTGTGTGTGTGTGTGTTATATACTCTGTGTGTGTCTGTGTCTGTCTGTGTGCGTGTGCATGTGTATTCTGTGTATGTGCTCTTTGTGTGTGTATCTGTGCTCTCTGTACTCTCGTCTGTACTCTGTGTGCATACTGTGTGTGTGTGTGTGTGTGTGTGTGTTATATACTCTGTGTGTGTCTGTGTCTGTCTGTGTGCGTGTGCATGTGTATTCTGTGTATGTGCTCTTTGTGTGTGTATCTGTGCTCTTTGTACTCTGGTCTGTGCTCTATGTGCATACTGTGTGTGTGTGTGTGTGTGCAGTGAGAAGCTAGTTCAGATGGCCTTCCAGTGCCTGCAGCTGGTGGTGACGGACTACCTGCCCGTCATGGGCAGCTGCCACCTGGAGGTGGTGGTGGAGGTGGCCGCCAGGTTCGGCCTGCAGACCCAGGAGCTCAACGTCTCTCTCACCGCCATTGGGCTGCTGGTGAGACCATGTTTTGTGTGGCTGATTTTGATTGGCTGTTTTCTCCCATAGCTGCTGGTGAGACACGTTCTGTGTGGGTGATTTTGATTGGCTTTTCACCACCTGGTGAGACACCTTTTGTGTGGGTGATTTTGATTGGCTGTTCTCCACCACCTGGTGAGAAGTTTTGTGTGGGTGGATCTGATTGGCTGTTCTCCACCACCTGGTGAGACAACGTTTTGTGTGAGTGGTTTTGATTGGCTGTTTTCTCTCACAGCTGCTGGTGAGAAACGTTTTCTGTTGGTGGATCTGATTGGCTGTTTTCTCCCATAGCTGGTGGTAAGACACGTTTCGTGTTGGGGGATTTGATTGGCTGTTCTGCACCTCACGGCCATTGAGCTGCTCTTGAGACGATTTTCAGATTTTGTGTCGGTGAATTTGATTGAATGAAACATTTTTGGCCGTGCATTGTTATTTTGTCTCTGTCACGTCTCTCCCCCCTTCTCTCTCTCTCTCTCTCTCTCTCTCTCTCTCTCTCTCTCTCTCTCTCTCCTCCCGCCCCTCTCTCTCGCCCGCTCTGCCCCCCCCCCTCTCTCCCTTCTCTCCCTACCACCATCCGCTTTCACCTCACCCCCTCTTTCGCCTTCTCACCCTACCTTCCATCTCTCTCTCTCTCTCTCTCTCTCTCTCTCTCTATCTATCTATCTATCTCTCTTTCTCTATCTCTCTTTCGCTGATGGACGCTGCGTTATCCTTATACATGTACCGAGTAAAAGTATAATTATGTGTACGTGTCTATGTGTCTCTAAAGCAATGGCAGACATGTAAGTCGTTGAGAAATAAACATTCATTCATTCATTCGTTCATTCATTCATTCATTCATTCGTTCATTCACTCACTCATTCATTCATTCGTTCTCCCACTCTCCCTCTTTCGTTCTGTGACTGCTGTGTAAACCGAAGTCGTTGCCCATCATCCACCTGACCTGAGAGTTCCTTTCTGTCCCGTCCAACCCCCCACTACCCCTCACAACAGTGGAACATCTCGGACAACTTCTTCCAAAACCGCCAGAGGATCAAGCAGGACCTGGACCGCGAGCTCCCAGAGAAGGAGTCGAAGGAGACGAAGGAGAAGGAGCAGAAGGACCGGCAGGGGCAGCAGCAGGAGGACCTGCCCCCCTTTGACGCTCTCTGGATGTGCCTCTTCCGCCGCCTGGGCGACCTGTGCGTGGACTCCCGGCCCGCCGTCCGCAAGAGCGCCGGGCAGACACTCTTCTCCACCGTGTCGGCTCACGGGGGTCTGCTGCAGAGGAACACCTGGAGGACCGTGCTGTGGAAGGTGAGGGGTGGGTGGGGTGGAGGTGGGGGGGCGTGGGGGTGGTGGTGGTGGTTTTGGTTGGGGGTGTGGGGAGGGAGCGGGATGGGTGGTGATGGTGGTGGTTGGGTGGGGAGGGAAGGGGTGGTGATGGTGGTGGTTGGGTGGGGAGGGAGGGATAGGGGTGGTGATGGTGGTGGGTGGGTGGGGAGGGAGGGGGAGGGGCGGTGGTTTTGGTTGGGGGGTGGGGAGGGAAGTGGTTGATTGAAAGTGGTGGTGTTTGTGGTTAGATGGGTGGTGGGTGGGGTGGGAAGAGGGGCTAGGGGGCGGTGGTGGTGGTGGTTGGGGAGGGGCTGGGGAGGGGTTGATTGTGGGGAGTCTGTGTGTGGTCGGGTGGCTGGGTGGTTCTGGAAGGGAGGGGAGGATTGTGTTGTTGGGGGCGGGATGGTGGGGGTGAGGTTGGTAGATCTTTTTTTTTTTCAGTGTTTGCACACACACACACACACACACACACACACACACACACATACACACACACTAATAACCTATGCAGCAAAGCTTTGTCGCCCCTCTCCCCCCCCCCCCTCTCTCTCTCTCTCTCTCTCTCTCCCTCTGTCTCTCTCTCTCTCACACACTCTCTTTCAGGTGCTGTTCACACAATGTACAGATCTCCCACAATCCCTTCACAAAAGGTGCAGTTACACACAATGGTTCAAATCTCTTCCCCTCCCCCTCTCCCCAGGTGCTGTTCCCCTTGCTGGAGCGGGTGAAGAAGCTGTCGAGCAGCGCCTCCACCAGCCGGGACGAGGTGACGACGGGCAACATCCTGATCCACCACTCGCGGGACACGGCAGAGAAGCAGTGGGCAGAGACCCGGGTGCTGTCCCTGGCAGGCGTGGCCCGGACCTTCAACGCCAAGCGGAGAGTGCTGCAGCAGCTGGGTAAGGGTCTGTGGGTCTTTTGCTGGATATATCACACTGCCTGTGGCAGTCTCTGACCTTCTCGGAACAAAGAAAAAAAATAATGTATGAGATGTGGTATGTGTAGCAGATGGCCGTGAGCGTGGAAACGATAATTGAAGCCAGCCTTGTCCATTGGAATTTACAGTTGATGGGGATAGGGATATTCACTCGTGAGACAGTTGGCACAAGATAAATCCACGACCTTTCCGTTGTGTGATAGTAATATTCACTGATATGATAGTTTGTGGACATGACTCTTCAATTCCATTTAGTGTAAAACACTCACAGGGTAATAACGACAATTATCGCCCGTGTGATAGTTGCGACACTTGTCACCCGTGTGATTTATGTTTGGTGATGGGTGGGAGAGAGTTTGTTTTTTTTTTTACACACACATGCGCACACACACACGTTTGCACGCACGATGCGCGCGCGCGCACACACACGCACACAGCTGGGTAGGGTCTTTGGTCATTTGGTGATGGGAGGGAGAGAGCTTTTTCACACACACACACACACACACAAAGTATAGTAAAAATGTTACATGCATTTGTGGTAAGCAGTTCAGCTTGCATATTGTTTGTTTCACTGTCAGCAGTTACGTACCTTCTTGCTCAAATATTTCAAAGAGAATAACTATTCTGCAGATGATTTTTGGAAAGTTATTTCTGACGGGGTTCTTATGGTCGAACTTTCACAGGCATTAGTTCATAGCCCTGTTTCTACATTCCTTTAATGTACTTCAGAATTGCGTTAATGGTTTCTAATTATTATCATTATTGAATTATTACTGTTAAATGTATTTGCATGTTAGTTATGCATTTTTGGGCAGTTTTCTACCTTTTCTGTTTTCTTTTTATTTAATCGTCTGATATCACTGATAGTGAAAAGACGCTAAACTAAAGAACGAACACACACGCACGCGCGCGCCCGCGCACGCACACACACACACACACACACACACACACACACACACACACACACAGAGCAACTCTTACTGAGTACACAGACGAACTGGGTGAACCGGGACAACCAGCTTATTGAAAGGCGAATTAGGAACAGTTCAATCGGGAATGGGGGCGAAATAAGAATAATGGCAGGATCGAAAGATGATAGGTGAATTAGAAATTAGCCAATCGGGAACAGGCGTTTTTAGGAACAGGCGATTCGGCGATGACAGTAGTCAGACATAGATAGAGTTGGCAGTGAGTGTATTCCCCTCAGGAGCTTGTGGAGCTCTAGAAGCTGGGCCACCAGTCTTGTGCAGTTGGTTTCTTGCCAGCCGGGTTTCTGGTTGCTGTGCCAAGTGAAATACCGGAGGCGGCGGTCTACATAAAACAGGGCACTGTCTGTAAATGCCCGTAGGAAATAAAATGTTTTATAAACTTGATTTTGAAATTTTTTTTTACGAATTTTTCGGGTTTTTTTTATTTCAGTTTCAGTTCCTCAAGGAGGTGTTGTGCGTTCGGACAAATCCATCACACACGCTGCGCCGCAAACGCTAGGCAGATGCCCAACCAGCAGCATTGTCTGACGCGTCTTTGTCGGGCCTTGAGTGCTCGCTTATATATTTCTGTGCATATCAAAGTGGATTTCTTCCACACAATTTTGCCAAAGGATAACCTTTATGTTGCCATGGGTTCTTTTACAGTGCTCCAAGTGCGTGCTGCACACGGGACCTCGGTTTTTCGTCACGTCCGAATGACTATATTATATAGACGCTCAGTTTTTTATTTCTCCAGTCAAACTTGGGGGAGAAAGGGCGAGAGCGGGATTCGAACCCAGACCCACACGGACACTGTATTGGCAGATAAACGTCCTAACCATTCGTTCTACCTTCCTAATGAATTTGGACTGAACAAGACATTGGGTGAATTGGGTTGTTGTTGTTGTTGTTGTTGTTTTTTTTTGGGGGGGGGTTCTTGATTGGTTAAACTTTTAACATTGTTTTTATGTTTCCCTGTGGCTGGCTTTAAGAACTGACAGGTATTGTCAGCCCCTAGAACTGCCCCCCAAGAAGCAATATCGTGTGATTTGATTTGACCTGAAGCAGTTGGGGAGGGGGTTGGGGGGCTTGGGGGGAGAGGAGGTTGCCTGCTGGCGGTCGGTCCTGTGT
Organism: Babylonia areolata; assembly: GCF_041734735.1. Lineage (NCBI taxonomy): Eukaryota > Metazoa > Mollusca > Gastropoda > Neogastropoda > Buccinidae > Babylonia > Babylonia areolata. The sequence goes on from NC_134900.1 coordinate 35,797,975, forward strand.
ACTCTAGGAAGGTGTGTCGCCGTCTGCCTTTCATCTTCAAGTTCTTCTTGCGGAGATAATTGAGTTGGGCGGTGTGGACGATGGGGAGCCAGCTGTCCGTTAGTCGACAGTTTAGCTGTGTGTTAGTCTGTAATCTGGTTGTCTGTTAAGTCTGTAGTCTTCCTGTTTATAAGTCGACAGTCTAGCTGTGTGTTCGTCTGTTGTCTGGTTGTCTGTAAAGTCTGTAGTCTTCCTGTTTATAAGTCGACAGTCTAGCTGTGTGTTCGTCTGTTGTCTGGTTGTCTGTTAAGTCTGTAGTCTTCCTGTTTATAAGTCTACAGTTTAGCTGTCTGTAGTTTGGTTGTCTGTTAAGTCTGTAGTCTTCCTGTTTATAAGTCTACAGTTTAGCTGTGTGTTCGTCTGTTGTCTGGTTGTCTGTTAAGTCTGTAGTCTTCCTGTTTATAAGTCTGCAGTTTTGTTGTCTGTTAGTCTGTAGTCTGGTTGTCTGTTAAGTCTGTAGTCTTCCTGTTTATAAGTCGACAGTCTAGCTGTGTGTTCGTCTGTTGTCTGGTTGTCTGTTAAGTCTGTAGTCTTCCTGTTTATAAGTCGACAGTCTAGCTGTGTGTTCGTCTGGTTGTCTGTTAAGTCTGTAGTCTTCCTGTGTACAAGTCGACAGTCTAGCTGTGTGTTCGTCTGTTGTCTGGTTGTCTGTTAAGTCTGTAGTCTTCCTGTTTATAAGTCGACAGTTTAGCTGTCTGTTAGTCTGTAGTCTGGTTGTCAATAAGTCCACAGTCTGGCTGTCTATAAGTCCACGGTTTAGCTGTCTATATGTCAGTAGTTAATCTGTCTATAAGTCTGGAGTCGAGCTGTCTGTTTAAGTCAATAGTTTAGATGTCAGTTTGTCTGTAATTAATCGTCCTATGAGTCTGTAGTCTAGCTGTTTATATAAGTCAGTAGTTTAGCTGCCAGTTTGTAATTAATCTGTCTATAAATATGTAGTCTAGCTGTCTATATAAGTCAATAGTTTAGCTGCCAATTTGTCTGTCTGTGTGTAGTCTAGCTGTCTATACAAGTCTACAGCTCACCTGTTTATGAGTCTGCAGTTAAGATGTCTGTACGTTTATAATCAGTATGTTTGTGTATCTGTAGTTGTCTATAAGTCTATGGTTTAGCTGTTAAGTCTGTAGCTTAGCTGTCTATATGTCTATTTTTCAGCTGTCTGTAAATCTGTTGTTTAGTGTCAGTAAGTCTATAGTTAGCTGTTAGTAAGTCAGTTGTTTTGCTGTCTACAGGATTATAGCTGGCTGTCTAATTATATTATCTAGCTATGAGTCTATAGTATTGTTGTCTGTAAGTCTCTAGCTTCCTGTCTTTAGTTCAGCTGGATTCTATTCGTCTTTCTACACGACAACCACACCAGAGGGATGAATCAGACCTTCTCCCTTATGCCCAACGCTTTTGACACATCCGTTTTGTCGAATCTAAATGGTTGTCAGTCGGGTGTTGTCTGAGCTTGTCTTCTTTCGCTAAGTGGTTCAAACTTCTTTTCTGTGGGTTTTTTTTTCCCCCCGTGGGGTTTTTCGGGTGTGGGATCATATTTCGGGGCCTACTGTTTGACTTGACTTTCTTTAGAAATATTTGGCCGGCTTTTCGAACATAAACTTTGTCATGAATAGTCACTGCCAAGCCTTGATTGTATCCGACGACGCCATACACAAAGTTCAGTCAGTGAAAATGGTATTGTCGAAAACTTTCTCCGTTGCCACTTTTGACATTGTGTGTAACAAAACCCAATATTGTTTGAGTGTCGGTATAACTTGGACATTGCCTGTGTGTGTGTGTGTAAAGAAACTCAACATTTGAGACTTGTTGGTATAGCTAAAGGTTAAGTGGTGAAAATCGGTACAACTTATACATTTACACAGAAAGGCAGACTGACTTTCTAGAGGATATCATGTTATCGTGTCAAAGGTTTCCCCCTATCAATCTGACACGTGCTAAACTTTAACTGTTTACCGGCTGACAAAGAGCGCTTACACTTACTCGCGTGCAAACTGTGCGAAATCTCTCCCTCTCTCCCTCCCTCTCCCCCCCCCCTCTCTCTCTCTCTCTCTCTGTCTCTCTCTCACATTTTCTGTCTTTGTCTCTGTCTTTCTATTTATCATACGTACAAAATACACGTGTGTGCACGCACGCACACAAACATACACAAGCGCGAACGCAAACACACACACAGACGCGCACGTACCCGCGCGCACACACACACACACACACACACACACACACACACACACACACACGCGCGCGCGTACACACTCACAAGAGACCTCCCTGCACACACACACACACGCACGCACGCACGCACGCATGCACGCACAAAATTCAAAATGCACACACGTTGTTGTAATTGCGTTGCGTTGCACTTTATTCCACTGCATTCCATTCCATTGCAATATATATGCACAAACTCAAGGCCTGACAAGCGCGTTGGGTTATGATGCTGGTCAGGCATCTGTCTAGCAGATGTGGTGTAGCGTATATGGATTTGTCCGAACGCAATGACGCCTCCTTGAGAGACTGAAACTGATGATGATGATGATGATGATATGGATACTTAAATAGCACCTATCCACAGTGCCAAGCTCTCTAAGCGCTTTACAAACTCGGGGGGTCATTTTGCACAGCGGGCTGCCTACCTCTGGGTAGAGCCGACTGGTACTGACTTGGGCTGCCATTTGGGCGCTCATCATTCGTTTCCATTGGCATTGCTACCACGTGCGCAGGGGACTTCCCGCGGGCCTGGTCGCTGCTGCTGGAGTACATCGAGACGTCCGCCCTGTGCCGCAACGCCGAGGTGTCTCTGGCGGCCCTGAAGAGCTTCCAGGAGATCCTGCAGATCAGCCGGGACGGCAAGGACAAGGCCCACGACGACCTCGACCTCCCTCAGGCCATGCTTCGGCCTCCCTCCGTGGAGGAGATACAGAGGTGGGTGTGTGGTGGTGGGGGTAGGGGTGGGGGTGGGGGTAGGTGGAGGAGGAGGATGGTGCGGGGTGGTGTGTTTTGTGGGTGGGCTGTTGTGTGTGTGTGTGTGTGTTGTACTGTGCTGTATCTTTTTTTTTCTTTTTCTTTTTTTTTTTTTTTTTTTTTTTTTGTCTTTTATTTTCCCCCATCTCTCTCCCTTCCACTAATTCTCTCCCTCTCTTCTCCCCTTCTCTTCCTCTCTCCATCTCTCTCTCTATCTCTCTGTTTCTGTTTGTCTGTCTCTCTCTGTCTGTCTGTCTGTCTCTCTCTGTGTCTGTCTGTCTGTCTCTCTCTCTCTGTCTTGATTATTGTTTATTTATGTCTCCTGTAATGCAATAAATTGCCCCCTTTTGATGCCAGTAAGTTTGTCAAGGTGTCAGAATTCTCTCTGTCTTTCCATCTCTCTAACTTAATCATGCGTACACACATGCGCGCACGCACACACATACGCGCACGCGCGCACACGCACATACACACACGCGTGCACACACACACACATACACACGCACGCGCACATACACAGGCAGAGACACAGACAGACACACACGCGCGCGCGCACGCACGTACACACACACACACACACACACACACACACACACACTGTCAGTCAGCATCTTATCATGATTTTCAATCAAACAGATTAAAACAAGCAATAAAAGGAACTAATGACGATGATGATAATGACAATAATAGTGATGATGATGATAATGATATTAATAATGATAATGATAATAGTGATAATAAGTTAACTGATGATGATAATAGTAATATCAATCAAAAATGAAAAGGAAGAGGAGGATAACGATGAAGACGACGACTATGATGATGATGACAATGATAATGATAATAATGATAATAGTAATAATGAGAATCTAAAAACAAGCCAACTTCAAACCGACCCTTTTTGATGAATGAATGAATGAACGATTGTTTGATCGCTTGATTATTTGATTGACTGATTGATGGATGGATGGCTCAGTAGACAGATTGATTGATTGATCAGAACAATCAATTACCTTGACAAACGATCACCACACACCGTTAAAATTCAACAGAACTGACGACTCCTCCTCCACCAGCAGCAGCAGCACCACCACCAGCACCATCTCAGACAGTGCCGACAACGACATCCCCCTGTGGTCGGCCGCCTGGCGGGTGTGGCTCAACATCGGCACCAACGCCACCCGGGCACCCGAGGTCCCCACCGCTAGCGCCACCACCCCCGCCGCCACAGCTCCGCCACCCGGGGGGGTGGCCGCCGGTGGTGGTGGTGGTGGTGGTACCCCGGGTGGCGGGGAGAAGATGTATGTGCCGTCTCAGCATTTCTTGACGGCCCTGCTGCACACCTTCCCCGCGCTGTTTGAGCACATCAAGGCCAGGTGAGGCCGGGTGTGAATGTATGATTAGTCAGTCAGTCAATGTTCGACTTTGACCGCCAGAGCAGCAGAGGAGGCAACTGCTCTGTCCCCGACTATCTGGGCTAGAATTTGATTATAGTCGAAGAGTGTCTTGCCCAGTTTACATCCCCACTCTCTCGGCCAAGAGGGTTTTAGGACAGTCGGCGCTGGGGATGGTTCCCAAAGGGCAACTAGCCCCCCCAAGGCTGCAGCGCTAAAAGCCAGTGCAATTTTGCCTCCGAGTTTAGGAGTCGTAGCCCTTCACAAAAGACTTAAGTTGTAAATGATTTCCCATTGCAGTGGAGAAACCCATTGACAACACAGATCTCACTTTGCTGTTGGCCCACCCTGTAAACTTAAGTCAATCTGTGATATAAGGTGATTATCGGGTCTGAATAGAATAGAATAGAATACTTTATGTCATGAAACCTTAACCACTTGAGTGCAGTGGGATGTATCACACACATGCAAAGTAGCGTCTCTGACGACGTCGTCAAAAGAAAGGAAATTAACTCTGGAAGGCTTGAAATTTCACACAGTTGATCTAGAGTGGTGTATACATGTATGTCCCCAGACCGGATGTCGATGTAGCTGAGTGTGGGCGAGGGAGGGGTCAAGAGAAAAGCGTGCGTCGGTGGATAGGGGAGATGGTGTTGTGGCGCTGTGCGTGCCTGCTATGTTTTATACGCTTTTTCGTGTTGTTGTTTATTGTTTCTCTGTCTCTCTCTCCCTCTGTCTGTCTCTGTCTCTTTGTCTCTTTCTATCTGTCTGTGTCTCTCTCTCTCTTTCTATCTCTCTCTGTCTCTGTCTCTCTCTTTCGCTCAGTCTCATGTCTCTCTCTCGCTCTCTCTGTCTCTCCCTTTCTCCCCCTTCTCTCTCTCTCTACCCCCTCCCCTCATCCCTTCTCTCTCCCACCCTCTGCGAGCGCAGTTTGTGTGTGTGTGTGTGTGTGTATGCGTGCGTGTGTGTGTGTGTGCAGTGCGTGCATGTGTGAGTATGCACAAGTTTTTACTGTATCTGTGTTTGTGTATGATTTTCGATTTATGTTCGTACCTTGTCATGTACTATCCCCCCAATATTCCTTGTGACCCCTGGCAGATGTGGTGTATGCGTAAATATGGATTTGTCCGAACGCACTGACTGTCCATAAATCTTGGAAACTGAAACTCCCGGGCCTTTTTTTTTTTTTATTCCTCAGGTTCGTGACCTCCGACCTCCAGCAGTTCTCGCGCGTGCTGCATGCGGCCCTGTCGGTGCCCGTGCACGGGGACGCTTCCCCCTTCATCATCCCCTCCTTCCCCGAGGTCACCATCACCCCCTTGCAGGAGGCCTCGCTGCTCGCCATGGACTGTCTCGTCAAGGTCAGGGTCAGGGTCAAGGTCCTGCTGCGTCAGGTCACGGGAGGTTGTGTGAAGACATCCATCCATTCATAGCCGTTTAAGAGACAGAAAATTTCACATCTCACTCCCTCCTCAGTCAGCCACGTTCACGGGTGTAATAAGAATTATACAGGAGGCGGATATCATTTGCAAATATTTATATACAACAACAACACACACACACACACACACACACACACACACACACACACACACACACAAACAAAACTATAGATGATACAATGACGAAGATGACGAATCAAAGAATTACGACTTTATGATCAGTAAAATGATGGTGTGAATGATGCGTTACTGAACCTAGGGAAGTCAGTGAAATTGTGCAGGGCACACACGCATCCACTGACACGCATGTGACTGACAGGTGAGGTGGGTGAGGTGTGGGAGAGGAGCGTTATTAGGGATGCGTGTTGGGGTAGGGGGGTAGGGTGGGGGATAGGTAGGGTTGTGTGTGTGTGTGGGGGGGGGTATTTGAGGGGCGAGGGATGGAGGGATATGTGTTGGTGCGGGGCGTTTTGGGGGATGCGGATGGGGGGGGGATTGTTGTTGTGTGGGTGTTTGTGTGTGTGATTTGTGAGTGTGATGTGTTTCTGCTTTGGGGTTGGGGGGCACGGGGGGAAGCTGTGTAGGTAAGTGTGTGATCAGTATGTGTGGTGAGATTGGCTCTGGTGTGATGATTGTGTGTTTGTAAGTCATGTGTTGGTAGGATGTGTGTGTGTGGGGAGGGGGATGCGGGGGAGAGGGGTTGAGGAATGTGGGGTGAGGGTGTGTGCAGGGGGTGAGATGTGTTACGTGATGCAGAGGGGGATGTGGAGGGTTCGAATGTATATGGTGGGAGGACATGGAGAGTAATGTGGAGGTGGTGTAGGGAGGGGATATGTATGGAGAATGGAGGAGATGAGATATATATGTGGGGGAATGTGGAAGAATGTGGAAGGGTGGGATGTGGGGGGGGGGTGTTGGCGGAGGTCGGATGTGTGTGGACCTCACGGAACCTTGTTAAAAATATATATGTATATATATAAATATATATATATATATTTATATTTATATCTATATATGTGTGTGTGTGTGTGATTGTCAGTCGTGTCCGACTATGACCATCGGAACAGCAGAGGAGGAAACTGCTGTCCCAACTATCTGGGCTAGAATTTGATTACGGTGGAGAGAGAGTGTCTTAGCCAAAGTTACATCGTCGGCGTTGGGGTCGGTTCCCAAAGGCCAGCTAACCCGCAAGGCTGCAGCACTAAGAGCCAGCATAATCTTGCTTCCTGGTTTGAGAGTCATAGTCCTTCACAAAAAACTAAGCTGTGAATGATTTCCCATTGCACTGGAGAAACCATTGCTGTTGGCCCAACTGTAAACTCATGTCAAATAATGAGCCAAGTGTTGGGAGATATATATGAAATAAGGAAAGTGCTGGAAACAGAGGAAAACGAACTGGGAACCATGGATTTTTTGGGTTTTTTTGTTGTTTTTTTTTTTTTTTTTTTTTTTGTGCAGGCTGTCCGGGGTGGGGGGTCGGCCTCCCTGCAGTCCATGTACCCGGACCTGTTCGAGCAGCTGCTGACGTGTGCCACATTCGGGGTGCAGGCCCCCAGCTACGGCGCCATCCAGGCCAAGTCCTTCGGCTCTGTCAAGGGACCTCAGGTAGGGGAGTGGGGGGTGCGTGGGGGAGTGGGAGTTGGGGGGAGGAGGTGAGCTTGGATGGTTGTCGTGGTGGTGATTGTTGATGAGGAGGGGCGGTGATGGTGCGTTTGTTCTAATGATGATGGTGGTGGTGGTGGTGGTGGTGATATCGACTTTGACGTTTTAGTTGTGATGACGATGACTGTGATGACGACTTTGACGCGTTTGTTCTTTTGGCGATGAGGACAGTGATGTGTTTGTGACGATAACAGTGATGTTGTCTTGATAATGATGATATTGTCCTGATAACGATGTTGTTCTAATGACGATGATATTGTCCTGATAACGACGATGTTGTCCTGATTGAATGACGTCCTGATAACGACGATGTTGTCCTGATTGAATGACGTCCTGATAACGACGATGCTGTCTTGATCATGAAGTTGGTGGTGAAGATGACAACAGTGACGCATGTGTGTGTTTGTTGATGGTGGAATGTGTGGTATTTGTGTGGTGTATATTATGTTGATGGTGTGTGTGTGTGAGTGTGCGTGTGTGTAATATCTTCTCTTCTTCTTCGTTCGTGGGCTGCAACTCCCACGTTGACTGGTATATTACACATGAGTGTGTTTTACGTGTATGACCGTTTTTTACCCCGCCATGTAGGCAGTCATATTCCGTTTCGTTTTGGGGGTGTATGTATTATGATGTATTGATGAGTGTGTGTGTGCGTGCGTGCGTGCATGTGTGTGTGTGTGACACTCTGTGTGTGTGTGTGTGTGTGTGTGTGTGTGTGTGTGAGACACTGTGTGTGTGTGTGTGTGTGTGTGTTTGTGACACTGTGTGTGTGTGTGTGTGTGACACTCTGTGTGTGTGTGTGTGTGTGTGTGACACTGTGTGTGTGTGTGTGTGACACTCTGTGTGTGTGTGTGACACTCTGTGTGTGTGTGTGTGTGTGTGACACTCTGTGTGTGTGTGTGCGCGTGGTCCAGGTGGACTGGGTGACGATGAACTTCGTGCCCTTCTCGGAGCGGGCCATGGAGATGGTGGTGGAGGTGTACCGCGAGGCCTGCAGTCACCCCACCGTCATCCAGGCCCACGTCCTGCACAGCATCATCAAGGTACGTCCTCCTTGTTTGTCTGTGTGTGTAGGGGGGCGGGGGGCGGGGGATAGGCGTTGGGGGGATGCCTGCCTGCCTGTCTGTCTGACTTCCGTCTGTTTGTTTGTTGTATGTGCTTGTGTGTGTGTGACTTTGTCTATCTGTCTGTCTGTCTGACACCGTCATATAAGCACACGTCCTCCACAGCATTATCAGTGTATATCCTCATCTGTGTGTGTGTGTGTGTGTGTGTGTGTGTGTGTGCATTATTTAGCACCATGTGCTGCACAAAAATTCAGAGGTTAAGTGTGTGTCAACGCTGTGTTGTGTGGTGTCGTGTCGTGTCAATGCGGTGTGGTGTTGTGTAGTGCAGTGCAGTACAGTGTAGTGTAGTGCAGTGCAGTACAGTGTTTTGTAGTGTAGTGCAGTACAGTGCAGTGCAGTGTAGTGTAGTGTAGTGCAGTGCAGTGCAGTGTTTTGTAGTGTAGTGTAGTGCAGTGCAGTGCAGTGTAGTGTAGTGTAGTGTAGTGCAGTGCAGTGCAGTGCAGTGTAGTGTAGTGTAGTGCAGTGCAGTGCAGTGTTTTGTAGTGTAGTGTAGTGCAGTGCAGTGCAGTGTAGTGTAGTGTAGTGTAGTGCAGTGCAGTGCAGTGCAGTGTTTTGTAGTGTAGTGTAGTGCAGTGCAGTGTAGTGTAGTGTAGTGCATTACAGTGTTTTGTAGTGTAGTGCAGTGTAGTGTAGTGTAGTGTAGTGCGGTGTAGTGTAGTGCAGTGCAGTGTAGTGTAGTGTAGTGCAGTGTTTTGTAGTGTAGTGCAGTACAGTGCAGTGCAGTGTAGTGTAGTGCGGTGTAGTGTAGTGTAGTGCAGTGTAGTGTAGTGTAGTGTAGTGCAGTGCAGTACAGTGCAGTGCAGTGTAGTGTAGTGCAGTGCAGTGCAGTGTTTTGTAGTGTAGTGCAGTGTAGTGTAGTCCAGTGCAGTGTAGTGTAGTGTAGCGCAGTGCATCGTTATCAATGTGCGTGTGAGAGAGAGAGAGAGTTTATTGTCTGCACGAGTGCGTGTGAGAGAAGATGGTAGAAAAGAGAGAAGAGAAGAGAGAATGCTTGCGAATATGATTATCTCCCTCTTGCCATTGTCTGCAAAAAAAAAGCTTTGCAAAAACAGCACTCTGTTGCTCGGCGCTACACAATCATTCTGAACTGCTGTTGTGTTGCATGCCCGTCGTTGGTCTACATCGATACAGGTTCTGCAGTGGCCAAACGAAAACAATGAAGGCTTCATTCATAATGATAGAAACATTGTGAGGAGGCATGCCGGTATATAAAACTCTGGGGGCTTTTTGGATGCTGTGTGAGGTTTCGAGGAACCGTGCAATGGCGCACGTTTGAATGATAATGATAATACACAGTATTTATATAGCGCTGAATCTTGTGAAGTGAGAAATGCATCGCCCAGCGCTTTGATAGAGGGAAAGGAATGGAGACGGAAGATAATGTAAGAATATATAATACTGGACAAGACCAGTTTCTCAGTTGGGAAATGTCACAAAGACGCAAGTACGTGGCGGGATTATCAGTACAACGACTTTTTTTTCTTCCTCTTCTTCTGCTTCTTCTTTTTTTTTCTTTTTTTTTTTAATGCATGCTGGACAGAATGTTTCTCAGTTCCAAAATGGTGTTAACGATCTTCACTCGTTATTCTTTTTTTCTTTTTTCTTTTTCTTTTTTATTATTATCATTATTATTATTATTTATGTACATTCGCGCACGCTCCTACAAGCCCGCACATACTTGCGCGCGCGCACACACGGGTTTTTAAGAAAGATCAACTTGGCTTTAACGTATGCTGGACGATATGTTTCTCAGTTCATAAATGTTCTTTTTTTTCTTTTTTTCTTTTTTTAGATGCACGTGGGAACACATCCTCGCAAAAAGATAGACACAGAGAGCACACGCACACACGCACACACACACACACAGCGGGATTCTTCGTTCCAACGACTTTTAATGTCTACTTTCAAAACATGCCTGTGTTGTTTCTACCGGCTATAGGCCTAGCACAGAGAAGAAAAAGGAAAGAAATATATAAAATATAAAAAAAGGCTGTTGTTCGTTTTGACCCAGTCTCTTCATACAGAAAGCTGAACAGACTGACTCAGAAAGAACAGTCACTAGCTCGCTGACAAAACGGGTGAAACGAACCAAAGATTACACAGTGTCAGATACTGGGGAAAAGAGAGGAAAAAGAGACAGAAAGTACTGGAATACCGCAGGACAGAGAGAAGAGGGAGGGGGTGGGGGAGGGAGCGGCAGATAGAAAGAGGCGGAGGGAGGGAAATGGGGGGTGCAGGATGGAGGGGGAGAAGGAGAGAGGGAGAATAGCTGAAGAGAGACGTTGGGAATAGAAGCGTTGGAGAGACGGAGGAGAGGTGGAGGAGAAGAGAGAGTGGGGGACAAGTACAAGAAGAGAAAGAGAGAGAGAGAAAGAACACAACAAAAATCGCACAACAAAATTTCCATAGACATGTCTGCTTGTCTGTAACATTTTCAAATTATTATTCATCGAAGCCACTTTTCTGATACTTAGTCAAATCCATTCGTCTGGTGCAAAACATTATTTTAATACATCTCCAAATCAGATTACCAGGGAAATTTCATTCAGACAACAAACTGAGATCGAAACAAAATCATTTGTGGAGAGAGAGAGAGAGATATCCTCAGTATAGAATAGAACTACTATAGAATGAAACTAATCAGATGACTGTAGTCATTGTCACAGCATTGCTGTTTTCTGTCAATTCCACGTACGGAAAGTCCAGTAACTGCTTCTATGACTACCGCCACCATCACCAGTTTTTTCTTGTTCAATTGTTATTGTCAACATCGTGAGTAAACACACACAAAAAATCCACATATTTATGCAGGAAAAATAACAAAGAAACCAAAACAACCAACAATCACAACTATGGCAGTACAGTAACGCCCCCCACCGCCCACCCCCCTCAACTTCACCAAACCGTTCCATACCTTGTGTGTGGTGGAATACAGTCCTACCCCTCTTCTCTGCCCCATCCATCAACTTCTTGAAGGTCCCGCTCTTTCAACCAACGGCGATTTCTCGCCTCCACCACGGAAGGCCAGTTCCTCCATCTCGCTCTTGAAACATTCGAAAGTCTTGGGCAGGTGGTTGATCATAAATTTCTCCACTTCCTCCCATATCTGTGTCGTCGTTGTCGTAGTCGTCGTCGCGGTGGCCTTCCCGCCGGACGAGCGACCTTGGTGTCGGCTGCTGTCCTGGTCAGTTCTCTGTCCACGTGGGGGGTCTTCCCGGGGAGTGACGTCGTCGTCTCCGGACATGCCTGGCGACTGAGCTTCTGCCCCACCTTCCACTTTCTTCTTTTCTTCGGGGTCGAACGACTCGCAGTCCTGTCGTTTTCGCTTCTTCTCCTCCTCTTCTTCTTCCTTCTCGGAATCCCCCTTTTCTCTCTTTCGCTTTTCTCTGTTTCCGGAATCGTCTTCGTCTTCTCGCTTCCGTTTGTCTTTACATCCGGATTCATCTTCTCGCTTCCTTTTCTCTTTGTTTCCGGAATCTTCTTCGTCTTCTTCTCGCTTCCTTTTTTCTTTGTTTCCGGAATCATCTTCTTCTCGCTTCCTTTTCTCTTTGTTTCCAGAATCTTCTTCTTCTTCTCGCTTCCTTTTCTCTTTGTTTCCAGAATCTTCTTCTTCTTCTCGCTTCCTTTTCTCTTGAGTCTTGGACTCGTCCTCTTCTCGCTCTGTCTTCTCTTTCTTTCCGGAATCCTCCTCTTCTCGCTTCCGTTTGTCTTCATTTCGGAATCCTTATCTTCTTCTCGCTTTCTCTTCCTCTCCTTGGCGGCTTCCCCCCTGTGTTCACTCCCCTGGTCTTCAGGTTCTGCCGTCTTCCGAGCAGGTTTTGCCGAGTCTTCCGTGTCCTTCGATTCCCCTTTCTTCTCTCTATCGTCTGTCATCTTCTCGCCGGCCTGTTCTGACGCCTTTGCATCATCTGTGCTCTCTGGAGTGTCGGTCTCCGCCGCTCTTGTTCTTTGTCCTGAAGGTTTTTGCCGCGTTTCTTCGTCGGCCTGGGCATTGTCTTTCTCGGGGTCTTTCTGCTTGTTTTTCTTCGTCTTTCCTGGAGAACCTGCAGACGTTTTTCTCCCTGCCTCTGTCTTTTCACCTTCAGATTTCTCCTTCTCCTCCTCCTCCTCTTGGTAGTCTCCGCAGTCTATCGTCAGGTCAATCACGTTGTCTTGTGCGTTTTTTCCTCCTCCTCCTTCTTCGCTTTCAGAGGTCTCTTTCTCTGTTGACTCTTCAAGTTCAAGGCGCTCCTCTCTGAGCAGAATGACGTCGTCATCGCTATCCTCTCCGGTGCTCTTCGGCTCGTTTTCCTGCTGTTCTTGTTTGGCGGGTGCTTGCCCGTCTTGGGCTTTGGTGACGTCGGCTTTGTTGGTTGGTTTGTCTTGGGGTTTTGTCGCGTCCTCCTCTTTCTTTTGTTGTTTCTTTTCTTCGCTTTCTTGGTCGTCCTTTGTCTCTTTGTTGACTCCTCCCTCGGTGTCTGCCAGTTTTCCATTGTCCGCCTTCACTTTGCTGCCTTTGTCTGCTTCGGGTTTGGGGACTCCTTCTTTATCTGCTTTCGGTTTGGGGAGTTTGTCTTCCTCGGATATTGTGACTTCTCCTTCGTCTTCCTCGGATTTAGAGACTTCTTTTTTGTCTTTCTCGGAATTTGGGATTTTTCCTTTGTCTTTCTCGGATTTAGTGACTTCTTTTTTGTCTTCCTCGGATTTTGTGACTTCTTTTTTGTCTTCCTCGGATTTTGTGACTTCTTTTTTGTCTTCCTCGGATTTAGTGACTTCTTTTTTGTCTTCCTCGGATTTAGTGACTTCTTTTTTGTCTTTCTCGGATTTTGAGACTACTTCTTTGTCTTCCTCGGATTTTGAGACTTCTTTTTTGTCTTCCTCGGACTTTGTGACTTTGTCTTTGTCTTTCTCGAATTTTGATACCTTCTCTTTTGCTACTTCTTTGTCTTCCTCGGATTTGGGGACTTCCTCTTTGTCTTTGTTCTCTTTGTCTCTCTCAGCATCTGTGTCTTCCTTCAGAGTTTCTTCTCCGGCCTGTGTGACTTCTTTTTTGTCTTCGTTCCCTTTGTCTTGTTCAGCTTTCTTGGTTTCTTTGTCTCCTCCTTTGTTGCGTTCGGTTTCTGCGGCTCCCTCTTCTGTCGCTGCTGCTTCTTCCGTCGCTTCCTTCTCTTTCCCTTTGTCTTCCTTTGTCATAGCGACTTCGTCTTCCTCCATTTTTTCACCGAGGACTTTTGGGTGTTCATCCTTTTTCCTTTCTTCGTCTTCGTTGTCTTCCTCCTCCTCCTCCTTCTCCTTCTCTGTCTTTGCAGGGGGGGGTGTTTCGGCGTCTTTTCCGGCGGGTTTCGTTTTCGTTTCCGTTTCCGCTTCCGCTTTGTCTGCAGTGGGTTTCGAGCCTGCTGCTTGGTTGTCGTGCTGCTTCTGGGTGTCCGGAGCTTGTTCGGGTTTCGTCGTTACCTTCTTTTCTTTCCTTGATTTTTCACGGGATTTTGGGAGTGTCTTGACCTTGTGGTCTTGGTTCTCTTTGTCCCCCTCCTCCTCGTCCTCCTCGTCGTCGTCGTTTCGCTGCCCATTCAGGCCGTCTTTCTTGTTGTGTGTCTGTTCTTGGCCCACGCTGTCGGCGGAGAGTTTCTTGCCTCGCGTTTTAAGGTCGTCGTCGTCTTCTTCGTCATGGGCAGTGTTGTCCTTCCTCCGTTCCTTCTCCTCCTCAGCAGGTTCCTTGGAGGTTCCCTCTGTGCTCTCCCAGTCCATAGATTCGTCCTGAGCGCCCGCTTCCTTTGTATGGGTTTCCATGTGTTGTGTGAGGATGAGAGTGGTGACCTTGCTGGGGGGGTCACCTTGGTGGTTGCTTCTGCCGTGTGTCCCTGAAAATGTGAAGATGTTTGTTTCTTTGATGATGATGTTCCTGGTAGATTTTTTTTTCTTTTTCTTTTTTTTTTTGGGGGGGGGGGGGTCTGGGGGGGTGAATGCTTGGAAGTAGTTGTGGTTCGTGTAGTCATTTTAGTATACGTTGTGATGGTGAGATGAGAAACTGACTTTCGTGTGTGTGTGCGCGCGCATGTATGTGTGTGAGCGTGTGTTTGTGTCTGTGTTTGTGCGTGCGTGTGTGTGTGTGTGTTTGAGAGAGGAAACCGAGAGACTGCGTGCCTACACATGAATGCACTTGTGGGTGTCTTTCGGTTTTTTTTTCTTTCATAAACTTACTGGTATGCTCATAAGTTCAAAACAGACAAGGGGGAGTGGGAGAGAGGAAAGAAAGTAATTTCACGTTTTAGCCTCTCTCCTGAAAACGCCTCTTCCTGTCCGAACATCGTCGGTGTGGACTGCCCTCACCCCACTAAAACATTGGGAAGAACCAACAGTTGGACTGGGTCTATAATTGAGAACGACTGGATATCAACTTATCCAAAAGCAAGCAATCACGCAGCGCACACACACACACACACACACACACACACTCTCTCTCTCTCTCTCTCTCTCTCCGAATCTTCATGTCTCAACTGTGCCTGCTCGATATAATCTTTCATAAATTTTCGTGTGAAATCAAAATGTATGACGCTTGGTTGTTTTTTTTGTGTGTGTTGTTGTTGTTGTTTTTTCTTTCTTTCTCAGAGCTAACTACCTCGAAGTAATGACAGGAGATTACGCCACTGGACAAACAGCTGATAATTTGGGGTGTTAGCTTTAGACACCATCCATTATAGAGTGAAACCCTGTTGTTTGTTTTTCCTCGGCCCATCCAACCATGAATTCCACAACCCAGTTCTGAGAGAGAGAGGAAGAAGGAGGGATGTGTAACAGTTATTACTACCTAAAGCCAAATTCAGGTACAGGTAACCTGTAGTGTTATCTACTGACAACCTCGCGGGGTGGAGATGAAAAGAGTTTGCGTGGGGTGGGACAGATTAATGACGAATCTTTTCAAAGGGTCCTAAACACACACATTTACACACACACACACACACACAGCGAATGAAAGAGAGAGGGAGGGAGAGAAAGAGGCCTTGCAAATACAAAAAACCCCAAAAATTGTTAACGTCAAATGTCTCACGGAGTACACACACAGAAATCAGTTATGGTTGGGGGATGGGCGGTCGGAAAATCACGATTCCGTAACTGATCTCGGCTCCCAAAGTGAACCATCACAAAGCACACAGCGTGGAACCTGTCTCCGGTCGTAATGCCACCCCTCATGGGTGGGTGGGGGGATGGGGATAATAACCTTAGAGTCGTTCCTGACACACTTAGAAAGGCTCTACATTCCCCCTCCCCTCCCCCCTTCTCCTCCCCCTCCCTCCCCACCCCCCACCGTCAAGGATTTCACGAACATTACTCGATACACAAACTAGTTAAGAACATATGTCCCCTGTCTTCACCTAAACTCATCGAAATCGGTTTGGGGTCGCGTTGTAACACACACACACACACACACACACACACACACACACACACACACCCCATGAAGCCAACAAATTCCCAACAAAACACACACACAAAAACAAAAAGCAAAAAAAGAGAAAAAATTCTCGACTAAGAAACAAAAACCGGGTGCAATAGTCGAGTGGTTTAAGCGTTGGACTTTCAGTCTGAGGGTCCCGGGTTCGAATCACGGTAACGGCGCCTGGTGGGTAAAGGGTGGAGATTTTTCCGATCTCCCAGGTCAACATATGTGCAGACCTGCTAGTGCCTGAACCCCCTTCGTGTGTATACGCAGGCAGAAGATCAAATATGCACGTTAAAGAACCTGTAACCCATGTCAGTGTTCGGTGGGTTATGGAGACACGAAAATACCCAGCATGCATGAACCACGACAGAGTCATCGGCAAGTCGATGTTGGTCGTGTAACGGAAAGAAGAAGAAGAACCGGTTTCGAAAGAACTAACGGTTAGGGAGAAGTTGATGACTGCCAACGATTTCGTCAAAAAGGTAACTACTTCCTCTTCATCTCCGTTCGTGGGCTGCAACTCCCACGTTCACTCTAATGAACACGAGTGGGCTTTTACGTGTACGACCGGTTTTTTTACCCCCGCCATGTAGGCAGCCATACTCCAAAAGGCAAATGAATATTGTGGGGGGTGAGGCATCTATAAAGGAATAATAATGAAAGAAACGAACCCACTTACTGTATCAATCACAGCAGGAAATTCACAGATCACAGATCACAGATTTCCGTACTGAAAATTGCAAGACCCTCGGTTTTGTCCTGTCACACACTACTAACGTTCCGCAGCAGAAACATCAGTCGACGAGAATGAAAAGAGTTCAGCTCCAGAGTGGATGATTTGCCTGACGGTTTTCACGTGCGCACTTTGCGGGATGTTGTGTTGGGGACACGTTCGGGGTCACGAGTTTTGGGGAATGTGTGTGTGTGTGTGTGTGTGTGTCCAGGTGGGGTTGGGAGTGGGAGGTGCAGTTTGATTCTCCCATATGCTTGCTTATTCCACTTCCCTCATTAACAAAAGGTTCGTTCGTTCGTTCGTTTGTTCTTCTCTCTCTCTCTCTCTCTCTCTCTCTCTCTCTCTCTCTCTTTCAGTGTCGTGTCAGTCTGTCAAGTGTTCTCTGACTCTCTCTCTCTGTCTCTGTCTGTCTGTTTGTCTGTCTGTCTGTCTGTCTGCCTCTCTCTCTCTCTCTCTCTCTACTCCCTTCTCTCCTTACCTTCTTCCCTACCTCCCTACCCCCCCCCCTCTTTCTCTCTCTCTCTTCCCTGCCACCTGTATGGGGCAGTTGTACACACACACACACACACACACACACACACACACAAAGAAAAAACGGGGGAAAACTGAAGAAAAAAAAGGGAGGGAAATCATGTTATTGTCACGTTGAGTGGAGTCGGAGATACTAGCACCGTTCTTTCTTCTTCTTTTTTTTATATTAATAATTCTACTTTGGTGATTTTGAGAGAATTTTGAGAACGTGGGTGAAGGGGGGAGTGGTGTTGGGGGGGGGGATAAAATCTTGGGGTCGGAAATGTGTGGAGATAGAGAGTGAGGAAGGAATCGGGGGAAGGAGGGTGGGGGCAGATGGAGATGAAGATGATTGAGACCAGACGGGGATGGGTGGGTAGATGGGTGGACGGATGGTGGAGGTCAAGGTCAAGGAAGACAAAGAAAGCAAAGGATGTAGGTCGAGACGGCAAGAGTTGGATAATGCGCCACGTGTGTGTGTGTGTGTGTGTGTGTGTGTGGTTTTATTTCAACTTTCTTCTGAGCTTGTCCTTGACCCCGAAACCTGACCCGGATATTCTGACAAGATTCTTTGTGCTGCATACACTGTGTGGAGTATCCGTTGGCAAACGTGTGTCAATGGAGGCGTTGGTGACACACACGCACACACACACACGAACGCGCGCGCGCGCACACTGACACACACATACATACACTCACACTGGTACACACACACACACACACACACACACGCACACGATTGCAGGCGCGTACGCACTAGCGCACGCATACATACATGCACTGATATACGCACGCACTCGCCGCACACGCACGCACGTACACATAGGACGCACACACACACACACACACTCTCTCTCTCTCTCTCTCTCTCTCTCTCTCTCTCACACACACACACACATACACACACACACACACCTACCTGTATTCATACTTGAAACATATACAGACAAATCTCGAACAGCAACAGCACGACCGCCAGTAAACTTGTTGTTTTTCAAAGCTTTTCTGTCTAGCAAAGTGTTGGTTAATTAATTGTTGCGCGTTGTAAATTCTTAAAATGTAGTGCTGTGTTGACTTTTCCGCTGTGATCGAGTCTGTTTGGACAATGGGAATGATTTTGTTTTTTCTCACGAAAGGGCATCTCTGTCTCTCTGCCTCTCTCCCACCCTCACACACACACACACACACACACACGCACGCACGCACGCACACACACACACACACACACACACACACACACACACTTTATTCAGTAGTATAAAGCTTCACTCAATGGTGGACATAAGACGAGAGTTTAATAACCAATTGTAAACTGGGATATAAATTCAAAGAGAGAGAGAGAGTGAGAAAAAGACAGACAGACAGACAAGACTGACATGAGGAAAAGAAAGAAACGTCAGAATTCACGTCCAGTGGAACACACTGCTTCATTGCTTTAGCAGTAAAGAAAACGAATCGCATAGAAAAAGAAAAAAAACAACAAAAAAAACAAAAAACCTGGAATAATGAAAAGAATAAAAGCGTAGAAGAAACTTTTTCTTCAAGAAAAGTAGAGAAAAGAAAAAACAAAAGCGTCAGACAACACTGTGTGTGTGTGTGGTGTGCGCGCGTGCATGCGTGCATGCGTGCGTGCGGATATGAGAGAAGAAGAAAGATGAAAACAAAACTAATGTAGAGGTGAAGCTCACAATAAATAGGAAGGAGATGTGCCATAATCATGTAACCAACACGCAAAGAAGACTCTTCATAACACAACTATGAATGAAACGCATGATCCAGGCTCGTGTGTGTGTGTGTGTGTGTCTGTGTATGTCTGTGTGTGTGTGTGTGTCTGTGTCTGTGTGCGCGTGCGCGCTTATGCAAGTACACAGTGTGAAAAGTTTTTATGTCTCTTCACAAAATGTGACATGGGACTATTGTGGTATGTACATGCGTGCGTTTGGCTGTGTGCGTGTGTGTGTGTGGCTCTGTGTGTGCGCGTGCGTGTACATGTGTGGGTGAGCGCACGTGCGCGGCCGTGAGTGGCATCGAATGTTTAGAAAACGACTAACATCGATCATGTCACACACAAAAATACAACGAAAAAAACAAAAAGAAACGAAACAAAGAGAAACAACCACCTCTACACCACAACTCCCAGTTGACGTCCATCACACCGCCGACTCCAGGCCTCCCGTATCGTCATCCACTGAAGAGTCGTACCTGGCGGAGTTCCCCACCACGGTGTGGTACGTGAAGAAGACCGCCTCCTCGCCCTGAGCTGACGCGCTGCCCAGCCTTCCGGTTTCGTAGAACACGGAGCTGCCACTCCTGTCCACCACGTTATCCACAGCAGAGTCATGTTTCCAGACCCCTTTGTTGGATCCAAGCTGGAACACGTCAGTGGACGATTTGCTGTCATCCGGTGCTGCAGAGACGCTGGGGCTGATGATCAGCTCGCTGCCTGTGCTTGTCAGACCGCCGTGGCGGTTTTCATCGATAGTGATAGTACGGTTGTTGTCGTCGACTGCCGAACCG